>NC_081154.1:20453991-20786491 GCF_958295425.1 Solea solea
TTACACGCGCACCGCGTCGTTAAATCGACCCTTGTAAACGGAGTCCGACAGGAGCCGCAGCCGCCGCCGCAGCAGCAGCAGTGGAAGGATACAGGTCAAGTCCAGATCGAAGCCGTCCTCCTGGTACCGTCTCTTTTTCCTGCTCACGATCTCCTTGATTAACGCCGCCATGATGAGCGTCTGTGAGCAGCGGGGAACCCCGCAGACAGTCCGCGGAGAGCCGCGGTGCTCCGCCCGGAGCCTCCGCTCTGCTCACCGGGGACACAAGCTAACTGCTCGCCTGCAGCTAGCTTACACCGAGTCCCCGATATCCAGACTTTATTTTCTTCAGTACAGAAAAAATCCTTTATTAATAAAAAGTGGGATCGGCGACCGGGTTCAGAGCGGCCCGGTTATCCGCTCCTCTCCGGTGACACCCTGCGAGCTCCGGTGCGCCCAGAAGCTAGGCGGCCTGCTAGTAGACGTGCAGCCCGGCCGTCGGCGCTTTTTCTGGGTCAGAACAAGGGGGCGTCGGGGCCTCCTCCCTACTCCCTCTGCGGGCCCTGGTTTCCAGGTCCCCACCCCCCGATCACAAAACCATCCACCGCACGGTAATCGGTGGAAATCCAGACCTCCCTCCAGACGACGGCTGGATCCTGTCGGTGAGTTCCGGCCTCGGGGAGCAGTCGAGCCGCCGTGATTGGACTCGAACAGGCGGAGAGAAAATCTGTGTGAACGGCGTCTGACCGCAGGAAGAGACGGGACCTCGTCAGCACAGGCACTTCCGCTACGCGCCTTCACAATAAGAGTCTCTCTTGAATGATTTTTTTTTATTTTAATTTTATTTGAATTGTGACTCATGGAGGTGACGTTTCCGTTTTTCTCGATCTTCTCTAACCTCCGTGAACCCCCCCCCCCCCCCCCCACACACACACACACACACACACACTTACCCTCCTCCCTCTCCCCCCACTCACCCTCCTCCCTCCTCCATTCTGCTAATTCACTGTCACTACTTCACAAAAAGTAGATGACATTTGCTCTTCTTTCTCCACTTCCTGTTCTCACCACTCTACAAAACACACATTCATCTCCTTCTCTATCTTCTTTCACCTCTATATCATCATCAAGTTCTTTCCCTAATAATCTCTGACCCCCCACCTCCTGCCCCCTTGACCCTATCCCTTCTCACCTTCTTCAGTCAGTTGCTTCTGATCTTCTTCCTTTCCTCAGTCGTCTCATTAACACATCTCTATCATCTGAGTTTCTGACCATCATCTGAAACTCAATCTCCACAAGACAGAGTTTGTTTTTCTCCCACCACAGACCTGACCATCACCCTCTCATACCGCAGACCTGACCATCACCCTCTCATACCACAGACCTGACCATCACCCTCTCATACCGCAGACCTGACCATCACCCTCTCATACCACGGACCTGACCATCACCCTCTCATACCACAGACCTGACCATCACCCTCTCATACCACAGACCTGACCATCACCCTCTCATACCACAGACCTGACCATCACCCTCTCATACCACGGACCTGACCATCACCCTCTCATACCACAGACCTGACCATCACCCTCTCATACCACAGACCTGACCATCACCCTCTCATACCACGGACCTGACCATCACCCTCTCATACCACAGACCTGACCATCACCCTCTCATACCGCAGACCTGACCATCACCCTCTCATACCACAGACCTGACCATCACCCTCTCATACCACAGACCTGACCATCACCATGTGTGCCATACGACCTCTGCAGCTCGACTGGTCTTCAACTTACCAAAGTTCTCCCACACTACACCACTCCTCCGCTCCCTTCACTGGCTTCCTGTAGCTGCTCGCATCCGCTTCAAGAATCTAGTGCTTGTGTTCCATGTTACAAACGGATCTGGTCCAGCCTACATCCAGGACAGGATCAAAACCTACCCCCCAGCCCGCCCACTCCGCTCTGCATCGATAAACCGGCGTGCTGCCCCCTCACTGAGAGGATCGCAGAGGCGTTCACCAAACTCACGACTGTTCGCTGTCCTAGCTCCGGAATGATGGAACGAGCTTATCGTCCACATACGGACAACAGGAAGCCTCCACATCTTCCACTGTCGACTAAAAACAAATGTCTTTTGACCTCGACTGACCTCGACTAAGACGACGACAACACAAACAAACAAAACAAACAAACAAACAAAGAACTATACATCGCACTTATGACAAGCACTTTATAGTTTGGCTTACCTGAAGCTCTTACTTACTTCTCGCTCTTGTTTGTACATAAATGTTTAAATGCACTTATTGTACGTCACTTTGGATAAAAGCGACTGCTAAATGACATGTAATGTAACATGTAATGTAACATGTAATGTAACATGTAAACATAATTGTATTGATTTTTTTATGTCTAGTCAGCAATCTCAACTCTTCACAGCTTACGTCAGTGGCGAGTGTTTTATTTTGTAAAAAAAACAACCTTTACTTCCTCTTGTTGCGTTACTCGTGTGTTTACCTTGACGAGGCTAGCTGTTAACATACTAGCTGAGCTTCATGAAGCAGACGCATCTTGTCAGCACACTGGGTTGCCAGGTTCTGCTCTCCTCGTCCCGGAAATTTAAAACCTCCATCGAAGAAACACCAAAATAAGAGCAGCCGGGAAAAATACACAACCTGGCAACCAGCGAGGTCGCTGACGTTACATAAGCAACCGCGCACGCGCAGATAGGAGTTCCGCTTGTGAGGGTTGATTTCATTTTGGTGAGAATTGTTTAGATGTTCGCTTTTGTGTGCGCGCGTATCAGTCCTTTGGTCTTCCCGCAGGGGGCAGCACTGAGCCTCACTCGTTAGAAGAAGAAGCACCGTAGAAGAAGAACAGACCCGGAAGTGCTGCTGTCAGACGTCACCGGACCGGAGCCGGTGAGTGAGTCGCGTTTTCCCGGTTAAACGAACGTTTTCCTCTCGTTTCCTCCGCGCGGTTTTAACGCAGACGGTCGCGGCTCCGCGCTGCGTCAGCACCGGGCACAGCTGCGTCTTTCCGGTCACAGTCGGCGCTGCTGCCGCCGCCGCACAACCAGAAGGTCAAGCTAATGCTACATTAGCCGCATGGCGGGGGAGCGCTTTTGGTTTCACATGAAACTTTGGTTTTAAGGTGACGATGTTCTTTTAGATTAGGAGGGAGGAACGAGGGTAGGAAATAAGGAGGGAGGGAAGAGGGTAGGAAATAAGGGGTAAGAGGTAAGAAGAGACAGGTGAAGAAGGATGGAAGAAAAGTTGTTAAATGAATGAAGGAAGGATGGACAGATGAAGGTAAACTAGTGAAGGAATAAAGTAAGTAATGGAGGAAGGAAGAGAAGGATTTAGGTAAGGAAACAAGATGGAAGGACATTAGAAATGTGGTAGAATTAAGGAACCAAGGGAGAAGAAGGCACAGTATGTTGTCAATGTGTTGTTTAATATGTTGTTGTTGTTGTCTTCTGCAGCCTGTTGTTGTTTGTTTGTTTATTTACCTACCATGGTGTTGGGGGAGGTCCCTGCTGAGAACATGGCCCGCCCCCTGGGCAGGAACGAGGTCATCGGCCTCCTCTTCCGTCTCACCATCTTCGGCGCCGTCACCTACTTCACCATTAAGTGGATGGTGGACGCCATCGACCCTACCAGGAAGCAGAAGGTGGAGGCTCAGAAACAGGTGGGCGGAGTCTGTCATGTCAGGTGAAGATCATGTGACGTGCGGCAGCTCTGGAACTCAGACTTCGTTGTTGTTTCAGGCCGAGAAGTTGATGCGACAGATCGGCGTGAAGAACGTCAAACTGTCCGAGTACGAGATGAGCATCGCCGCTCACCTGGTCGACCCGCTCACCATGCAGGTAACCATGACGACCATCGCAACACCACCAAAACAAAGCGCTGCAAACAGATAATGACCAGTCGCTGATGACCTTTGACCTCAGATCACCTGGAGAGACATCGCAGGTCTGGACGAGGTCATCACCGAGTTAAAGGAGACGGTGATTTTACCTGTGCAGAAGAGACACCTGTTCCAGGGCTCCAGACTCCTGCAGCCGCCCAAAGGTCAGGGGGCGGGGCTACCTGCACACAGACGTGGGTGGGTGGGGTTAGAGAAGGTAAGAAGGAGGCATGAAAGAGAGGAAGGAAGGTTCGATGTTTAGGTTAGGAACGGTGACAGGGAAACGAGTAGGAATTGATGGATGTAAGGAAAAGAGGCAAGGTAGGAAGAAAGGGTGGAAGGAAAGAAGGAAAATTAAATATGAGGCTAATTATGATGAAGAAAAGGAACCTAGGAGGCAAGAAGGCTGGACCTGTGAAGGAAGGTCGGCTAGGAATTTAGGTTGAGAAGCAAAGCAGAGCTAGTGAAGAAGGTAACGAAAAGGGAACCAGTGTAGGAAGAAAGATACAGAAGGATTAAGGAAAGGAAGAAAGGATGGACAAGGTGAAGGAAGGTAAAGTAAGTGGGGGAAGTAAGAAAAGTAAGCATGATGGGATGGAAGGAAAGGAGGAGGTGAAGAAGGAGGAAAGAAAAGGGACACAGGAGAAGCAGAAAAAATGAAAGGATGCAGGGAGGATGGACAAGGTGAAAGGCCAGGACAAAGGAACCAGTGAAGGACTAAAGGGATGACAGAAGTAAAGGTTTTGATGTAGGTGAGGAAACGAGGAAAAGGTAAGAAAGAGTAGGAAGGGAATTAGGAGAGAAGATAGGCGATGAAGGAAAAGGGGAAAGTGATAAGGAAGAAAGTATGGAACTCATCCCGTTGTCATGGTAACAGGTGTTCTGCTGTATGGACCCCCTGGCTGCGGTAAAACACTGATCGCCAAGGCGACGGCCAAAGAGGCGGGGTTTCGTTTCATCAACCTGCAGCCGAGCACTTTGACGGACAAGTGGTACGGAGAGTCCCAGAAACTGGCCGCTGCCGTCTTCTCATTGGCTGTTAAACTGCAGCCGTCAATCATCTTCATCGACGAGATCGGTACACACACACACACACACACACAGCTGTCAGTCAAAGTGTGAGGGCGGGGCTAACGTTTGAAAAACATGTCAAAGTTAAAATAAGCACTTTAGGCTGTATGTAAATGAGGAGGCGTGGTCTGAATGATGTCAGGGGGTGTATCAGTATTTCTCTGACCAGCAGGTGTGTGTCTGTGTGTGCGTGTGTGTGCGTGCTTGTGCGTGTGTGTGCGTGTGTGTGTGTGTAGATTCGTTCCTCAGAAGTCGCTCCAGCTCTGATCATGAAGCCACCGCCATGATGAAAGCTCAGTTCATGAGTCTGTGGGACGGACTGGACACTGATCATCACTGTCAGGTGACCACCATGATGATGACGATGATGATGATGATGATGAAGGTGATAAGATGATGATAATAATGATGATGTCTCAGGTGATCATCATGGGAGCCACTAACAGGCCTCAGGATCTGGACTCAGCGATCCTGAGGAGGATGCCCACGAGATTCCACATCAACCAACCGGTACGACTTGAGGCCGCTCACTCTCCCACACCAAAGCTCATAGAGAAAATCACTGATTTTAGATGAAGGGACACAGGAGCTGCTGGTCCTCTGCTGCCTCGTGTGGTCACTTTGTGTCACTGAGTTAACTCTGAAGGAAATATTTCAAATGCTGAATTCATTAAAATCCGACATTAGAACTTAGTGATGAGGCAGCAGTGTGTGTGTGTGTGTGTGTGTGTGTGTGTGTGTGTGTGTGTGGGAGAGTGAGTGGTTTACAAACTTCAATTTAACAGTGAGATAGAAACGCGATCATGTGACGTAGATAAAGACACGATCATGTGACGTAGATAAAGACACGATCATGTGACGTAGATAAAGCCGCGATCATGTGACGCAGGTAAAGACGTGATCATGTGACGTAGATAAAGCCGCGATCATGTGACGTAGATAAAGACGTGATCATGTGACGTAGATAAAGACACGATCATGTGACGTAGATAAAGACACGATCATGTGACGTAGATAAAGCCGCGATCATGTGACGCAGGTAAAGACGTGATCATGTGACATAGATAAAGACGCGATCATGTGACGTAGATAAAGACACGATCATGTGACGTAGACAAAGACGTGATCATGTGACGTAGATAAAGACGCGATCATGTGACGCAGATAAAGACGCGATCATGTGACGCAGACAAAGACGCGATCATGTGACGTAGACAAAGACGATCATGTGACATAGATAAAGACGTGATCATGTGACGTAGATAAAGACGCGATCATGTGACGCAGATAAAGACGCGATCATGTGACGTAGACAAAGACGCGGTCATGTGACGCAGACAAAGACGCGATCATGTGACGTAGACAAAGACGCGATCATGTGACGCAGATAAAGACGCGGTCATGTGACGTAGACAAAGACGCAGTCATGTGACGCAGACAAAGACGCGATCATGTGACGTAGACAAAGACGCGATCATGTGACGTAGACAAAGACGCGATCATGTGACGTAGACAAAGACACGATCATGTGACGTAGATTAAGACGATCATGTGACGTAGATTAAGACGATCATGTGACGTGGAGAAAGACGCGATCATGTGACGTAGACAAAGACGCGATCATGTGACGTAGACAAAGGCGCGATCACGTGACGTAGATAAAGACGCGATCACGTGACGTAGATAAAGACGCGATCACGTGACGTAGATAAAGACACGATCATGTGACAGATAAAGACGCTATCATGTGACGTAGATAAAGACGATCATGTGACGTAGATAAAGACATGATCATGTGACGATCATGTGATGTAGACAAAGACGCGATCATGTGACGTGGACAAAGACGCGATCATGTGACGTAGACAAAGACACGATCATGTGACGTAGATTAAGACGATCATGTGACGTAGAGAAAGACGCGATCATGTGACGTAGACAAAGACGCGATCATGTGACGTAGACAAAGGCGCGATCACGTGACGTAGATAAAGACGCGATCACGTGACGTAGATAAAGACACGATCATGTGACAGATAAAGACGCTATCATGCGACGTAGATAAAGACGATCATGTGACGTAGACAAAGACGTGATCATGTGACGCAGATAAAGACGTGATCATGTGACGCAGATAAAGACGTGATCATGTGACGTAGACAAAGACGATCATGTGACGTAGACAAAGACGCGATCATGTGACGTAGACAAAGCCGCGATCATGTGACGTAGACAAAGCCGCGATCATGTGACCTAGATAAAGACGCGATCATGTGACGCAGATAAAGACGCGATCATGTGACGTAGATAAAGCCGCGATCATGTGACGCAGATAAAGACGTTCATGTGCCGTAGATAAAGACGCGATCATGTGACGTAGACAAAGACGCGATCATGTGACGTAGACAAAGACGCGATCATGTGACGTAGACGAAGCCGCGATCATGTGACGTAGACGAAGCCGCGATCATGTGACGCAGATAAAGACGATCATGTGACGTAGATAAAGACGCGATCATGTGACGTAGATAAAGACGCGATCATGTGACGTAGATAAAGACAATCATGTGACGTAGACAAAGACGTGATCATGTGACGTAGACAAAGACGCGATCATGTGACGTAGATAAAGACGCGATCATGTGACGCAGATAAAGACGATCATGTGACGTAGATAAAGACGCGATCATGTGACGTAGATAAAGACACGATCATGTGACAGATAAAGACGCTATCATGCGACGTAGATAAAGACGATCATGTGACGTAGACAAAGACGTGATCATGTGACGCAGATAAAGACGTGATCATGTGACGCAGATAAAGGCGTGATCATGTGACGTAGACAAAGACGATCATGTGACGTAGACAAAGACGCGATCATGTGACGTAGACAAAGCCGCGATCATGTGACGTAGACAAAGCCGCGATCATGTGACCTAGATAAAGACGCGACCATGTGACGCAGATAAAGACGTTCATGTGCCGTAGATAAAGACGCGATCATGTGACGTAGACAAAGACGCGATCATGTGACGTAGACAAAGACGAGATCATGTGACGTAGACAAAGACGCGATCATGTGACGTAGACGAAGCCGCGATCATGTGACGTAGACGAAGCCGCGATCATGTGACGCAGATAAAGACGATCATGTGACGTAGATAAAGACGCGATCATGTGACGTAGATAAAGACAATCATGTGACGCAGACAAAGACGTGATCATGTGACGTAGACAAAGACGCGATCATGTGACGTAGATAAAGACGCGATCATGTGACGCAGATAAAGACGATCATGTGACGTAGATAAAGACGCGATCATGTGACGTAGATAAAGACAATCATGTGACGTAGACAAAAACGCGATCATGTGACGTAGACAAAGACGCGATCATGTGACGTAGACAAAGACGATCATGTGACGTAGACAAAGACGCGATCATGTGACGTAGACAAAGACGATCATGTGACGTAGACAAAGACGATCATGTGACGTAGACAAAGACGATCATGTGACGTAGATAAAGACGATCAGGTGACGTAGACAAAGACGATCATGTGACGGAGATAAAGACACGATCATGTGACGTAGATAAAGACGCGATCATGTGACGCAGATTAAGACGCGATCATGTGACGCAGATATCGCAGATTTTATTAACGTCAGTGATGTCACGGCGTGCTGTGTTGCAGAGCGTCCAGCAGAGGGAGCAGATCCTGCGGCTGATCCTGGAGCACGAGAGCGTGAGTTTCTTCTTCGTGGTTCATATTTAGCGCTCATGGATCACTGATCAGAGTCTGAACTCCTCCCCTGCAGGTGGACTCCTCGGTCAGCCTCGACACTGTTGCCAAGGAAACAGACGGTTTCTCCGGAAGTGACCTCAGAGAGATGTGTCGCGACGCCGCGCTGCTCTGTGTGCGAGACTTTGTCCACACTCAGGACGACAGGTACATGAGCAGCGCCGCCGTCCACCTGAGGGCAGCACTGAGCGTGACGTTGATGTTTTGTGTCTCTGTCTCTCAGTGATGATGTCATCCGTCCCATCCATCAGTCCGACCTCCAGAGAGCCATCAGCAAGATGAAGAAATCCAAATCCGCGGGCGGACACAGCGTCCTGCTGCACGCCGCTCTGGACTGATCACACGTCACATGACCCCGGGTCGTCACATGACCCCGGGTCACTCCACAGCGTATTAAAATCTTCATTTGCAGTTTGTTTAAAATGACGATTTAAATGAAAACAAACATCAGATCAGTTTTAAAAAAAACAAACAAAAAAAACGTCTCCTCCTCCAGTGTAAACTTCACTTCCTGTCCGGTCTCTTCACTTCCTGTCTGACACTCTGAGCTCATTGGCTGCTGCTGACGAGCTGTAAATAAAGTTACGTTGCGTTCACTCAGGAAGTGATTTTTAAAAAAAATACTTTTTTTCAACGAAACAGCTTAACCGCTGGGGCTAATGCTAAGCTATCTACCCTAATGCGGCTAAGTACCCTCCTGGATCTAGTTCAAAGCCAACTACTCTTTCTGGGGCTACTGCTAAGCTAACTGTTTTTTTCTGGGGCTACTGCTCAGCTAATTGTTTAATGCCAACTCCTCTTCCGTGACTGATGCTATGCTAACTACACTTCTGGTGCTAATGGTACACTAACTGATTTTCTGGGGCTAATGCTAAGCTAACTGTTCTCAGTAAAGTGACTGTAACACAGGCGCATTAGATCTGACCTCAGATCATATTCAGTTAGATTACATCAAATTTTATATAATTTGATTACACTGAATCAGATTGGATGAGATTATATTCAATTTCATTTGATGTGATTTAAGTTAATCAGATAAGATTACTCACAATGATCCTGTCTGGGATTATTTTAATCTGTTTGTGCTGTGACCTTCACTTTGTTACCATGGGGATGCGGCTGAAACTGATCAATGACCATTTTTCCTTCTACAACAGCAGCAGCAGCAGCACCTGGTGGACGACAGAGGAACTGCAGCAACTGAGTTTTCACTTCTGATCATTTATTGTTTAAATTAAATTCATGAAATTAAAACAAAATTTGAGCCAAAAATTTAAACTGGAAACATTTGCATCAAAAAGTTTATTTCAACATTTATTTATCGGCTAATTTTTTGACTTTTAAATTCAGTTAGATTTCCACAAAATTGAAATAGTTTAATAGTTTTTATTGATCAGAAATCTGTTACAGTTTTATCATGAATTCTGTTTGACTTGTTTACACTGTTTATTTTTGTTTATGATGATGTCATCAGCTGCCAATGTTTGTGTATTTATTTCCTGTTGTGACGATGAAATAAACCCCAGTTTAAACTGTGACATTAATTATTGCATCAATAATAGTTTTATTTCATGAAAATCATGAGGAAAATTAACTGTTTAAAAGTGAAAGAAATTTTAATTTAGTTTATCATTTGCTTTCAGGTTAAAACATCACATTTTTACATAGAAATACAAATGAAGCCTCTTTTGTTAAAGTTTAATTACAAAAAACATTAAATAATAAATACAAACATTTTTAAAGTTTCAGGAAAAATAAACACCGTCTTAATTTGAAACCAGAGCTAACCAGAGCTTTTATTGTGAAAGTCCCCACACATAAATAAACAAACTTAAAGCTTCACTGAGTTCAGGTTACAGTCAATCATGTGTCACCATTGTCATGGTAAACTAAACTGATTGGACTGTTGGGGGGGGGGGGCGGAGTCACCTGTCAGAGCTCAATGTTGGGGGCGCGGCCCACCATGGTCCCCTCGCACTCCTTGTGGAAATCGCAGCCGTCCAGCAGGTGGCGGTACGCGGCGCGGACGTCGCGGTACAGCGGGGCGTCCTCCGTGTCAAGCCCCGGGAATCGAACCGGCATCTCGTTGACGAGCAGCTGCAGGCGAGGACCGCGCTCGCAGTCGTACACCACAAACACAACGTTAGCGGCATACGGGACGATCTGACTCGCCCGGAAACTCCTCCCTGTAAAATACACCACAACTCAGGCTCCGCCCACAGCAGAATTATCAATCAGGAGGAGGCGGAGCTTTGTACCGTGCTGCAGGTGGTAGTTGTCTGCTGTGGGCGGAGTCTGATCCTTGTGAAGTCCCAGCAGAGACAGGAGAGGGAGGAGCGTCTCAGCGTGACCCACGAGGACGGAGGCGGGTTCTGGAGACGCCTCAGTGGACCTGAGGGACACAACAGAGACACACCTGAGACACGAGGACACAACAGAGACACACCGGAGACGCAAGGACACAAAAGAGACACACCGGAGACACGAGGACACAACAATGACACACCGGAGACACAAGGACACAACAGAGACACACCGGAGACACAGGATTAAACATTCATGTCCCCGGGTTTAATCCCGGGATTAAACATTCATGTCCCCAAATTTATTCCCGGGATTAAACATTCATGTTCCCAAATGTATTCCCGGGATTAAACATTCATGTTCCCAGGTTTAATCCTACGATTAAACATTCATGTCCCCGGGTTTAATCCCGGGATTAAACATTCATGTCCCCAAATTTATTCCCGGGATTAAACATTCATGTTCCCAAATGTATTCCCGGGATTAAACATTCATGTTCCCAGGTTTAATCCTACGATTAAACATTCATGTCCCCGGGTTTAATCCCGGGATTAAACATTCAGGTTCCCAGGTTTAATCTTGAAGTAAACCTGGATAATATGTGGACACTGACCTGCGGGGACGTCCGGCCTTGTCCAGGTTCCTGAAGATGTGATGGAAGAGAGGACAGCTGGACAGACCGTTGATCACATGACCATGAGAGCGTTTCCAGTAATGCTTCAGGTCAGATTTATACTCCAACACCTGAGACACACACACACACACACACACACACACACACAGAGGACACTTCAAGCTGCTGTCAGTCACACTGAGTGATGATGATGTCATGATGATGTCACACACCTTGGCGTCGTGGTCGTCAAACAGGAAACACCAGGGAGAGTGAAGAGATTTGATTGACAGCTCATATGAACACAGGAAGAAAGCTGCTTCAACCAAATCTACAGGAGACACAGAGGGACACACTTCATCTGTGTGTGTGTGTGTGTGTGTGTGTGTGTGTGTGTGTGTGAGAGAGAGAGACACAGAGGGACACACTTCATCTGTGTGTGTGTGTGTGTGTGTGTGTGTGTGTGTGTGTGTGTGTGTGTGTGAGAGAGAGACACAGAGGGACACACTTCATCTGTGTGTGTGTGTGAGAGAGAGACACAGAGGGACACACTTCATCTGTGTGTGTGTGTGTGTGTGTGTGTGTGTGTGTGTGTGTGTGTGTGTGTGTGTGAGAGAGAGAGAGACACAGAGGGACACACTTCATCTGTGTGTGTGTGTGTGTGTGTGTGAGAGAGAGACACAGAGGGACACACTTCATCTGTGTGTGTGTGTGTGTGTGTGTGAGAGAGAGACACAGAGGGACACACTTCATCTGTGTGTGTGTGTGTGTGTGTGTGTGTGTGTGTGAGAGAGAGAGAGAGAGGGACACACTTCATCTGTGTGTGTGTGTGTGTGAGAGAGAGAGAGAGACAGAGGGACACACTTCATCTGTGTGTGTGTGTGTGTGTGTGTGTGTAAGAGACACAGAGGGACACACTTCATCTGTGTGTGTGTGTGTGTGTGTGTGTGAGAGAGAGACACAGAGGGACACACTTCATCTGTGTGCGTGTGAGAGAGAGACAGAGGGACACACTTCATCTGTGTGTGTGTGTGTGTGAGAGAGAGAGAGAGACAGAGGGACACACTTCATCTGTGTGTGTGTGTGTGTGTGTGTGTGTGTGTGTGAGAGAGAGACAGAGGGACACACTTCATCTGTGTGTGTGTGTGTGTGAGAGAGAGACAGAGGGACACACTTCATCTGTGTGTGTGTGTGAGAGAGAGACACAGAGGGACACACTTCATCTGTGTGTGTGTGTGTGTGTGTGTGTGAGAGAGACACAGAGGGACACACTTCATTTGTGTGTGTGTGTGAGAGAGACACAGAGGGACACACTTCATCTGTGTGTGTGTGTGAGACACAGAGGGACACACTTCATCTGTGTGTGTGTGTGTGTGTGTGTGTGTGTGTGTGTGTGTGTGTGTGAGAGAGACACAGAGGGACACACTTCATCTGTGTGTGTGTGCGCGTGTGTGTGTGTGTGTGTACCTGGTGTTAGGTGTTCATGATGAAGGTTCAGTCTCTCCGTCATCCTCCTCCTCACTCCCTCCATCTCCTCCCCGTGTTTGAACTTCTCCACTTCCTGTAGAGCCGTGAGGTTGTTCTCCACGCCCTCCACGTAACCACGGCAACGATCGAAGAAACGCATCAGCTCATCGTCCACCTGATGACTGTACTCCACCTCTGAGAGAGAGACAGAGACAGACAGAAAGAGAGAGGGACACAGAGAGAGACAGACAGAGAGAGGGAAAGAAAGAGACAGTCACTCTCTGTTACTGCTGAGTCACTCTCTGTTACTGCTGAGTCACTCTCTGTTGCTGTGTCACTCTCTGTTACTACAGTCACTCTCTGTTGCTGCTGAGTCACTCTCTGTTGTTGCTGAGTCACTCTGTTACTGCTGAGTCACTCTCTGTTGTTGCTGAGTCACTCTCTGTTGCTGCTGAGTCTCTCTGTTACTGTGTCACTCTCTGTTACTACAGTCACTCTCTGTTACTGCTGAGTCACTCTCTGTTGTTGCTGAGTCACTCTGTTACTGCTGAGTCACTCTCTGTTGTTGCTACAGTGCGACATACAGATGTTTTCATGTGTGCGACTCACCACTGTCTCCTCCTCTTGCTCCTCCTCTTGCTCCGCCTCCCCGCAGCAACAGCCCCTCCTGAAACGCCTCCACGCTGCTCACACATCGATGTTTGGAGCTGGTCAGAAACGTGATCCTCCTCCTCCTCACGTTCTCCTCTGACAGCAGAGACGGAAATAAGACGGACAGACGCTTGGCCAGCTGACGGAGGTCGTCCCTGCCCTTCATCACCAGCTGACCTGAGGAAGAGGAGGGTGAAGATTAACACCTGCAGCTGCTTTACAGTCGCCGTTAATCTGGATTCATATCATCATATATCATCAATCATATAAACATGCTTCTGTGTTGAGGTGTTAAATCTAATACTGCCTCGTGTGGTCACTTTGTGTCACTGCAGTAAATCTGTCATAATATAGTGATTAACATCATCTAAATCATTATATTATAAGGTGTTAAATGACTTAAGTTTAATATTCTCATTTATAAAACAATGTTATCACAATATAATGATTCACAGTACGACATTATCGTGTGTAAAACGATATTATCATGACATCTCTTTATAACATAAAAGACAACAATGTCCTGTCCTCCGTGTCCTCCGTGTCCCCGGTGTCTCACCGTCCATGTCCTCGGTGTACCACATGACCCAGCGGCTCTGGAGCTCCTGCAGCCAGGATCCCGCGGAGCCCCGGGACGCTCCGGTCCGGACCAGCTCGCTCAGTCTCTGGATCCTGCGGATGTTCTTGGCGGTCGGGTAGCGGCTGCCGTGGCGGATGACGGCGGTCAGGTGGACCGGGGAGCAGCGCTCCGTAGCCGGAGGTCTGAGGACGGAAGTGTTGACGGAGGACACATCCTGCAGCAGGTGCGGATACGCGTCCTCGTACCGAGTCTTCGTCCCGAAGTAAGTGGCGATGTGCGGGATGTCCGGTACCGACAGAGAGGAGCAGAAGAGGCGGGTCCAGAGCAGACTCGCAGCCGTCAGAAGGACTCTGTCTGCGGGCAGCAGAACGGGGAACATGTCGCTAACCTCCCGCTCCTTTATTTACTTTGTTGATCTTCCGGGTTTGCGTGACCTCTGAACTCTGTGGTTGCCCCGCCTTCCGAAGAAAGCCTAACCAATGAGAATACATGATTGGTTTCCTTTCCGATCAGGTTTTTCAAAATAAAAACCTAAACATCAACTCATGTGCCGTTCTTTCCTTTCAAAATAAAAGAGGATTTATTATCAGAAAATGTGTTATTTTATATTTTCCTCAGTAATAGTTTTTATTGACACTAGTGTATATATTTTGGAAACTGTCTGTCTATAGTGTACATTATACGTTCTATTTTTTTTTTACTTTTTTCTATAGTCGTAGAATTTTGACTAGCCAGTTTGGCCCGAGATGCATGAGGCAATCATGTCAGTCAGAGTTGACTGACATGACTGTTCTCGCTCCCTGGGCAGTACTGACTGCATAATGAACACTGTCCTGATGCTACGTGATGACGTATAAGACGCCCATTGGCTGCGCGCAGGCAGTGCAACCAACCAGCGCGAGAAACCATGGAAACAGAAAACACAAAGAAGAAGAAGAAGAAAAAGTATGACTGAACGGAGCAGAAACTATCAAAAGAAGGGAGCTAGCTAAAGCCAATTAAAGAGAAGAGGAAGGAGGCAGGGGATGAGAAGAGGAAGGAGGCACACAATGAGCAAACACTAGGCATCAGTGGAGAGAAAAAACTCCTGACAGAACCAGACTCACACATGTGCAGCATCTGCCTCGACCGGTCGGGGTGAAAGGAAAATGGGGGACAGCGGAGAGGTGGGGGACATAAAGGGGGGAGAGAAAGGACAAGATGGAGATGAGGTAGAGACAGAAGAGAGAGAGAGAGACCAGGAGCAGATACACAACAACTGTATCAGGTTACAAGTTTATACAGTTAATGATATTACATTACATGTCATTTAGCAGACGCTTTTATCCAAAGCGACTTACAATAAGTGCATTTAAACATTTGGGTACAAATAAGAGCTAGAAGTAAGTAAGAGCTTCAAGTAAACCAAACTATGAAGTGCTAGTCGTAAGTGCGATGTATTTTTTTTTTTTTCTTGTCGTCGTCGTCAACGTCTTAGTCGAGGTAGAGTCGGAAGAAATGTGTTTTTAGTCGGCGGCGGAAGATGTGGAGGCTTTCCGCTGTCCGGATGTCGATGGGGAGCTCGTTCCACCATTTGGGAGCGAGGACAGTGAACAGTCTCGAGTTCTGTAAATGCCTCTGCGATCCTCTCAGTGAGGGGGCAGCAAGTTTGCCGATGCAGAGCGAAGTGGGCGGGCTGGGGTATAGGTTTTGATCATTTCCTGGATGTAGGCTGGACCGGATCCGTTTGTAGCATAGAACGCAAGCACTAGAGTCTTGAAGCGGATGCGAGCAGCTACAGGAAGCCAGTGAAGGGAGCGGAGGAGAGGTGTAGTGTGGGAGAATTTTGGTAAGTTGAAGACCAGTCGAGCTGCTGCATTCTGGATGAGTTGCAGGGGTCGTATGGCACACGCAGGGAGACCAGCCAGGAGGGAGTTGCAGTAATCCAAGGGTGAGATGACAAGAGCCTGGACCAGAACCTGTGCCGCCTTCTGGGTTAGAAGAGGCCGTATCCTTCTGATGTTGTACAACATGTATCTGCAAGATCGAGCTGTTGCAGCAATGTTGGCAGTGAGGGAGAGATGGTCATCAAGTGTCACACCCAGGTTCCTTGCGGTATGAGACGGAGTTACCACAGAGTTGTTGAGGGTGATGGTTAGGTCTGTGGTGGGAGAGCCCTTTCCTGGGAGAAAAAGAAACTCAGTCTTGTTGAGATTGAGTTTCAGGTGATGGTCAGACATCCACTGAGAGATGTCGGTCAGACCAGCGGAGATCCGTTCTGCTACATGTGTGTCGGAGCTGGGAAAAGAGAGAATGAGTTGGGTGTCGTCGGCGTAGCTGTGATAGGAAAAACCATGAGAGAGAATAACAGAACCAAGAGAGCTGGTGTATAGAGAGAAGAGGAGAGGGCCCAAGACAGAACCCTGAGGGACCCCAGTAGCTAGAGGACAGGGTTCCGACACAGATCCTCTCCAGGTTACTCTGTATGTTCGGTTTTGAAGATAGGACGAGAGTAGGGTAAGTGCAGATCCTGAGACACCTAGTTCTTGAAGGGAGGAAATAAGGATCTGGTGGTTAACTGTGTCAAACGCTGCAGAAAGGTCCAAGAGGATGAGCACAGAGGAGAGAGAGGCAGCCCTGGCAGTGTGGAGTTGTTCAGTGACAGCAAGAAGTGCAGTTTCGGTCGAGTGACCTGCTTTAAAACCAGACTGAAGAGGATCAAGAAGGTTGTTCCGGTGAAGGTAGGAGGAGAGTTGATTAAAGATAGTACGCTCCAGAGTTTTGGAGAGAAAAGGAAGAAGAGAGACAGGTCTGTAGTTATTTACTTCAGACGGGTCAAGGGTGGGTTTTTTAAGGAGGGGGGTCACTCTGGCCTCTTTAAGAGAGTCCGGAAAGTAACCAGATGATAGAGATGTGTTAATGAGGTGGGTGAGGAAAGGAATAAGATCAGAAGCAATTGACTGAAGAAGGTGAGAGGGGATAGGGTCAAGGGGGCAGGAGGTGGGGCGGGCAGAGGTTATTAGGGAAAGAACTTGATCCTGAGATAGAGGGGTGAAAGAGGATAGAGAAGGTGCTGAATGTGTGGTTGGTAGAGTGGTAAGATCAGGAGGTGGGGTTGAGAAAGAAGAGCGAATGTCATCTACTTTTTTTGTGAAGTAGTTGACAAAGTGAATTGGTAGAAGGGAGGAGGGAGGTGGGGGGGTCAAGGAGGTTAGAGAAGATCGAGAAAAGTTTTTTGGGGTTAGAGAAAGAGGATTGAATTTTAGTCTGATAAAAAGATTGTTTGGCTGCAGAGACATTGGCAGTGAAGGTGGAGAGAAGAGAATGATAGGAAAGCAGGTCGTCAGGGTGTTTTGATTTCCTCCATTTCCTTTCTGCTGCCCGTATCGTGGCTCTCTCAGTACGCACTGAGTCCGACAACCACGGGGCTGGGGAGGACTTACGAACCCGCCGTGAAGTAAGAGGACAGAGACAGTCAAGAGAGGAGGACAGAGTAGAGAGGAAGGTGTCTGTGGCAGAGTTGGGATGCATGAGGGAGAAGGAGTCAGCTGAAGGAAGTGCTGATAGAACAGTTGAGGAGAGAGAGGAGGGAGAGAGAGAGCGAATGTTGCGACGGACAAGTGCAATATCTGATGAGATGAGATCATCAGATTGGGAGAGTGGGAGAGAGTAGGAAATGAAGAAATGGTCAGAGACATGAAGTGGAGTTACCTTGAGGTTGGAGGTGGAGCAGTTTCTGGTGAAGATGAGGTCAAGGTGGTTGCCAGCTTTGTGAGTTGGTGGAGATGGAGCAAGTGAGAGAGAAAGAGACGAAAGTAGAAGAAGTAGATCAGATGACTTCTCTGACTGGATGTTGAAGTCACCAAGAAGAACAAGTGGTGGGCCATTTTCTGGGATGTTTGAGAGGAGGACATCTAGTTCCTCCAAGAAGTGTCCCAATGGGCCTGGTGGACGGTAGATGACAACAATGATTAGTTGTACTGGGTGAGTTACAGTTACAGCATGAAATTCAAACGACTGTGAAGAGAAGTGTGGCAGTGGGGTTGATGAGCAGACCTGTCCCGCCACCTCTTCCAGTGGATCTGGGTGTGTGGGAGAAGGAGTGGGCGGAGGAGAGAGCCGCAAGGGTGGCTGTGTTGGAGGGTGTTATCCGTCTCAGTGAGAGCAAGGAAGTCCAGGCATTGCTCAGTAGCAAAGCCGTAGATGAACTCAGTCTTGCGGGTAGCTGACTGGCAGTTCCACAGGCCCCCTGCGATAAGGTGTTGGATGTGTGTGGAGCGGGTGGGATAGATAAGTGAGGACAGGTTACGGTGATGCTGTGAGTGATTGTGAGGTTTGTAGTATCTATGAGAGGAGACATGAACAGGAATGGAGAAAAGGCACATATGCGAAAGGTAGAAAACACTTGCAGACAGGTACTTAGCCTCGTTAGCCTCCTTGTTAGACTCCGGTTTAGACTCCTTTGTCTTTGTCCTCCTGAGTCTTCGTCTGAAGAGTCTGCCGCTGAAGCTGCCGCTTCAAAGTCAGTGCTGCTTTTTAAAAGACACCTGATTAGGGGCTGATTGGTTACAGCTGTGTTGGCCACTCCCCTTCAGCCAGTGAAACTTCTCACCTGGTGATGGTGATGGCTCAATAGAAACTAGGTCAAAACAGCAACAATAACAACTTTCTCTTTGACCTAGCAGACAAAATATCTTTACACAACTTTCACCTTAACTAAACAGACAAGTCAAATGTCACAAAAGTCAAGCAACCCAGCTAGATACAATAGCAGTTAATGAAATAGCAACCAAATAAGAAAGACCTACAGAAGTGATACTTAGCTTAATTCCAGTAGTCCTATGAGATACCCAGATAGTCCAAATGCACACTGATATCGACTTTTAATTATAGCACAATAATAATGGTGATGATATGTATGATATGGATAGCCTCGAAAACTGGATCTGGATCCTGCAACCTGCAAGATGAGAATACAGAGAGAGAGAGAGAGGGAAGGAAGGAAGGACACAAACTAGGGAGAGAAAGAGACAAGGTTAATGACATATAAAAAGTCATATTCATACCCTGAGTGTGAGAGAGTGAATGTGCGTGCACCACAGGAAAATCCCCCAGCAGTCTAGGTCTATAGCAGCAGAACTAAGAGATGGTCCAGGTTTCCCTGAACCAGCTCTAACTATAAGCTTTATCAAAAAGGAAAGTTTTAAGTCTAACTTTAAATACAGAGAGAGGCTCCGCCTCCCGAACTATCATTGGGAGCTGGTTCCACAGGAGAGGAGGAGCCTGGTAACTGAAGACTCTGCCTCCCATTCTGCTCTTACAGACTCTGGGAACCACAAGCAAACCTGTATTTTAAGACTAGGTCTTTCAGGTATGAAGGGGCCTGACCATTAAGTGCTTTGTATGTGAGGAGGAGGATTTTAAATTGAATTCTAAACTGTGGGTGGAGCCAGTGTAGAGAAGCTAGCACTGGAGTTATATGGTCTCTCTTTCTAGTTCCTGTCAGAACTCGTGCTGAAGCATTTTGAATGAACTGAAGGGTTCTAACAGACTTGTTGGAACATCCCTCACTGCCAACATTGCTGCAACAGCTCAATCTTGCAGATACATGTTGTACAACATCAGAAGGATACGGCCTCTTCTAACCCAGAAGGCGGCACAGGTTCTGGTCCAGGCTCTTGTCATCTCACGCTTGGATTACTGCAACGCCCTCCTGGCTGGTCTCCCTGCGTGTGCCATACGACCTCTGCAGCTCATCCAGAATGCAGCAGCTCGACTGGTCTTCAACTTACCGAAATTCTCCCACACTACACCGCTCCTCCGCTCCCTTCACTGGCTTCCTGTAGCTGCTCGCATCCGCTTCAAGACTCTAGTGCTTGCATTCCATGCTACAAACGGATCCGGTCCAGCCTACATCCAGGACATGATCAAAACCTACACCCCAGCCCGCCCACTCCGCTCTGCATCGGCAAACCGGCTTGCTGCCCCCTCACTGAGAGGATCGCAGAGGCATACGCAGAACTCGAGACTGTTCACAGTCCTAGCTCCCAAATGGTGGAACGAGCTCCCCATCAACATCATCATGTCATGTCATCTAAAGTGACAATGTGATCAGAAAGTTTTTCTCTGAGGTGTTTAGGGCCAAGTATAAAAGTTTAAAAGTAGAAAGTTACAGGTCATCCAGGACTTAATGTCTCTGAGACATTCCTGGAGTTGAACAACCTGATTTATTTCATCCGGCCTCATTGATAAATATAGCTGTGTGTCATCTGCATAACAATGAAAGTGTATGTTGGTGCTTCCTAATAATGTTCCCTAGAGGAAGCATATATAAGGTAAAAAGTATAGGCCCAAGCACTGAGCCTTGTGGAACTCCACAATTAACTTTAGTTTGTAGTGAGGCTTTATCATTAACATGAACAAACTGGACTCTATCAGATAAGTATGATTTAAACCAGCAGAGGGCAGCACCTGAGATACCAAGAGTCTGCTCCAATCTCTGCAGTAGAATATTATGATCAATGGTGTCAAATGCAGCACTAAGATCTAACAGGACAAGTAAAGAAACTAGACCATTATCTGAAGCCAAGAGAAGATCATTACTACCTTTAACTAGTGCTGTTTCTGTGCTATGGTTTAATCTAAAACCTGACTGAAAATCTTCAAACAGGCCATTAATGCGCAAATATTCACATCATTGATTAGCAACTGCCTTTTCTAAGATTTTAGAAACAAAGGGAAGATTAGATATAGGTCGGTAATTAGCTAAAATATTTGACTCATTTAGACTAACGTAATCTTCTTCATGTAACCAAGTTTCAGTTACACAGAATAAATCAATACAATTGTCAGAAATTAGATCATTTATTAAAACAGATTTTGAGGAGAGTGACCTAATATTTAATAGTCCACATTTAAAAGTGGTATTATTTGACTCTATTTTATTGTTGGTATTAATCTTTATTAAGTTAGAATGTCTAACTCCTCTTCTGTTTGTTATTGATTTATTTACTTTATTTACTTTAGTTTACTTTAGTAGGTCGAGGGACAGACACAGTCTCTATGGGGTTTTTAATTGGTGACTGCTCGAAAAGAAGCACAGAGAAGCATGGAAGACTGCAACTCTGTGTCCTGGTCTCAGCTCTGGATTGTCATGGGTTTCTAATAAAATGTCCTAAGCTGCTAGATAAGAGAGCTGCTCCATCCAAAGTGGGATGGACGCCGTCTCTCCTCATGAGACCAGGTTTCCCCCAGAAGGTTTGCCAGTTATCTAAAAACCCAATGTTGTTTTCTGGACACCACCTCGACAGCCAGCGATTGAATGACGACATGCGGCTATACATGTCATCACTGGTCACATTGGGCAAAGGACCAGAGAAGATTACGTTGTCCGACATAGATTGTGCGTACCAACACACAGACTCAACATTTACTTTAGTGACCTCCGATTGGCGTAATCGGGTGTCATTACTGCCGACGTGAATAATAACTTTACTGAATTTACGATTATCTGTAGCCAGCAGTTTCAGATAAGACTCTATGTCGCCCGCTCTGGCCCCGGGAAAACACCTGACTGTGGTCGCTGGCGTCGCTATTTTCACGTTCCTCAGGATGGACTCACCAATTACCAGAGTCGGTTTCTCAGTCTGTGTGGTGCTGAGAGGGGAAAACTTGTTTGAGGTGTGAACAGGTTGGTGGTGGACAGTGTAGTATTATGGGTAATACGGGGTTGGAACCTTAGGCATGTAACCTAGGAAAGAGGAGGGGGAAGTTAATAAAGAGAGAACACATTTCATACGAAGCAGTCACGTCTCCACGAGTCTCCTTTAAACACACTTTAAATCCAAGCCAACTGAACATGGTGTCAGAAGTTAAGACGGTGAGCTGCACGGTAGTGTAGAGTCAATTGCTTGGTACGTGTCGACTATAGAGCGCTTTGTTTGTGTAGCGTTAGCATCTCGACGGCGGGAGCTACGATGGCTCAGTACCAAGTTAAGCCTCCGGAGCCGTTTTCATTCAAGGCAGAAGAGTGGACGAAATGGATAAAACGGTTCGACAGATTCCGCATTGCATCTGGATTGGATACTCAGGAAGAAGGGAACCAGGTCAATGCATTGATTTATTCGATGGGGGAACAGGCAGAGGATGTTGTCGTTTCTCTGCATTTAGACAACGAAGAGGCGGGAGACTACGGCACGGTGAAAGCTAAGTTGGACGTGCATTTCGTAACGCGCAGGAACATTATATTCGAACGGGCTAAATTCAACCAGAGGCAACAAGAAGTCGGCGAGTCAACAGACAACTTCCACACCGCGCTACACTGCCTTGCTGAGTACTGCGGATACGGTGCTCTGCATGACGAAATGGTGAGAGATCGTCTAGTCGTGGGGCTGAGGGATAAACGCCTATCAGAACAGTTGCAGATGGACCCTGAACTGACGGTGGAGAAGGCAATTAACAAAGCACGACAAAGTGAACAGGTGAAGAAACAACTTGAAATGCTAAAATCAAACTTTAAAACAGAGGCCAGTAGCACTCAGCTTGACAGTATGCAATCGTGGCAGCGCAGAGGCTCATTGCAAAGCAGGCAGCAAGACAGGCAGACATTTCATAAAAAGACTCCGGAAAGACAAACACAATGTAGCCGATGTGGTGACACACAAGGGCATCATCCACAGCAGTGTCCAGCTAGGGAAGCTGTGTGTAACCAGTGCAGAAGACAAGGGCATTATGCTAGAGTCTGCAAAGCTAAAAAGAAACTGGGAGTTCATGTAGCTGCAGTGACTGAGGAAGACAGCAATGAGGAAGACATCAATGAGGACGTCGTGTTCTTGGGCTCTGTGGAGTCCACGGGCACCAGCCCATGGATGGCAGAGGTTAAAGTGGACAATCACAAAGCAGTGTTTAAGATAGACACTGGCGCAGATGTCACTGCGATCTCAGCAAAAATGTACACCCAGGGCCAGTTCAGTAAACTGTCCAGAGCCAGAGAAATGTACAGCTATTCTCAGCATAGGCAACAAAAGCACACAAGAGGAAGTTTATGTCGTTGATGGGCTACGTTCACCACTCCTGGGTGGACCAGCCACCATGACACTTCAACTGGTTGCTCGCTTGAATAACATAAGCCTAGATACTATTGAAACTGTTAAGAGAGAGTTTCCAAAGCTTTTTTCTGGACTAGGAAAAATGGAGGGAGAATACACCATCGTGCTGAAGCCGGGAGCAAAGCCCTTTTCTCTTTCGACTCCGCGACGCATATCCCTCCCACTCATGCCAAGGGTCAAAGAGGAGCAGTGGCAGAGTCAGGATTTGTACTGACCTCACGGAGCTGAACAAGTCAGTGATGAGGGAGAAGCATCCACTACCATCAGTCGAGCACACCTTAGGACAGCTTGCAGGAGCCAAGGTCTTTTCCAATCTTGACGCCAATGCTGGATTCTGGCAGATTCCGGTATCCAAAGAATCCTCTCTCCTCACCACTTTCATAACGCCATTTGGGCGGTTCTGCTACAATCGTCTCTGTTTTGCAATTTCGTCTGCCCCAGAGCACTTTCAGAAACGCATGTCTCGTATCCTGGAGGGCCTGGAAGGTGTTATGTGTCAGATGGACGATGTGCTCATATGGGGTGCCACACAGAGTGAGCATGATGAGAGGCTCAGGAAGACATTGACACGTCTGCAGGAGGCAGGAGTGACACTCAATGACAAATGTGACTTCTCAAAGAGCAGAATTAAGTTCCTGGGACAACTTATTGATGCCACTGGAGTCAGTGCAGACCCTGACAAGGTGGGCGCTGTGAAAGCCATGACAGAGCCCAGTAACGTCAGTGAGGTGAGACGCTTCTTGGGAATGACTAATCACCTGGGAAAATTCCTACCTCATCTGGCTGAGAAAACACGCCCTCTCAGAGATCTGTTGAGGAAATCCAACATGTGGGCCTGGGGTCCACAACAGCAGCAAGCCTTTGACCAGATTAAGTCTGAGCTTACAACACCACCGGGTCTTGCCTTGTATGACCCAAATGCAGACACACTCGTCTCAGCAGATTCATCTTCATACGGCATGGGTGCAGTTCTCCTCCAGCGACGAGATGAAAAGGACTGGAAGCTGGTAGCATATGCCTCAAGAGCCCTGAGCAACACTGAACAGTGATATGCTCAGATTGAAAAAGAAGCTTTTGCAGCAACATGGGCCTGTGAGAGGTTTGCAGAGTTCCTTATAGGAAAGGACTTTCACATAGAGACAGATCACAAGCCTTTGGTTCCTCTGCTAGGCTCAAAGAATCTGGATGAACTGCCACCTCGCATACAGCGTCTACGTATGCGGCTGATGAGGTTCTCTTACACCATCTCACATGTGCCAGGCAAGGACATCGCCACTGCTGACGTGCTCTCCAGAGCGCCGACCGACAACACAGCGGAGGGATTACAGGAAGAAGAGGTGAGCTTGTATGTGGACGCTGTGATAGCAAACCTGCCAGCTTCAGACAAACGACTTATAGAAATAGAAACACATCAGGACAGAGACACTCTATTCCACACACTGAAGAGATACTGCAGGGAGGGCTGGCCCGATAAATTCTCCATACAAAGAGCATTCCGTCCCTACCTGCCATTTTCAGGTGAGCTAACAGTTAATGAGGGTTTGTTACTTTACGGCTGTAGAATAGTAATTCCGGTGTCACTCAGAGCAGACATGCTGAATAAACTGCATGAGGGCCACGTAGGACTCACTAAATGCAGAGAGAGGGCCAAGCAATCTGTGTGGTGGCCAGGCCTTAGCAAGGACCTGTCAAAACTGATAGAGAACTGTGATGTATGCAGTCGGGAGAGAACAAACTTTAGAGAAACACTGCAACCCACTGAGTTTCCAGCAAGACCATGGTCCACTGTGGGGGCAGATTTGTTTCAGACAGAAGATAACAAACATTATCTGGTCATTGTAGACTACTTTTCCAGGTTCTTTGAGGTAGCCAAACTTGCTTATACAACATCTGAGGCAGTAGTGGAGCACTTTAAATCCATATTCACACGTCATGGCATACCAGAGGTGATGCGCTCAGACAATGGGCCACAATTCGCATCTCAGTGTTTCAGACAGTTTGCACGGGAGTGGGGTTTCAGTCATGTCACATCCAGCCCCCACTTCCCACAAAGCAACGGGGAGGCGGAGCGGGCAGTTAGGACAATCAAAGGTATCCTGAAGAAGTCCAGTGACCCATACCTTGGCCTCATGGCCTACCGCGCTGCTCCTCTGGCAAATGGACACAGCCCAGCAGAGCTCCTCATGGGCAGAAAACTTAGGACACCTGTCCCTGTCATCCCATCCCAGCTTAACCCAGGCTGGACAGACATGGACAGTCTCAAGAGAACTGAACAGGCGTACAGACAGAAGCAGAAACTGAACTACGACCGGCGTCACAAAGCACGAAACATGCCACTCCTCCAACAGGGTGACCATGTGTGGGTCAAGGACATCCTTGAGAGGGGCACAGTGGTGTCGAATGCGGGCACTCCAAGATCCTACACTGTAGAGACTCCTAGAGGCACTCTGAGGAGAAACAGATACCATCTCTCGCCCACCCCTATTGCACCAGGAACACACGATTTACCTGAGGATGGTTTATCCACTGCAGTAAACACACCTGTCACAACTGGAAATCCCTGTGACTCGGGGCAGCAGGCACCTATAAGTGAAAGACATGTCCCTTCCAGAGTGAGAGTACCTCCGGTGTACCTAAAGGACTATGTCTGTTCGTAATATGAAAAAAAAAAGGGATACAACGGAAAGTGACAGAAAATGTGATTGTTAAAGCAAATGTTGGTGATACTTGTTAGACTGTCTATTTGTTGAAAGTGAAAATGCGACTGTTTACAGTAATTTTGATTTCACAGTTCCAGTGAGTCTATTTCAGAAAGGTTATGAGTTTGACATAGAACAGTCTTGGTTTAAACAAAAAAAAAAGAGAAGATAAAAACTTGTTTGTTTGAAAATGGACATGTTTAGTTAACTCTCAGGAGGAGTGAAAGAAATAATTAATGTTTCCTTAAAATGTGTTTTTAAGGTTTAGTTATGCTTCTTAGACAGTATCCTGAAGTTAGAAAGGGGGATGTAGTATTATGGGTAATACGGGGTTGGAACCTTAGGCATGTAACCTAGGAAAGAGGAGGGGGAAGTTAATAAAGAGAGAACACGTTTCATACGAAGCAGTCACGTCTCCACGAGTCTCCTTTAAACACACTTTAAATCCAAGCCAACTGAACAGACAGGACTCTTAGGCTTAACACTACAGTCACCCAGCTGCCCTGTTTGTCTCCCGGCTGCACGGGAGCTGCTGAGGGAGCTAATGCTATGTGGTCCACACTGACTACTGGGGACTGGCTAACTGATTTAGCCTCTATGGTGCGGAGCCGAGTTTCTACTTCACTAAGCCTCGCCTCCAGCCAGTAAGCTACACTTTTTACAAGTACTTTTATCGCTGAAGGAGGCAGAGGAGTAGCTAAACATGTGGCACACAACACAGGAGAGAGCAGGAGAAGGAGCGGGAGAGAGAGAAGCCATCGCTGCTAAGCTAACTTTACGCTAGCAGAGAGAGAAACACCGTACGTGATCTACGTAAACGATAGAGTTTAAGCAAAAGCAGCGGGTGAAAGTATTAGTCTTAGTACTAGTATTAGTAATAAAACGAGTGTTTATTCAGTTAATTGATCGTTCCAGTAGATAGAAAACCGCAGAGAGCGCAGGAGACACACAGCTTAACACCAGTGGAAGCACAGGAAGTGACACAATATGTTACCGCCCCGTCCGGTCCGGTCGTATGCATGTACTGTATGTGTATGTGTATGTATTGTGTTGTGTTAATAAAATCCAAAATGTTAAAATAATTCATTCAGCATCACTCATCTCTCTTATCTAATCACTCTTATTTTCACTGAAAAAATCTGGCTAGTAGAAATTCTGATAAAGTTAATTTAGAACTCTGGTCTTAGTGTTAATATCTTTGTTATTTATTATCTTTGTAGCTGCTGGTCCTCTGCTGCCTCGTGTGGTCACTTTGTGTCACTGAGATCAATCTGAACAAAGGATTTCAATTCATGTTGTGTGTGTGTGTGTGTGTGTGTGTGTGTGTGTGTGTGTGTGTCTGAGAAACAAACTACTGTAAATTGATTTTAATCTTTTATTGTTTTTTTCTCATCATTAGTGGGTCAGAGGTAGGGTCAGGAGTAGGGTCAGAGGTAGGGTCAGGAGTAGGGTCAGAGGTAGGGTCAGAGGTAGGGTTAGAAGTAGGGTGTGGGGTCACTCTTGTCGTACATCTGGACGTGGACGTGTGAGGTGATTCCCGGGTAAACGCTCTGCATGGGCAGCATGACGCCGATCCTCTGACCCTTTGTCACCGTCCCAGACGTGCGGTCCGGTCTCACGTAGAACAGTTTGAAGCGCAGACCTGAAACACCATCAATAATTAATAAACCCAGTCAATAAACACCACCTGTGTGTTGTGTCATGAGTGGTGTTAGCATTACCCCCTCCACTCAGGTTGATGCCGCTGTTGATGGCGGCCTTAGCGGAGTCAGTGTAGACGGTGAGTCGGCCTTCAAGTGTAACGTCAAACGGAGCGTAGACGACTGAGCCGTCCTCACACGCTATGTCCAAACCTTTGTGTTCCCGGGTTCCCCTGGACCAACACACACACACACAACATCAGTCCACACTGGCGACATTTCCCATAATGCATCTGGGCAGCTGTGTGTTACCGTTTGGCTCCGAAGTGACCATGTCCCCAGCTGTCACTTGTCCTCCTTCCGTTGTTTGGGTTTCCACTGCAGAGCTGACCGAACCGAACGGCCTCACACACACACAGCAAGGCTGCGCACACACACACACACACACAGAGTTAGCGTTAGCATGATAGCTGTGAGTTTCTCACCGAGCACTCACTCACACACACACACAGTTAGCATTAGCATGATAGCTGTGAGTTACTCACTGAGCACTCACACATACACAGAGTTAGCGTTAGCATGATAGCTGTGAGTTAGTCACTGAGCACTCACACACACACGCAGTTAGCGTTAGCATGGTAGCTGTGAGTTTCTCACCGAGCACTCACACACAGAGTTAGCGTTAGCATGATAACTGTGAGTTACTCACTGAGCACATACACACTGAGTTAGGGTTAGCATGAGAGCTGTGAGTTACTCACCGAGCACTCACACACACACGCAGTTAGCGTTAGCATGGTAGCTGTGAGTTTCTCACCGAGCACTCACACACAGAGTTAGCGTTAGCATGATAATTGTGAGTTACTCACTGAGCACATACACACTGAGTTAGCGTTAGCATGAGATCTGTGAGTTACTCACCGAGCACTCACACACACACAGAGTTCGTGTTAGCATGATAACTGTGAGTTACTCACCGAGCACTCACACATACACAGAGTTAGCGTTAGCATAATAGCTGTGAGTTACTCACTGAGCACTCACACACACACACAGTTAGCGTTAGCATGGTAGCTGTGAGTTTCTCACCGAGCACTCACACACAGAGTTAGCGTTAGCATGATAACTGTGAGTTACTCACTGAGCACTCACTCACACACACACACACAGCGTTAGCATTAGCATGATAACTGTGAGTTTCTCACCGAGCACATCCACACTGAGTTAGCGTTAGCATGAGAGCTGTGAGTTACTCACCGAGCACTCACACACACACACACAGAGTTAGTGTTAGCATGATAACTATGAGTTATTCACCGAGCACTCACTCACACACACAATGTTAGCATGATAACTGTGAGTTACTCACCGAGCACTCACTCACACACACACATAATTAGCGTTAGCATGATAACTGTGAGTTTCTCACCGAGCACACACACACACAGAGTTAGCGTTAGCATGAGAGCTGTGAGTTACTCACCGAGCGCTGCGACGATGCGTCTCATGTTGATCAGTTTCTGTTCTCACTGACGCTTCAGCCCTCGATCAGCTTTTATATAAAAAAGTTTCCACATGGTGGAAAATCCCAAACGTCAGTGGGATTATTTAAGATTTCACAACACCAGGTGAAGGGGGCGGAGACAGATGAATGTCCTCTGGACTCAAACAACAGCTGTTTAGTTCACCTTTGAACTCAGTGACTGTAAAGTTCAGCTTCCATAAAACTTCAACAACAAACATGAAAGTCTCGTTTAAAATAGTTTATTTTATTTTATTCAAACAGAACTTGTTCTTTTGTTTCTATACAAACATTTTTAAATAAATCTACAAACATAATCCAACAGTTTTCAAGTGAACTTTCTTCCATGTTTATGTTCTTACAGAAGTTAAAAAAGACTTTTTCAGATTACAGGGAAAGTTCGTCTTCAGTTGAGCGTCAGTCCTTCGCTCACGGGCATGTTGATGTGAGCGGTCAGCAGGGGGCGGCTCTTCCCCTCGTGCAGGACAAACACTTTGATGATGTCAGAGATGCCCTTGTCACTGGTGCACTCCACAAAGGTCTCCACGGGGTAGACCAGACCGGGCACCAGCAGCGGGATCCTCATGTACGGGTTCCTCATGCGATACAGGCTCTCGTCGTACAGGAAGCTGACGGCGAGGTTCATGACGGGACGACACGCCGCCGTGTTCTGCACGTTCAGGGTCAGTTTGAAGGACGGACCCAGACCCTGGACCACGGCGTTCATCTTGAGTGGCTCAGAGAGGCTGGATGACACTGGTGCCAGGCTGGACTCCAGCGCCTTCACGTAGGCTTTGGCGGCGGCCAGTCGCATGCGGCTCAGATCCATCTGGAAGGCTCGGTGCATGGCCACGCCGTTCTCCCGCTCCCTTAGCGTCTGGTCCACATACAGCTTGGTCTTCTTGGGCACGTTGAGACGCACGCCCTGGGCCAGCGGCGGCCCGGGGGCGCTGTCCCGGTCGTCGAATGTCGCTGTCCTCTTCAGGATCTTCACCATCATGCCACCGCCTTTGGTGGTCATGATCAGCGTCCCGTCCTCGCGTCCGTAGCGGCCGAAGCAGATGCTGGTGACCACGTCGGGCGTCTTGATGGTGCTCAGCAGGTTCTTGTCACGGTACAGCTGCACATCGCAGTTAGCCAGGCCCACCAGGACGGCCTGGAAACCCCGCGTGGGCAGGTCCATGGCGGCCATGGTGGTGATGGGAGCGGGTAGGATGGTCCTCCACAACCTCTTCCCCTGAGGAGACAGAGACAGACATGCTGAGCTCAGACTGTCTCCATGGTGACGGACAACAAAGTCCACCCTGTACCTTCTGTGTGAAGCCCTGCAGACTCTCGTCGGTGCAGCCGACCACCACGCTCTTCCCGACCCTGACCAGCCCGACTGGGTGAGACGACAGCTCCACGCAGTACTTGGGTTTGTCCGAGTCCCTGAGGAGCGGCGGCACAAACACCTGAGGTCACACCTGAGCATGGTGACTTCGCCCACACCTGCCCACCCACCCCTCAAACAGATCTCACCTGCGCAGAATGTAGATGTTTCCGTTGCGACACGCCACCGTGACGCGGAACTCCACGTCAAACTGACCCGTCACATCCATCATGGTGGGAGGAGCCGGCAGCGACATCTGCGACAAACACACGGTTAGACCACCTGTGATGGCGGTGGCGGCGACGACGACAGTGATGATGGTTTACCTTTGACAAGATGATGAAGGCCTCGGGGTCGAGGACGTAGACATCGCTGCTCTCCGTCCCGATCACCAAACAGCTGACGCCGTCCTCGTCGGCTGTGCTCTTCTTCAGAGTTCCGATGCAGGTGATGACGGTCTGACACAGGGAAGGAAACAGGAAGTGACATCATCATCAAACATGGCTCATTATTACAGGCTCAGATGAGACTGCACAGAAAAATGGGCGTGGCCTTCCAGTTTTAAAATGTGGAGCCCAGAAAGTCGCAGTTAGCCACCAGAGGGCGACTGGGTTCTCACCCACATGTAAAACAGAGTTAGAATAATCGACGATAGTGCTGGCGTCGTCCAGTGGGAACTACGTGTCTGTGAATTTCCTGTTTCTAAACCCGTGGTGCTGTCGCTCACCGACACCAAACTGAGGACTACAAGACTCTGTCAGCCACTTTTGTTGTCGTGATGGCTACCTGCCGCCTGATTGGCTGCTGTTTGTGCAGCTGGACGAACTCGTCCATGTCGCTGGTCTCCAGAGAGAGGAACCTGAGGGAGCGCACGGACAGCGGGATGTCTGCCTTCTTCCTGACGCCCTCTAGCATCTCCTTCAGGGTCACGGGGTCGATGTGACCCTCCCTCGCCTGCTGCCACACGTCCTGACCAATCAGAGCACAGCAGCGTGTCACAGTCAGCGGTGTGTGGGCGGATGAATCATGTGATCAGGAAAACTCACCTGCTCCAGCGCGTTGACCTCCAGCCCGGGCAGCGTGAACTTGAAGTACGGCCTCAGGTTCTTGTAGACGTAGACACAGGGTCCCGACGCCACGGCGATGGCGGGGATCCGTGGCTCGTGCAGATCCATGAAGAACGAGACGAGGCCGGTGGGCAGGTCCAGCAGCGTGCTCTCACTCAGCAGGGCCGTGCCCCGGAAAACCTTCAGCTTCATACCAGAGGAACCCGAGCCCAGGTCGCCCACCAGCAGACGACTCTCACCGTCACCGCTGAGGTCAGCGAGGTCAACACACGACGAGAAGGTGTACAGACCAGCTACGGGGTCATAGTGAGCGTCCAACCACCTCCCTCCATCACTGCTGCTCTCTAACATGATGGAGGCGGAGTCGAACTGTGTTCACGCAGAGGACGAGGAGGAGGAGCTCTATAGAGAGAGAGAGGAACACACACATACACACACAGGTAAGACACACACACATACACACACACAGGTAAGACACACACACACACACACACAGGTAAGACACACACACATACACAGGTAAGACACACACACACACACACAGGTAAGACACACACACAGGTAAGACACACACACATACACACAGGTAAGACATACACACACACACACACACACATAAGACACACACACACACACATAAGACACACACATAGGTAAGACACACACACACACATACGTAAGACACACGCATGCACACATTTTATCAGTTAATTAGTTGATTCTAATAATCGATCACGTGATTGTGATCGAATAAAACAAGTCACACATAGACACCGCCCCCTCACCGTTGTCATGGAAACGCGCTGTCGCGTCTCGTTGATCGTGACGTAAGATCGTTTTTCTTTAAAAAATAACGCGGTTTGATCGATTAAAATCGATCATGAGCGAACACAAAGTTTCAGTAGATAATCCAGCTCCGCTAATCTGATCCTCATCGACGACGCTGCTGCTGCTGCTGCGGGGCCTCTCTGATGACGTCATCATTACCCGACGAGCTCTTATTTTAATTATTATTATAGTTTATAGTTGTTATACTTCTGATGATTAATTTACAGTCACGATGTTCACGTTATCTCTGTATTTGTCATGTTTTGGTTTTATTTCGCTTTTATTCGCAGTCTCGCGAGACTACATGGCCGTGTGTGACGTGTCCTCGTGTCTGTGATCTGATTGGTTGTCCGTCGTCAGTTTAAAAAGTAGCCCGCAGACCGAGAAGGGTCCAGCTGCAGACCCGCAGACCGAGAAGAGTCCAGCTGCAGACCCGCAGACCGAGAAGGGTCCAGCTGCAGACCCGCAGACCGAGAAGGGTCCAGCTGCAGACCCGCAGGCCGAGAAGGGTCCAGCTGCAGACCCGCAGACCGAGAAGGGTCCAGCTGCAGACCCGCAGACCACTCGACGACACACACACACACACCCCCACTCCACGACACACCCCCTCACACTACACGACACTCTGATTGGGTCGCAGAAGAGACTGCGTCTGAAACTTGATGACGTTTACTAACGTGATGACGTTACTTTTATTGAAACTTTATTTACACACGCGTATTTCACAGACACTTGTTACCCCGGTGTGTGACAGGAATAGAGAAGAATAAACACTCGTGTTGACTTTTATGAACACAGAAATGTACTTTCTGTGAAATTTGTGAATAATTAATGTCACTTTGTAAACTATGAAATGTTATAGCCAAACTGCTAAAATATATAAATGCCGATTGGAAACAGGCACGCAGTTCTTTCAACATTTAATTATCACGTTTACACAATATAGTATTACATTTATATGATATAATTATCACGTTTATACAACATAGTATCACATTTATATGACATAATTATCACGTTTATACAATATAGTATCACGTTTATATAATTATCACGTTGATACAATATAGTATCACGTTTATATAATTATCACGTTATACAATATAGTATCACGTTTATATAATTATCACGTTATACAATATAGTATCACGTTTATATAATTATCACGTTATACAACATAGTATCACATTTATATGACATAATTATCACGTTGATACAATATAGTATCACGTTTATATAATTATCACGTTGATACAATATAGTATCACGTTTATATAATTATCACGTTTATATAATTATCACGTTGATACAATATAGTATCACGTTTATATAATTATCACGTTGATACAATATAGTATCACGTTTATATAATTATCACGTTATACAATATAGTATCACGTTTATATAATTATCACGTTATACAATATAGTATCACGTTTATATAATTATCACTTTGATACAATATAGTATCACGTTTATATAATTATCACTTTGATACAATATGTATCACGTTTATATAATTATCACTTTGATACAATATAGTATCACGTTTATATAATTATCACGTTGATACAATATAGTATCACGTTTATATAATTATCACTTTGATACAATATAGTATCACGTTTATATAATTATCACGTTATACAATATGTATCACGTTTATATAATTATCACGTTTATACAATATAGTATCACGTTTATATAATTATCACGTTGATACAATATAGTATCATGTGTATATAATTATCACTTTGATACAATATAGTATCACGTGTATATAATTATCACTTTGATACAATATAGTATCACGTGTATATAATTATCACTTTGATACAATATGTATCACGTTTATATAATTATCACTTTGATACAATATAGTATCACGTTTATATAATTATCACGTTGATACAATATAGTATCACGTTTATATAATTATCACTTTGATACAATATAGTATCACGTTTATATAATTATCACGTTATACAATATGTATCACGTTTATATAATTATCACGTTTATACAATATAGTATCACGTTTATATAATTATCACGTTGACACAATATAGTATCATGTGTATATAATTATCACTTTGATACAATATAGTATCACGTGTATATAATTATCACTTTGATACAATATAGTATCACGTTTATATAATTATCACGTTATAGATGTGACCTATTTCCAGGAAGATATATGAAACATTGGTATCTGAATCAAACCCAGCCAGTTGGACATCAGTAGGTATTTAGATGAAAGTAAAACAAATGCACTGAAACCCTTGATTCTGCACAGGAAGTTGTTTAACTTTTAAATCCATGTAATGAATACAAGTAATGAATGATATATGGTTTTTATTTGTATGCATAGCAGACAATTAACTATTTACATGTTTCTAAAAGTTGTCAGGGATTACAGGCGCCTAACAACAAAGTCCTCACTCTCTAAGGCTTTCCAGTTTGAGCCTTGATTCCTTAGACATGTGGCTCTGAAGCTGAGTTATCTCTGATGACACAAAATGATATAACAAAATAATGAAGTCATTAATGACACTCACATACATTATGGGATATAAACTGTTGTGGAAACTGGATTAACAGTTTCCTAAATGATCAGTTTACCTGGAGTCAAACTAAATAGATAGATAGATAGATAGATAGATAGATAGATAGATAGATAGATAGATAGATAGATAGATAGATAGATAGATAGATACTTTATTGATCCCGAAGGAAATTGAAGACATTCAGTCTTTGTCTTTGTCCAGGGAGATGGAGAGTACAGCAGCAGGGACATCAATCAATGATTAAGATTTCAGATAGTGTTGGACAGTGAGCGTGTGTTAAAAGGAGACATATGCAGTCATATAAAACATGTAGTCTACAAATCAGTGTCAGTGTCTGATATCTCACCTCTGTATGTAACACAGATGTGTGTTTGAAGCTTATACCCTGATAGGTGTAACACAGATGTGTGTTTGAAGCTTATACCCTGATAGGTGTAACACAGATGTGTGTTTGAAGCTTATACCCTGATAGGTGTAACACAGATGTGTGTTTGAAGCTCATACCCTGATAGGTGTAACACAGATGTGTGTTTGAAGCTCATACCCTGATAGGTGTAACACAGATGTGTGTTTGAAGCTCATACCCTGATAGGTGTAACACAGATGTGTGTTTGAAGCTCATACCCTGATAGGTGTAACACAGATGTGTGTTTGAAGCTCATACCCTGATAGGTGTAACACAGATGTGTGTTTGAAGCTTATACCCTGATAGGTGTAACACAGATGTGTGTTTGAAGCTCATACCCTGATAGGTGTAACACAGATGTGTGTTTGAAGCTCATACCCTGATAGGTGTAACACAGATGTGTGTTTGAAGCTCATACCCTGATAGGTGTAACACAGATGTGTGTTTGAAGCTCATACCCTGATAGGTGTAACACAGATGTGTGTTTGAAGCTCATACCCTGATAGGTGTAACACAGATGTGTGTTTGAAGCTCATACCCTGATAGGTGTAACACAGATGTGTGTTTGAAGCTCATACCCTGATAGGTGTAACACAGATGTGTGTTTGAAGCTCATACCCTGATAGGTGTAACACAGATGTGTGTTTGAAGCTCATACCCTGATAGGTGTAACACAGATGTGTGTTTGAAGCTCATACCCTGATAGGTGTAACACAGATGTGTGTTTGAAGCTTATACCCTGATAGGTGTAACACAGATGTGTGTTTGAAGCTCATACCCTGATAGGTGTAACACAGATGTGTGTTTGAAGCTCATACCCTGATAGGTGTAACACAGATGTGTGTTTGAAGCTCATACCCTGATAGGTGTAACACAGATGTGTGTTTGAAGCTCATACCCTGATAGGTGTAACACAGATGTGTGTTTGAAGCTCATACCCTGATAGGTGTAACACAGATGTGTGTTTGAAGCTCATACCCTGATAGGTGTAACACAGATGTGTGTTTGAAGCTCATACCCTGATAGGTGTAACACAGATGTGTGTTTGAAGCTTATACCCTGATAGGTGTAACACAGATGTGTGTTTGAAGCTCATACCCTGATAGGTGTAACACAGATGTGTGTTTGAAGCTCATACCCTGATAGGTGTAACACAGATGTGTGTTTGAAGCTCATACCCTGATAGGTGTAACACAGATGTGTGTTTGAAGCTCATACCCTGATAGGTGTAACACAGATGTGTGTTTGAAGCTCATACCCTGATAGGTGTAACACAGATGTGTGTTTGAAGCTCATACCCTGATAGGTGTAACACAGATGTGTGTTTGAAGCTCATACCCTGATAGGTGTAACACAGATGTGTGTTTGAAGCTCATACCCTGATAGGTGTAACACAGATGTGTGTTTGAAGCTCATACCCTGATAGGTGTAACACAGATGTGTGTTTGAAGCTCATACCCTGATAGGTGTAACACAGATGTGTGTTTGAAGCTCATACCCTGATAGGTGTAACACAGATGTGTGTTTGAAGCTTATACCCTGATAGGTGTAACACAGATGTGTGTTTGAAGCTCATACCCTGATAGGTGTAACACAGATGTGTGTTTGAAGCTCATACCCTGATAGGTGTAACACAGATGTGTGTTTGAAGCTCATACCCTGATAGGTGTAACACAGATGTGTGTTTGAAGCTCATACCCTGATAGGTGTAACACAGATGTGTGTTTGAAGCTCATACCCTGATAGGTGTAACACAGATGTGTGTTTGAAGCTCATACCCTGATAGGTGTAACACAGATGTGTGTTTGAAGCTCATACCCTGATAGGTGTAACACAGATGTGTGTTTGAAGCTCATACCCTGATAGGTGTAACACAGATGTGTGTTTGAAGCTTATACCCTGATAGGTGTAACACAGATGTGTGTTTGAAGCTCATACCCTGATAGGTGTAACACAGATGTGTGTTTGAAGCTCATACCCTGATAGGTGTAACACAGATGTGTGTTTGAAGCTCATACCCTGATAGGTGTAACACAGATGTGTGTTTGAAGCTCATACCCTGATAGGTGTAACACAGATGTGTGTTTGAAGCTCATACCCTGATAGGTGTAACACAGATGTGTGTTTGAAGCTCATACCCTGATAGGTGTAACACAGATGTGTGTTTGAAGCTCATACCCTGATAGGTGTAACACAGATGTGTGTTTGAAGCTTATACCCTGATAGGTGTAACACAGATGTGTGTTTGAAGCTCATACCCTGATAGGTGTAACACAGATGTGTGTTTGAAGCTCATACCCTGATAGGTGTAACACAGATGTGTGTTTGAAGCTCATACCCTGATAGGTGTAACACAGATGTGTGTTTGAAGCTCATACCCTGATAGGTGTAACACAGATGTGTGTTTGAAGCTTATACCCTGATAGGTGTAACACAGATGTGTGTTTGAAGCTCATACCCTGATAGGTGTAACACAGATGTGTGTTTGAAGCTTATACCCTGATAGGTGTAACACAGATGTGTGTTTGAAGCTCATACCCTGATAGGTGTAACACAGATGTGTGTTTGAAGCTCATACCCTGATAGGTGTAACACAGATGTGTGTTTGAAGCTCATACCCTGATAGGTGTAACACAGATGTGTGTTTGAAGCTCATACCCTGATAGGTGTAACACAGATGTGTGTTTGAAGCTCATACCCTGATAGGTGTAACACAGATGTGTGTTTGAAGCTTATACCCTGATAGGTGTAACACAGATGTGTGTTTGAAGCTCATACCCTGATAGGTGTAACACAGATGTGTGTTTGAAGCTCATACCCTGATAGGTGTAACACAGATGTGTGTTTGAAGCTCATACCCTGATAGGTGTAACACAGATGTGTGTTTGAAGCTCATACCCTGATAGGTGTAACACAGATGTGTGTTTGAAGCTCATACCCTGATAGGTGTAACACAGATGTGTGTTTGAAGCTCATACCCTGATAGGTGTAACACAGATGTGTGTTTGAAGCTCATACCCTGATAGGTGTAACACAGATGTGTGTTTGAAGCTCATACCCTGATAGGTGTAACACAGATGTGTGTTTGAAGCTCATACCCTGATAGGTGTAACACAGATGTGTGTTTGAAGCTCATACCCTGATAGGTGTAACACAGATGTGTGTTTGAAGCTTATACCCTGATAGGTGTAACACAGATGTGTGGTTGAAGTGTATACCCTTATAGGTGTAACACAGATGTGTGTTTGAAGCTCATACCCAGATAGGTGTAACACAGATGTGTGTTTGAAGCTCATACCCTGATAGGTGTAACACAGATGTGTGTTTGAAGCTTATACCCTGATAGGTGTAACACAGATGTGTGTTTGAAGCTTATACCCTGATAGGTGTAACACAGATGTGTGTTTGAAGCTTATACCCTGATAGGTGTAACACAGATGTGTGTTTGAAGCTCATACCCTGATAGGTGTAACACAGATGTGTGTTTGAAGCTTATACCCTTGATGGGATGTAGAAAATGCACGTGGACATTTGTATCGCTCATCCACAGAAGACTTTTTGCCAGAAGGAGCTTGATCTGTCCCTCTGCTCTATTCTCTTCTTGAAGATAATCTTATTTGTTATGGAGATTATTGCTAAACAATTGTCTAAAACACCATGTGATTTATTTCTTGCAAGAAAGAGAGAACAGAGAGCAGTCTGTGAGGTTCTCTGAGGAAGTGAAGGTATCAGGAGAGAACCCAGCATGACACAGTGGAACAACGTTAGAACACTTGTACACATTTTCTCATGGTAACAGAAAGAACAGACATTTCCTTTATTGGAAACAGGTTGCCTGTATGTAGCATGTACATGCTACAAACAAATGTCTTCTGCTAAATGTTGAGGACACAAAGTACACACACATTCATGAATGTATGTGTACTTACATTATGTCTATAATCATACAAGAGGGAATATTGACATACGTACACTATAATAATTGTACGCACTGCTGCACTTTGCAACTCACCTTGAACGCGCCTCTCATTCACTGGCAGCGTGTTCTAACGTGCACTAAGCATTCATCAACTGCCACTGAAAGAGGGCGCTGTTGAGCCACTAAACTCCCAAAAATACATTTCCAATACACAGCAAGTGGAATCTCATATTATTATTACATTATTACATGTCATTTAGCAGACGCTTTTATCCAAAGCGACTTACAATAAGTGCATTTAAACATTTGGGTACAAATAATAATATATATATATAATTGGTTACACAGTGGCCATGTCCAAGGCTGACAAGGACCCCCTGGAGGTCGTCTGACCACTCTCGTCTCATGTTTGGTATAAAGCTGAAAGCTTAAAACTACAGAAGAGTGAGCGCCTCACATAATGATGACAGAGCTTCCTGGTACATGGTCTCTGTGTCCTGGTTGTGAATCATGTCGTCTGTCAGTGGATTGATTTACATCTGTGACATCATGTGTTTCCTTCACTGGGCGTGGAGACTCTAATTGTGTTTGCATCAAGTAAATGATGAGATTGAGGAAGACTAATAATGATATTCATTTTATTAATATAACGCTTTTCAAGCGTAAGCACAGATCAAACTAAATAAGAGGAAATATTAGAAATGTATACCAACCATTAAGCAGCAAGGAGCTCATACCTAAAGTGATTGTTCTTCTTCTTCTTCTTATTATAATAGTATTATAGTTGCATGAGCTGCACTGAGAGCCAGACTGACACACTCACTCTCAAGACTCTAAAGTCCATGACGACTTGAATCTGTGGTATTTTAACAATATATTCACCACTTCACGTTGTAAAGCGCTCCCTCACACACGGATCAGGGTGCAGTCATATGTCACTGTGGACGCTGGGTCTCGTTAACATGCTTCAACCATGGAGGTTCTGAATATATATAATACTCTATATCCATTACTATGCAAATCACCACTGACACTAACACGTGTTATAATGAAAACAGCATTTGTTAAGTGGCTCACATGGCACAGCTGTCAGTGAGGTGATAATAACAGTGATCATTATGATCACATTACTACATGAATGACATTCAACATGAAATCATTTATTTTGCATCATAAATATGTTTTTATTGTGAAGTGTACATCATTCCAAACGAAAGCTTTTACTTTGAAAATCTGTGAAATATGATCATGAATATCTTTTACTGTGTTTTTACAATGGAATATTGTGTTAGAAGTTTAAGCTGACATTGTTACCTCGCAGTTGTTTTTTTCTTTCCTCTGTAGTTCCCTGACGTTTCACCATTTCATCTCATTCATTCTTACACTCGGATTTCTGTGACATGGCCTCAGTGAACAAATACACACGCATTTCAAACTATTTAGCAGCTACATGTTACACACACACACACACACACACACACACACACTGCTGCAGACACACCTGTTAGTCCGTAAAAACATTAAGACATGTCACACACACTCTGTTGCTGTCATTAAGGTAATGAGCTTTCTCTCAGTGTGGTGGTTCACACCTCCACTTCCCCTCAGTCCTCACACACTCACACACACTCACTCACACACACACGCACACACACACACACACACACAAATGGAGAAGGAAAACAACAACTAGAAAAACATTCGGACTTTTCTCCTGTGAAGTTAAAATCCAGCTTACGTAGTGTTTTCAATAATAATAATAATAATAATGATAGTAATGTTATTATTATCATGATTATTATCATGCCTTTCAGAACATTACAGGCAGAGTTTAAAGATGAACAACAGTATTCTAGAAGAACGTTACTTTTATATATTACTATAATGTATATTCCAGAATTAAAATTGCTAGCATTGACAAAGCTTTACAAAATCATTCTTTTATTCAAGTCAATGTATTACACATTACATTTTTCTATGTTGATGTCCTATCTACTCCAAATTCAGCCTGCACACAGGGGCTACATTCATTATTCATTCATTCATTCACTCATTCACTCATTCATTCATTCATTCATTCATTCATTCTCAACTGACTTATCGTCCACATGAGGGTCGTGTCGTGGGTTGAGCTGGAGCCAAACAGACAAACAACCAATCACACTCACAGCAACTCCATACTGACACACACAGATAGAAAGAACACAAGCACTTATTACCGTACAACAACTTTGTTTGTGCAAACAATGATCACGTGTTTGCGTCTCAGGGTTAAGACCATGTTAAAACACAGTTAAATATTAGGTGATATATATATATAATATCTGTGCTGGCCACAGTCCTCAGGGCTGAAGCATTTCTAAATAACTGCTGTTAACATTTTATTCATGAAGAACGCTACACTGTAAACACACTCTAAACTCAAATATCAGCCACTGTTTATGGTCTGTATTACCTTTAAAATCACCTTTCATTTCACCTTTATTTCTGAGGCTCTTTAATGTTGAATGTGTGTCAGACTATGAATATGAAACCGTTCTGCTATAACACAAACAATTTATAAAGTGTTAAGAGCCATTTTTTTTACATATCATTTTGTTGATTCCATTTTTTTGAATCAATAATTATAATATTTAGTGTATGTAAGCAATACAATACATTTGATGAAAAGTCATCACAGATACTTTTACACGCTATGAATATATCCAAAATCGAACACCAGATAGAAATAATATCCATACATTGGGAGGGTGTTTGTCCCTGTGCTGAGAACCAACACCAGACAGGTGGCTGACTCATTAGACTGACTTTTAACCAACGTTTGTAAACTGCTTACTCTCTGCACCAAAGTCCAGACAAGAAATCAGCAATTTTACAGCTCACGTGGATACGAGAGCTGCTCATCTACTGCTGCCACTCAGGCGAAAAACAGATATATATATATGTATATGTATGTATATATATATATATATATATACATACATATATATGTCACATTCATGCAGTGCATCTATGTGCTGCACAGTTTCTATCACTCATACACAATCACACGTGCCGTCAGGAGCAGCACGGAGTTAAATGCAGAGCCAGGAATTGAACACACCACAACCTTTGAGATGAAAGACGACTCACTCTACCACTGAGCTACTGTCTTTATACTGACATATACTGACCTATGATGACCTATGATGACTTACAGACTTAGACTTCCTTTCCCTTGGACAAATTTCAGTATAGATTTACCTACTATACACAGGTGTGTGTGTGTGGTCGACATCAACTGACTTCTACTTGAAATCATTTGGGAAAAGCTTGTCCAGTCTCTCACACACACACACACACACACACGCACACACACGCACACGCACACACACACGCACACACATACACACACACACACACACACACACAGGCGCGCACACACACACACACACACACACACACACACAGCAGTGTTTGTGAAGAGGCCAAATTGCAGCTGTGAGGCCAAGTGTCTTCCTCCTCCACGACTCCCTGCAGAGACGCAGCAACAACACACTGTTGAGAGGAAGAGGCAGAGGCCATCAAGTAATGGAGCAGCCACAGGGGAGCTGCCTGTAAAACATCAGTGACATCCACAACAGCCAGACTCCTGCAACAGACCCCTGCAACAGACCCCTGCAACAGACCACTGCAACAGACCCCTGCAACAGACCACTGCAACAGACCCCTGCAACAGACCACTGCAACAGACCAGTGCAACAGACCCCTGCAACAGACCCCTGCAACAGACCAGTGCAACAGACCCCTGCAACAGACCCCTGCAACAGACTACTGCAACAGACTCTTGCTACAGACCCCTGCAACAGACTCTTGCTACAGACCCCTGCAACAGACTCTTGCTACAGACTCCTGCAACAGACTCTTGCTACAGACCCCTGTAGCAAGAGCCTTATTACAACTCTAATCAGTATATATGTACTGTATATATATATATATATATATATATATATATATATATATATATATATATATATATACATACAGTATATGTGTATGTATATATATACATATATGTATATATATGTATATAAACACACAAATATACATATATGTATATGTATATATGTATCTACATATATACACACGTATATATGTGTATATATACGTGTGTATATATGTACACATATATACATACATATACATATACATATATGTATGTATATGTGTACATATATGTGTATACACGCATACGTGTGTGTGTGTGCGTGCGTGCGTGTGTGTGTGTGTGCGTGTGTGTGTATGCGTGTGCGTGCGTGCGTGTGTGTGTGTGTATGTGTGTGTGTGTGTGTGCGTGTGTGTGTGTGTGTGTATGTGTGTGTGTGTGTGTGCGTGTGTGTGTGTATGCGTGTGTGTGTGTGCGTGTGTGTGTGTGTGTGCGTGTGTGTGTGTGCGTGTGTGTGTGTGTGTGTGTGTGTATGCATGTGTATGTGTGTGTGTGTGTGCGTGTGTGTATGCGTGTGTATGTGTGTGTGTGTGTGTGTGTATGCGTGTGTGTGTGTGTGTGTGTGTGCGTGCGTGTGTGTGCGTGTGTGTGTGTGTGTATGCGTGTGTGTGTGTGTGTGCGTGTGTGTGTGTGTGTGTGTGCGTGTGTGTGTGTGTGTGTGTGCGTGCGTGCGTGCGTGTGTGTGTGTGCGTGTGTGTGTGCGTGTGTGTGTGTGTGTGTGCGTGCGTGCGTGCGTGTGTGTGTGTGTGTGCGTGCGTGTGTGTGTGTGTGTGTGTGCGTGTGTGTGTGTGTGAAACCTTCAGATCCTTGGCCAAATCAAAAGACAAATGCAGATGGTGTAGATGCAGTGAGTGTAGAATCATGTGGAGAATCAGTTTTTACTTTTTATATTTGATCATTCATGATTGATGACTAATGATTAGCTTCTCATTACTGGTCACGTTAATATTATCCTCCTCCATCCTTCATCCACAGATTGTCCTGAGAGTCTCATGATGATGGAGTGATGATGATAACTGTCTCTCTCTCTTGTGATGTGATGTGTGATGAACTTATTTCTGTACATGAGACACCGACTGTTCAGCTGACACAGGGTGAAGAGTGGGGGACATGGTGGACACCAGTCCATCACAGATCATCTCATTAAATATGAGATGATATCAGACACATGAAGTCATTGTTATGACCTAAGTGGCAGAAACAGATTTAAAAGCACACCTGACTGGTGTCCTGATAGTGGCCTCACTGTCCAGTGATCCTGCTGATGATGTGTCTGGAAATGTAGATAATAAATAACTTCATTTATTAATAATAACTAACAAAATGTGATGAAACTGGCAATTAAATGAGCTTAAGTAAGCAATTTTATTTAAATAATGAAAATGTGTCACAGTGTCACAGTAACATAGACCTTTACAATATGAGACACTAATACCACACTAATGCTTTTTTCAAAACAATACATCACGTCTGTAACACAGTTAATAATGAAATGAGCCGAAACAGCTGACTATTCATTTGATTCGTCTACAGACTGATGAATCCGGGCTAAAGTCACAGGTCAGGCGTAATCAGAGGACGATAATAATAATAATAATAATAATACTAACTCCAAACAGCACAAATCACATCAAACTGCAGCTCAGCTGTGTTTGTGTTGTAGAGGAGGAGGAGGAGGAGGAGGAGGAGGAGGAGGAGGAGGAGGATGTTGAGACCAGGAGGCAAATGAAGAGCTTTGTGAAAATAAGGCGCCATTTGGCCGTAAGTGTGAAGCCCCACACACACACACCTATTTAACAGAGCGAGACGCCACCGTGGACATTTGTAGCCGAGGACGTCAGAGGGACGAGAACCGAGAGAAGAACAAGGAAGAAGAATTCAAACCTTCACCATCAAATTAATCTGAAGAAGAGGTGAAGATCTGACATGGGAGTTTGATGAAGAAGAGGACGAACGCTGACGAGGAAAATGCTGAGTGTGGAGATGTTTCCCAGTTTGACTCTGGGACCACAGAGGATAGGAGACTGCTTTTATAGAGGTGTGTGTCTGTGTGTGTCTGTGTGTGTGAGAGTGTGTGTGTGTCTGTGTCTGAGAGTGTGTGTGTGTGAGTGTGTCTGTGTGAGAGTGTGTGTGTCTGTGTGTGTGTGTGTGTCTGTGTGTGTGTGTGTGTGTGAGTGTGTGTGTGTGTGTGTGTCTGTGTGTGTCTGTGTCTGTGTGTCTGTGTGTGTGTGTGTGTGTCTGTGTGTGTCTGTGTCTGTGTCTGTGTGTGAGTGTGTCTGTGTGTGTGTGTGAGTGTGTGTGTCTGTGTGTGTCTGTGTGTGTGTGAGTGTGTGTGAGAGTGTGTGTGTGAGTGTGTGTGAGAGTGTGTGTGTGTGTGAGTGAGTGTGTGTGTGAGTGTGTGTGTGTGTGTGTCTGTGTCTGTGTGTGAGTGTGTGTGTGTCTGTGTGTGTCTGTGTGTGTGTGTCTGTGTGTGTCTGTGTCTGTGTGTCTGTGTCTGTGTGTGAGTGTGTCTGTGTCTGTGTGTGTGTGTGAGTGTGTGTGTCTGTGTGTGTCTGTGTGTGTGTGTCTGTGTCTGAGAGTGTGTGTGTGTGTGTCTGTGTGTGTGTGTGTGTGTGTGTGTGAGTGTGTGTGTGTATTGATGCATGTATTGATGATTGGCCTGAGCACTCATGATATACAGCCATACAAGTCCAATACTGTGCATCCCTAGCTTTTATAAGAAAAGAAAGTTACTACATTAAAAGATAGATTTACAATTATTATTTAACCATTTCAACACATATTTTAGCTTCTGTGGTGACAAAATCACGCTGTCGGATGTTTAATTATTCATAAAATGACAGTAAGAAGGTAATTCCTCACACATCTGAAAATAAGGCTAACACGTTACAATAAGGTACACAAAAAATAATTATTATCATTATTATTATCATTATTATTATTATTAATAATAATCCCATTTGTCTTTTATTAAATATCCTCTCAGAGCGTGAGGCTTCTGGCCATATGTCGCTGTTCCCTCCCACATGTGACGCTGCAGCCAAAGCCCTGCCCCCGAGGCTGTTGGCTCCGCCCCCTGTCCTGACCGAACCCACTGCCAAAGCCCAAAAGGACGAGGTGAAGATGGAGCTGGAGAACACGTCGCTATGGAAACAGTTCAGCTCAGTGGGCACAGAGATGATCATCACGAAGAAGGGCAGGTGAGATCAACCTCAACCTTTGACCTCTGGTGTAATGACAACATACGTGTTTTGTGACTTTGGTGCAACAGAGTGAGCTTCAGATAAAGCAGTGAACATGTTCTATAACATGTGTTAACATGTAGATTTTGTTGGATTGGCCTTTCAAAAAGAATGAAATATAGAAAGATGTGATGTGATGAATTTTAGAAGGCGAAGGTCAAACAGGTGAAGAACAGGCGAAGAACGGGTGAAGAGCGGGTGAAGAACAGGCGAAGAACAGGCGAAGAACGGGTGAAGAACAGGCGAAGAACAGGTGAAGAACAGGTGAAGAACGGGTGAAGAACAGGCGAAGAACGGGTGAAGAGCGGGTGAAGAACAGGTGAAGAACGGGCGAAGAACGGGTGAAGAACAGGCGAAGAACGGGTGAAGAGCGGGTGAAGAACAGGTGAAGAACGGGCGAAGAACGGGTGAAGAACAGGCGAAGAACGGGTGAAGAACGGGTGAAGAACAGGCGAAGAACAGGTGAAGAACGGGTGAAGAACAGGCGAAGAACAGGTGAAGAACAGGTGAAGAACGGGTGAAGAACAGGCGAAGAACGGGTGAAGAGCGGGTGAAGAACAGGTGAAGAACGGGCGAAGAACGGGTGAAGAACAGGCGAAGAACGGGTGAAGAGCGGGTGAAGAACAGGTGAAGAACGGGCGAAGAACGGGTGAAGAACAGGCGAAGAACGGGTGAAGAACGGGTGAAGAACAGGCGAAGAACAGGTGAAGAACAGGTGAAGAACGGGTGAAGAACAGGCGAAGAACGGGTGAAGAGCGGGTGAAGAACAGGTGAAGAACGGGCGAAGAACGGGTGAAGAACAGGCGAAGAACGGGTGAAGAACGGGTGAAGAACAGGCGAAGAACAGGTGAAGAACAGGTGAAGAACAGGTGAGAGGTGAAGTGAGATTCTGTCGGCAGTCGTTCAGAAAATGCTGAGTCACCTGAAGGGCGGAACACCTGAGGAGTAGTGACCCGCCTCTTTTTGCTGGTGTTAATGCAGTTAACGATGAACGCGTGAACCCTCAGGAGAAAGTCTTCTCGGCCTGAGACTTTAATGTGTCCTTTCCTTGGACAGACGCATGTTTCCCGGGCTGAGGCTGAAGCTCTCCAGCCTGAATCCATCTCTGCGTTACATCCTCCTGCTGGACATCGTCCCCGTGGACAACTCCCGCTATCGCTTCCAGGGCGGCGGCTGGCAGGCCGTCGGAAAGGCAGAGGCTCGTCTCCCCGACCGCGTGTTCATCCACCCAGACTCCCCCGCCACAGGTGCTCACTGGCAGAGTCGCACCATCTCCTTCCACCACGCGAAGCTCACCAACAACACACTGGACTCACAGGGACACGTAGGTGCACACGCGCACACACACACACACACGCACACACACTGTGTCACCGTGTCTGTGTGTGTGTGTGTGTGTGAAACTTCTTCTTCTTCTGCTTCCAGATCATCCTGCACTCGCTGCATCGCTACCAGCCCAGAATACATGTGATTGAAGCCAGAGACGTGCTGCGGTGGGGAGGAGGCCAGCAGCGCTCCTTTGTTTTCCCTGAGACTCAGTTCATCACAGTCACCGCCTACCAGAACAACAAGGTATTGTTGTTATTTGTTGTTATTTGTTGTTATTTGTTGTTATTGTAAAGGCCGTGACCTCACTGCAGTGGTGCGTGCTACTCTGATGCTTCGACACAATGACACCAAACCAGGCAGCAGCAGCTCCTTTAACACACTTCATGGATTTTCTCTGCAAACGTCAGTTTCCAGTGTTTAATAATGACAGTAAAGTGGTCAGTGCTGCTGACAGTTATTCACTCTAAAACACATGTGTCAAACTGGTGGCCCGGGGGCCACATGTGGCCCTCCAATCGATTACATGTGGTCCGCCCACCACTGTGCGAGGTGATGGAATAGAGACAGAATATAAGACGAAATGTATTTTTATAATAGTAATAAGACATTGGGTTGTAATCATTGCTTTATTAAAAGTATTACACTCAACTTGAAATGACTTATATTTAAACTGTTTTAATCACAATTATCCTCGTCATTATTTGCTAAATGTTCTATTTAATTCTCTGTTTTTGTGCATCATAAATATGTTTTTATTGTGAGTCAATTTATATCAAAACAAACACTTTTACTTTGCAATTCTGTCTTAATATCATAAATCATCATAAATCATATTTATGTTGTGTCCAGATCACAGAGCTGAAGATCAGTGCTAACCCCTTTGCAAAAGGCTTCAGAGAGGACGGCATGAACAGCAAAAAGTACACACACACACACACACACACACACACAGACACACACAGACACACACACACACAGACACACAGACACACACACACACAGACACACACACACAGACACACAGACACACACACACACAGACACATACACACAGACACACAGATACATACACACACACACACACAGACACACACAGACACACAGACACACACACACACACACAGACACACACAGACACACACGCACACACACACAGACACACACAGACACACACACACACAGACACACACGCACACACACACACACACACACACACACACAGACACATACACACAGACACACACACAGACACACACAGACAGACAGACACACACACACACAGATAGACACACAGACACACACAGACACAGACACACACACACACACACACACAGACACACACAGACACACACAGACACAGACACACACACCCACACAGAGACACACACACACACACAGACACACACACCCACACAGAGACACACACACACACACAGACACAGACACACTAAACTGTTATTGTTTGTCTCTGCAGACAAAGGGACGTGAGACAGAAGCGCAAAATGTCCGTCCTGACAGAGACACTGGACATTGGTAAGTGTTATATATCTATATATAGATTATATAGATTATATAGATTATTTGATTGTATTTAGTTTCATTTTCTAAAAAAAGAATTATAAAATAAATACAATATAGTAAAAAAAGCAGCAATACAGGGTCTTTTGATCACTTTTAATCCTTATCTTGTGAAGACAGTGACTTCATTCAGTGTCCTCATCCACACATTTACAAACCTGAATGAATATTTAATAATATCAGTAATTATTATTATTATTATTTCTATTAGAATGACTTTGCTATTGTCTCATAGCTCAAACCTGATCTCTTTCAGTGAACTGTGACCCCTGTGACACGGCCGAGCTCTTGTCCCAGTCCACTGAGGACAGCACAGACCTGCAGGCCCTGGCTCTGTCCTCCCTGCCTGACCCCTCCTGTGGCTACAGGGCCGGGGACGCCTCGTACGCGGACGCGCTGGTGCCGGAGCCGCCGCTGGACCTCGGTCAGGCTTTCATGGCCTCACAGATGTCGGACATCTCTGGCATCTCCATGGTGGACGCAGCAGGGAGGGACATGGCAAACAGTGTCATGGAGAGGTGAGTGTTTGATGCATGAATCACCAGAGACACCACGATACAATAGTATCAGGATATTTGAATACGATACTTTCATAATATTGGGCCACACGGTGGTGTAGTGGTTAGCACTCTCGCCTTGCCTCCGGGTACTCCGGCTTCCTCCCACAGTCCAAAAACATGCAATGTGGGGATAGGTAAATTGGACACTCCAAATTGACCATAGGAGTGAGTGTGAGTGTGAATGGTTGTTTGTCTCTATCTGTGTGTGGCCCTGTGATGGACTGGCGAACTGTCCAGGGTGTACCCCGCCTATCGCCCGATGTAGCTGAGATTGGCACAGCACCCCCCACGACCCTCTGGTTGAGGATAAAGCGGTAGATGATGACTGACTGACTTTCATAATATTGCAAAGATATTGAGTATCTGTGGATACCTGGCCTGTGTCAGCTGACATCAGCACAGCTGGACTCAGCCAGTGCTGATGCTGATCCACAGACATGTGATAAATATAATATGCTATAAAAAAATGATACTTCACCACATGAAAACAGTCTGTTATTTGTGAGGTTGATTTAAAGTTAGTGTGAGACACTGAGACACTGAGACACTGAGACACTGAAGCAGGCGAGAAAAGACACGGCATTTTAGACACTTGTCTCATTGTTAGATAACAGAGGTCAGTGTCCACACCTACGTCCATTTAGAGAAATAGCTTACACAGGGTCTGTTTTCAGCCTCTGTGTCCCTGTGTCTCTGTGTCCCTGTGTAACTTTCATGATTGTCTGTCCCTGTGTCTCTATGTCTCTGTGTCTCTGTGTCCCTGTGTAACTTTCATGATTGTCTGTCCCTGTGTCTCTATGTCTCTGTGTCCCTGTGTAACTTTCATGATTGTCTGTCCCTGTGTCTCTATGTCTCTGTGTCTCTGTGTCCCTGTGTAACTTTCATGATTGTCTGTCCCTGTGTCTCTATGTCTCTGTGTCCCTGTGTAACTTTCATGATTGTCTGTCCCTGTGTCTCTATGTAACTTTCATGATTGTCTGTCCCTGTGTCCCTGTGTCTCTGTGTCCCTGTGTAACTTTCATGATTGTCTGTCCCTGTGTCTCTATGTAAATTTCATGATTGTCTGTCTCTGTGTCTCTGTGTCCCTGTGTAACTTTCATGATTGTCTGTCCCTGTGTCTCTGTGTCCCTGTGTAACTTTCATGATTGTCTGTCCCTGTGTCTCTATGTCCCTGTGTAACTTTCATGATTGTCTGTCCCTGTGTCTCTGTGTCCCTGTGTAACTTTCATGATTGTCTGTCCCTGTGTCTCTGTGTCTCTGTGTCCCTGTGTAACTTTCATGATTGTCTGTCCCTGTGTCTCTATGTCTCTGTGTCCCTGTGTAACTTTCATGATTGTCTGTCTCTGTGTCTCTATGTCTCTGTGTCCCTGTGTAACTTTCATGATTGTCTGTCCCTGTGTCTCTGTGTCTCTGTGTCCCTGTGTAACTTTCATGATTGTCTGTCCCTGTGTAACTTTCATGATTGTCTGTCCCTGTGTCTCTATGTCTCTGTGTCCCTGTGTAACTTTCATGATTGTCTGTCCCTGTGTCTCTATGTCTCTGTGTCCCTGTGTAACTTTCATGATTGTCTGTCCCTGTGTCTCTATGTAACTTTCATGATTGTCTGTCCCTGTGTCCCTGTGTCTCTGTGTCCCTGTGTAACTTTCATGATTGTCTGTCCCTGTGTCTCTATGTAACTTTCATGATTGTCTGTCTCTGTGTCTCTGTGTCCCTGTGTAACTTTCATGATTGTCTGTCCCTGTGTCTCTGTGTCCCTGTGTAACTTTCATGATTGTCTGTCCCTGTGTCTCTATGTCCCTGTGTAACTTTCATGATTGTCTGTCCCTGTGTCTCTGTGTCTCTGTGTCCCTGTGTAACTTTCATGATTGTCTGTCCCTGTGTCTCTGTGTCCCTGTGTAACTTTCATGATTGTCTGTCCCTGTGTCTCTATGTCTCTGTGTCCCTGTGTAACTTTCATGATTGTCTGTCTCTGTGTCTCTATGTCTCTGTGTCCCTGTGTAACTTTCATGATTGTCTGTCCCTGTGTCTCTGTGTCTCTGTGTCCCTGTGTAACTTTCATGATTGTCTGTCCCTGTGTAACTTTCATGATTGTCTGTCCCTGTGTCTCTGTGTCTCTGTGTCCCTGTGTAACTTTCATGATTGTCTGTCTCTGTGTCTCTGTGTCCCTGTGTCTCTATGTCTCTGTGTCCCTGAGTAACTTTCATGATTGTCTGTCTCTGTGTCTCTGTGTCCCTGTGTAACTTTCATGATTGTCTGTCCCTGTGTCTCTTTGTCTCTGTGTCCCTGTGTCTCTGTGTCCCTGTGTAACTTTCATGATTGTCTGTCCCTGTGTCTCTGTGTCTCTGTGTCCCTGTGTAACTTTCATGATTGTCTGTCCCTGTGTCCCTGTGTCTCTGTGTCCCTGTGTAACTTTCATGATTGTCTGTCCCTGTGTCTCTATGTCTCTGTGTCCCTGTGTCTCTATGTCTCTGTGTCCCTGTGTAACTTTCATGATTGTCTGTCTCTGTGTCTCTCTGTCCCTGTGTCTCTATGTCTCTGTGTCCCTGTGTAACTTTCATGATTGTCTGTCTCTGTGTCTCTGTGTCCCTGTGTGACTTTCATGATTGTCTGTCCCTGTGTCTCTTTGTCTCTGTGTCCCTGTGTCTCTGTGTCCCTGTGTAACTTTCATGATTGTCTGTCCCTGTGTCCCTGTGTCTCTGTGTCCCTGTGTAACTTTCATGATTGTCTGTCCCTGTGTCTCTATGTCTCTGTGTCCCTGTGTCTCTGTGTCTCTGTGTCCCTGTGTAACTTTCATGATTGTCTGTCCCTGTGTCTCTGTGTCCCTGTGTAACTTTCATGATTGTCTGTCCCTGTGTCTCTGTGTCCCTGTGTAACTTTCATGATTGTCTGTCTCTGTGTCTCTATGTCTCTGTGTCCCTGTGTAACTTTCATGATTGTCTGTCTCTGTGTCTCTATGTCCCTGTGTTACTTTCATGATTGTCTGTCCCTGTGTCTCTGTGTCCCTGTGTAACTTTCATGATTGTCTGTCCCTGTGTCTCTGTGTCTCTATGTCCCTGTGTAACTTTCATGATTGTCTGTCTCTGTGTCTCTATGTCCCTGTGTTACTTTCATGATTGTCTGTCTCTATGTCTCTATGTCCCTGTGTAACTTTCATGATTGTCTGTCCCTGTGTCTCTATGTCCCTGTGTCCCTGTGTCCCTTTCATGATTGTCTGTCCTCCACAGATCAAACACTATGGATGGACGCGCATACACCTCTAATTTCCCCGCTGCTCAGGTGGACTCCTCCTCTTTCCCCTTAGCCCCTCCTCCTCAGTCATCCTCCTCCTTCAACCCCACAGACACATCTGATCCTCAGACGTCCATCCCCACTCTTGATTATCCCTCTGTCCTCTCTTCGTCACCCGCCCTCTCCTCCTCCTCCTCCATCACTCCCTCCCTGCAGCAGACGACCTTCACCTTCCCCACTCCACCGCCTTCCAACTCCTCGTCACCACAGCCACTCCTGTCCTCCTCCTCCTCCTCCTCGTCTCCCTCTGCCAACAGCTATCACGCGCTTGCAGACATGATCGCGCCCACAGACGCCTCCTTTCCTCCAGCGAGTGGGAGTTGTGCGGCGTTCATTTATCCAAACATGGTGCCTGTCAATCCTGATCCTGTGACTCCGCCTCTGCACCACCAGCCGCAGGCAGCAGCTCCTCCTCTCTCCTGCTCTCTGACCTCCACCTCCTCCTTCGCTTTCACTCCACACATGCAGAACTTCGCCGGCCCCGTCCACTCCGCCCTGCACCTCCCAAATCTGAGCCTTCAGGCCTCCTCCTTCAATGCTGCCTTCCCTCCCTCCTCCTTCACTCACTCCTCAGCCTCCTTCCCTCACCCTTCTTTCCAGCCCTCCTCCTCCTCCTCCTCCTCCTCCTGCTTGGCCGTGCCCTCATCTTTCCAGCAGCCCATCACCTCTGCTCCAGCTCATCCTCAGAACTTTCCCGCCGCCTCCAACTCCACATACGCTTCAGTTGAAAGAGGCACCGTGCCTCACTTCAACCCCCCTGCCCCCTATCGCCCGGAGATGGTACTGCACCACCCGTCCCTTCTCCCTCAGCTGGATCCATCTCTCCCCTCCTCCACTCCTCCTCCTCCTCCTCCTCCTCCTCCATCACTGTACCCAGCGTTTCCGTCGTACCCTCTGCGACTGTGTCAGGACCCCGGTCACTCGTCGCTCTCCATGCCCTTCAGGCATTTGTACAGACAACACGGCCACGCCCACCCTCAGGGGTCCTACCTGGACATGAGCACAAGACCAGTGTTTTAAGATGTTGTTAACAATGTTTAACAATGTGTGTGTGTGTGTGTGTGTGTGTGAGCTGATACACGTTCACGACGTTCACGACGTTGATCCAAAGCTGTAAATAGTTGTTGAATCAAATATCATTCCAGTGTGAACAATAAAAAAAGGCCTTCTCCAGGTTTGGTTTGAGTCACTTTATTAGGTACACCTGACAATATCTGCTCCTTTTATGGTCAGTGTTCTTCCACTTCCTGCTGCCTTTGTGTCATCATGGTTGTGTTCCTGAAATACTCACACAACGACAATCAGATCCAAACCAGTCACAAAGGAAACGTGCAACTGGGAGTTCTTCTTTAAAGACCTTCATCGTCTCCAGTCGCTTTATACAAACATGTCCATCCAGGGGACGTCCATGTCCATCCAGGGGACATTGTAGTATTCAGTCAAACCTGAAGTGGACTTTAATGAGTTTGAAAATGACAAATCAAATGACTCCAAGTCGAAGTGTCACATAAAAGTCTTTTTGTGAGTTTTAAACCGGCTCATGGTTCAGGTTGTTGCCTTTGATGTTTCATTTTTAAAACATTTATATGCTTTTAAATCAAGACCCACAGTGGGTTTGACCTTCACACTTCAGGGGAATGAAAACTTCTTTTTGGTTTTTCTCTCACTGTCAAATACGTTGTGTCAGTAATAATAAGGTTGAAACCTGCAGGTTGAGTAATCCAGAGGGTAATCCAGAGGGTAATCCAGAGGGTAATCCCAATGATGGTCTGTTCATCCATCCTGACAATCTGTCAACATTTCACTGCAGTCTTGAAACACGTTGTGATATATGCTCCAACATGCACGGAGCAAATCCAAGTGACAGAGTGAGGTCGCTTCATCTTTTAAAATAACAGAGAGCACTTCAACCCTCACTCGTTCACAATGAATGAGTGAAGTGGCCAAGATGAAATACTGATGATGCAACGACTGCATCCAGCGCATGTGCAGATGTTACTGATGTGTTCATAAAAGAACTTTTCTTCATCGATCACATGACAGCAGCATACGTTCACAGAGCGTCTTCACAAATGCTCACTGACATGTTGTTATCTTTAATGACTGGAATTACTGTTTATTTCTTTATTTCTCACAGTACTTGTGACTGTTGTGAAGATTAAAACGTGTGCTCAGGTTACTCGTCACATGTTACTGCGACTCATGTGTTGTGTTGAACTTCCTGTGAAACCGTGACACGCGTGTGGACCGTGACACGCGTGTTCAGCTCCTCCATCATTACTGTGAAGTGAACATGGTTCCACATCAAACGTCTGTCAAATATCACCATGTCCTAACTTAAGTTTAGCAGGTGGAACTTTTGGTGTTGCTGTAACTCTGACTCATTTTAGTGACAACAAAATAATAATAATAATAATAATGTCTCATGTCGCAGTGTGGAGCTCTCTGTGTGTCGTCAGGGGACAGCATGAGAGACACACGGAGACCTTTCTCAGGAAGCAGTATCCAGGTTATTTGTACTGCTGAAGCAAAAAGGTTTTTCGCTTCAGCAAATTATTGAAAGAAAAGTGAATATTGATGTTTCTTCCAATAAATGTTACACTCGTCAGAGGGGCGGTGAATTTCTTCCTTCAAAGGGGGGCCTAACAGGAAGAGAGAACCCCTGTGTTCAGGGGCGGAAGGAGTACCAAAAAAATCTACTCAAGTAAAAGTACTGTTACCGTGATGAAATTTTACTTAAGTAAAAGTAAAAGTACTGGTGTAAAAATCTACTCAAGTAAAAGTACTGTTACCGTGATGAAATTTTACTTAAGTAAAAGTAAAAGTACTGGTGTAAAAATCCACTCCAGTAAAAGTACTGTTACCGTGATGAAATTTTACTTAAGTAAAAGTAAAAGTACTGGTGTAAAAATCTACTCAAGTAAAAGTACTGTTACCGTGATGAAATTTTTCTTAAGTAAAAGTACTGGTGTAAAAATCTACTCAAGTAAAAGTACTGTTACCGTGATGAAATTTTTCTTAAGTAAAAGTAAAAGTACTGGTGTAAAAATCTACTCAAGTACAAGTAAAAAGTAGCTAATTTAAAATGTACTCGGAGTAAAAGTTACTTAGTTACTTCTTTTGGGTGAGTGGGGATTTGTTATTAAATCAAACACATACAGTAGATGACAGATAGATCCAGATTACAGTTCCTCTTTCATTATTCAATGAACTTGCTATTTAGTTTGAACAGGAGCTGGTTTTCAGGACTCTGCAGCATCAGGTGAGTCAGAAATAATAATCAGAAACAGTATCGTTTATTCAGGTGTACAGAGATACACATGTATCAAGAACTGCACAAATACATCCACATTTGACAAAATAATCATGACTTGATTTATGCCTGAGCTTTCATTCACATCCCACTGTATCAGAACAGAAAATCAACAGGAAACTGTCTTTAGCTCATCAAGACATCAAAGCAGAACAAGAAAATAAATGTTAACAAAACTCGGTTGAAGTGAAAATCGTGGGCTCTGTGTCTTTACACGGATCCATGATTAATTGCATGTAGCGTTATTTAGCTTCACGTGAGGTGATCTTACCTGTTCATGCTTGTGCAGGTTGGACGCAGAGTTTTTGTAGGTACAAAGTTTACATCGCATGATGAAACTGTTGTTATTCCCGGACTCGAACTCAACCTTCTGACGCTGCAGTTGTCCAGAGCCAGTCAGACAGACACTTACTGGCACGCAGACAGTTACTTTGTAACGGAAGCTATTTCAAATGTAGTGCATTAAATTACTTCCAACAAAAGTAAAATTACTGATTTGACAAATTACTCAAAAAAAAAACAACTAAATTACAGTAACGAGAGTAAATGTAACTCGTTACTTTCCACCCCTGCCTGTGTTCAGGTAACTTGTGTGTGTCATGTTCAGGATGTGTGTGTTTGGGTCAGCTGCTGGCCGTGTGTGATCACCTCTCCCTCACACTCAGTGATGATGATCAGCACAGGTGCAGGGATCAATGAATTCAGTGATATTATTGAATCAATGACTTTGTTGCTTCTAACTCACACAATTCACTTGTGTCACTTGTGTGTCTCGTCGTCTCTCCAGCTGTGGAAGGTTACGCCGTACAGAAGTCGGTACCATGCGGCTCAGTGGAGGACACTCAGGAGAATCGCACCGTGCTGCAGGGAATCCGGAAAGAGCGAGTCCTTATGAGACAGGAACTGAAGAGATACACTTTATTCTCACACAGATTATAATCCTGATGAGGATTATATGGAGAAGATGAGACTGTTAAGTGATGAAAAAAGTAGTTCAATTAAAGAAAGATGAAACCTGCAACAGGTGGAATATTGATTTGAATGACTTCAACTAAGATTAGGACAATAAAGTGTAACATTCTACTTCTCACAAGCTGTAGAAAGCAAGACACACGTTTATCTAACTGAGCCATACATGTAGATAATGAGTGACCCTGCTGAGGAGCAGCAGTACATCCTGTCAATCATTCAAAAAGAGTCATCATTTCAAAATGCATCTTAAATACTGAAAATACTCCTGTGTCTTTAAATCCTGCCTCATAGCCTGAGAAAAAAGGAAAACTGACACTTCACTCTTTATTCATTGACTTTATTAAAGCATCCTTCAGTAATTGCCCTGGTTCTGGTTTCTGTAGCCTCCTCTCTGGTAGCCTGACTTATTCTGCTGGTAGCCACCTTTCTGATCTGTGAACATGAAAAAGAACAACAAAGATTCAATTAGTTTTAAATGTAATGATGAAACAGTCTTCTTCATAACCGTCGTGACTTACCTCCTCCTCTCTGGTAGCCTGACTTATTCTGCTGGTAACCTCCCTTCTGATCTGTAACACAAACACAAACACAAACACAACAAACCGTGACCACTGTGACTTCAACAAGGAGGAAGGAAACATACTAATGAACCCTCTTATGAAAATGCAGACTTAGTGTTGGATTCCACTCATTACTACCTTTCATTTAGGGACAACAAGACTTTAGCTTGTGTTCGCTTTCCTATTTGGCTTAAAGACCATGGTGGGGAATTACAGAGGAGCTGTGAAGTCCAGCAGAGAAGCTGCACATTTTAAATGAGTGCTGGACCTGCTCAACACACACACACACAATCTTGTTTTTTCATATCTCAGTGAGGACATCTGTTTTAAAGTGCATTAAGCTTTTCTTTTTCAGCTATATTTGTCTAGTCTCCATCTCCTCTCCTTCCTTCCTTCCTTCCTTGTGTAACCTGAGCCCACCCTACTGTCCTCATGGTCATTGACACTGTGCAGGTGTGTAGTTAAGCTGCGACGGGGCTTCAGGGAAACTCAGTGAACCGTCACCTCTGTTGAAGTAGCCTCCGTAGATGCCCTGTTTGAGGTCAAACACGCGCTCGTTGTTCTCCACCAGGCTACCCAGTTTCTCGGCCAGCTGCAGGGCCATGTTCTGCAGGGAGGTGGGCTCCGTGCGGTGCATCACCACCGTCTGTGTGGGCTGGTCCAGTGACGCCTGTTAGAAGAACACAAGGATCATTTCAAGTCCTTTTACTGGAAGAGACAAACACTGCAGATTGTGATTAGGATTAAGAAGAGAGCACTGAAACTGTGACACCCACCATCAACTCCTCATTGATGATCATCTTACTGATGATGCTGTGAACTGTGGGGATCTCCAACTCAAACATCTCAGACAGAGTCTGCATGCTGGAGGACACAAGGACACACATTTGTCACTTTGAGGGTATCTCAGGTTTGCAATCACACCAGCAGGTGGAGCCACACTAATTAAAGCTCCTTCTGGTGCAGTGGATACAGAATAAAGTAGTAGTCATACCTGATGGAGTCATACACGCTGCTGTACGTGAACAGGTAAGTCCTCAGTGACTCCTCCTGGATCTTCCTGTAACATGGATTCAAATGAACATGATTATGACCGAGCTGAATGAGACAGACACATATTACTGCATGAGATAAAAGAGCATGAATGTTGGTTCTCACCTGACAAGCATCTCACGCACTCTCTGAGTCTCAGGAAACAGGTCCCACACCTTACAGTTCATCTTCTCATTGATGATGAATGAGTGACAGGTCCTCCAGTCTCCCATCTTCATGGCCTTGCTGGCAGCTACCACATGCTCCCTCATGCTCTCTGGGGGCCCTGGAGGAGAAACAGTGACACAATGTCAACAGTGCTGTGTAGGACTAATGTAACAGGGCTGTTAGACGTCACATACCCAGTAGAGGCTGTCTCTCTCCCACCCTGAGCTGGTGGTGGAACTGCTTGCTGATCATCCTGCGGCGTGCGTCAAACTCATGAGCAGCCATATACGGGATCTCCAGCAACATGGCTGAGACCAGGTACACACACTCCAGCAGCTCCAGGTTGATGTGCATGTGGAAGGGCACCTGTTCAGAGAGGGGGATGACCATCATGTTACACTGGGCAATATGAACCACAGTATGTGTGTGTGTGACATGATCATTACTAAACCAAAGCGCCTCTCGATGAGGTCCAGTATCAGAATTGAAGGCACTCATTTATTCAATAAGATTCAAATCAGAGAAAAGACTCAGTGACTTTCCTGCTTCTTAGAGACTTACCTGTCTTCTCTTTTCAATCTTCTCCTGCTCAGCGTTCCTCTCCTGCATGTTCCTCATGAGCAAACCCTGACCGAGCAGCTCTTTGGCGCGGCCAGAAGACTGGATGTCCAACAGGGCATTGTGGGCGTCTTTTATCATGCCCTGCCTGAAAGCACAGATGCCCAGTTGGACCATGGTTCTGTTGTACAGGATCTAAACAAACAAACAAACAGGTGGTCAGTTACAGTCACAGTGAGGCCTGACTCTCTTCAGTGCTCTTGTGTAGCGTTGCGTCTGCAGACCGACCTGTACGGGCGGGTCAGCGTGCTGAATGTTGTCCTGCAGGTGGCTCATCAGCATCAGGTCTCGGGCCTGGTACCAGCGTGAATGCAGAGCGTGGTGATAGATGTGGCAGAGGATGGCGCAGGTGCGGATACGGTCCGTGCGATCCTTGGCGTAGATGAACTTGCAGAGGCGATCCATGATGATGGCGCTGTCGTCGCTCTCGCTCTCCTCTTGGTCCTGCTCAGACTACACAGCACGTTATATAGAGAAACATGTCACTTCCTGCCCTTCTCTTAATCACCTTATTGTATTTGGACGATCTTTAAAATGTATATCAAAACAAATGTTCTTATTTCTCTATAACATGTGTGATTTTCTCACCTTGGTCTCTCCCTGGAGGCCGAGGCTGCGCCGGTGGGCCTTGTAGTCAAACTTGTAGTAGGTGTGCATGATCCTGCGCAGGTAAACGCGGCAAATCTCCTCTGTGGAGCCCTTGTTCTCCAAATAGTTTAGCAGCCGGTCAATGATGCCACAAACTCTTCCCTCGTCTTTCAGATTGTCAACATATTCTATAAAGTGGGAGCAAATAAATAAATGTCAAAATGCTTATCCAATAATCTATTATTCCCTTTTACCTGGGATGTGAGATACGAGACAAGAGCTTTAGATGTTACATAAATGCTTCAACAAGTGCATTAGACGTGAGCGACGCACGCTGCAGTAACCATGTCAGTTGTGAGGAAAAAAACAAAAAGAAAACGGCCATGAAAAGTGTTACCAAGGCATTTCTACTGTTCACCACTCAGGACTCTGGGCTGTAATCAACCAAATTAATTCTTGGTCGACTGAAGCCCTGAAATTTCGACTCAAATCGACTAGTCGGCTTCGCGACTGAGACGCAAACAGATCGCTGCCGTTGTTGCGGGCGAGTGTGTCTGCAGATATACAACAAATCAACGATTATTAGACTAAATCTTGGAAATATGACAATTCTGATATGATCATGTACTCAAAACAGACGGAGCAACATAAAGAAGACAAGTTAGCTTAGCATTTGGATATGATTGTAGTCGAGCTGTGATATGAAAAGTGTTGCTGGCAAACTTTGCATTCGACTTTATCGTCATCTGTTTTTGTAAAACGCTGCCACACTGTGACGTCTGTGACATGGATGTTAGAGGACGACTGACTGTCGCTCAACATGAAATAAAACCACCAACATACTTTAATCTATCTGCCTCTTGTGGGTTGGGCTAATCATAAAACACTGAAAACAAGGGGGGTGTTCTCTGAAGACATGCTCCATTAGCACTTGGTACATTCCTCCAGATGAAATCAAATGAACAAAGACTGTATGAAATTACCACGGAAGAAAGTGGACTTATCGGAATGTGAGTGGAACCAGTCGACAAGACTGGATCTGTTGAATAACTCACCTTGAGAATGGGGATCTGTGTTCTGCATGATCTTGGTAAATTCTTCATCCATTCTTTCCACCAGTGTCAAGACGCAGCCACGCACCCTGAACGGCTGCAAACGCACAACAAATACATATATCAACTGTATTTCTATGCACCAACACTGCTGTATATGTTATGTGTGCACCACTAACAATATTAAAACTCAGGCTGTGGCTGAACAGTTTATGTTCTGTTTGTTTTCTCTGGACTTTATTAATCTCTTTTTATGGAAATTCTTTCTCTGCATTTAACCCATCCAGAATATATCCACATCTAAAATATACAAATGACGCAGCTTCCACAAGTGAAAACTTTGCCTTTCTTTGCCTTACTATGCCAAGTCCTTGGAGATGATCAAGTCAAGTCACATTTTATTTATATAGCACATATACAAACGGCTGAGCCGCAACCAAAGTGCTTCACAGAAAGTGCTTAAGTGCTAAATACAAAAAAGACTTAAAAAAAAGAAAAGGGTTAGAAGACGAAGACTGAGTTAGACAATTTAAAAAGACACTAGTCAAAGGCAAGGGAAAAAAGGTGGGTCTTGAACTGGGAAATTATTTAAAGACTGGGCCGCCCAGATGTGATGATGCATGTTGTAATTGAGATTGAGCTTTGGCTTGGTGCTCTCACCAACCACAACAAGCTGCACCATAAAAATATCAGCAATGAAATCAAGAACCATAAAAGAAAATACCTGGTCAGAGATGCTTAGGGTCTCACTGTCCTCCGCTATGTTCTCTCCAATGAAGATGTTGCTGTTCTCAAAGAGGATGTCCAGCATCTCGTCAATACACTCCAGACACTTTTTCCACATATCAGCCTAAAGACAAGAGGTTCTTTTGTTAGAAAACATCGAAGCATTCATGACTTTTAATGGAGGAAAAATATAACTATATTTAACGGTTCTTTGTTGAATTAAAATCCTTCAGATTCATCTTTCTCCAGGTTGTAACGTTTAGTAAAGACGTGTTACATACCTTCATGAATGCTGCCAAGTTGGGGTTGTAGTCATACAGGGAGGCAATGATGTTGATCTTAATCTTGACCAGGATTCCTTGACCCAGGTTATGCTCATTACATATGCCTGCCAGTGCATGCAGCAGTTCAATTTGGGCAGCCCTGTTAAATGGACAATAAATGATTGTTTTTATAATTTCCTCATGACTTAAACAGTGATAGTTGAAGCTTCTGAAGTTAGGTCACATAAGGTACTGACAGTCAACTCTCTGTACAAGCCCTCTTTGTGCTGCTGGGAACCGGACTGAGGCCCTCAACTAAGCTTTATCTTCAAACCCTAACACCCGCGCTCTCCCAGAGAAGCTCTGGGTAAAAAAAATGAGTGGAACAGGATCACGAGAAAACAGAAAGCCGAGAGAATATATTGATGCTGGAGATCAACGGACGCAAGAATTGTGAAGCTGCTATCAAATAAGGGTGTTGATTTCAGTAAATATGAACTCCCAATGCTGCAAATTCAACTAATGACCATTTTCAGTTCTTTACAACCTATAAAATGTTTTGAAACTGTTGTTAGGTAATAATTTGGAACAGTGCTTTTCATCGATATATAATAATTGAACATTTTTCATGACCCATTAAAAATGACTTTTATTCTAAACTCATAAACTTATTATATCTTATTTTAAGCACTACAGTTATCAATCAGACCACAGAGGAAAATAGTAATGTCAAGCACGTTCATGAGATTTAGAACTCGGTTATGTCTTTGTAATGTTTAGATGTTTTATCATACGGCAGCATGACATCATTATCATAGCAGCAGATGATGTTGATTGCCGTGCCGTACAGCGCGTGTAATCCAGGGGGTGTGAGTGAATAAGTTTGTTGATGGTAAGCAATAAGCTCTTGGTGGGTAATTTGCAGGTGACATTGTCGTGACTGTGGTCTGACTTTAAGTAACCAGCCACACTGGCGAGGTAGTGTGTCCTTTGTTTTTTTACTAACGATCTCCTCGCGTTGCCGCTTATTCTTGCCTGTGTTCACTCGATGTTCACGTGCTGCTGCTGTTGTGAGTGAGACGCGGGGAAGAGGATGTGACTGTGACTGTTCAGTCTACAGGCTGCAACATGGAGTGAGTCTGTTCATGCAACCAAACCTGATTCATCTATTTTTCTAGCACTTTTTTGTTTTGTTCCCCTAACAAAGTTCAGTCACTTTATCGAACATTTGTTCTATTGATATCAGGGAAGTGTCCATCGCGATACATATTGTTATCGTATTATCACCCAGCCCTAGCACTACGCGATCGCTATTTGGTCAAGGACAAATGTTTTAACCATAGGATCTATACCTGGTTAAGAATGTGGCCACCACATGTTTCCAGTCTCATCTCTAGTTTAAAAGTGCCTTTTCCAAGTGGAAACTAAAGTTTGTAAGCTACTCACTCTGCCACACCAGAGTCCAAAGAGAAAATTCTCATTGTTAGCTCACTGGAACATGGGAGCTGCATAAATGCTCTCTTAGAGCAACATTAAGCAGAAGACATTTTCTTTGGATACCATAAGCAGCTAGGTGTAGGTTTTACTTGGTAAGCCTTTTGTAAAATGGCTAAAATCTGTTTCTTAAAGTGTCCTACAGGCAGCCATGTTTTCAGTGAGGGCAAGCGTCAATCAAGACATGAAAGAAAGTGGTGATTTTCTACACGTATGGACATTATTTTAAGTCACAGAGACTCTAATTTCTTGCATTTTAAAAGGGTAACACGTTATCAATGCCAGTTGTTTAATATATGAAAAAAAGATGACATTTTCAGTAAAATGTTACCTGTCTGTGCCCTTTTTGCCTCTTGCTTGCAGGATCTCATTCAGCTTCTTCACCACCACTGGTACATTGATCTCTGTGCCTTTGGCAAACATCTTGGGCTTTTCCTGATGAATTAAACAAAATTATATACACAGATTATTTCCAATCCAATAACATCCATAAACAATTGTATAGCCTCAGATTTATGTCAAAAGTCATGAGCAGTAAAACATGCTCACGAGCAAATAATATTTCTGCGTATGTGCAGTAATATTGTCTCACTCTGTGGCAGAATCTTGTGTCAGTAACAGAAATCATGACGGCAGAATGTCTAAAAAGTATCACAGTCTCTTTACCTTGACCATGGGGGCGCCTCCCTTCACCTTCTCCCAGCCTCCCTCAACCTCCTCTCCTTCTTCCTCAATTTCCTCCTCTAGCCGCTCCTTCTTCTTGAGCTTCTTCTTCTTGCTGACCTTCTTTTCAGTGGACTTCTCACTCTCCTGGGTCCTGAGGACCGACACAAGAGTGATGATGTAAACAAAGTTTGCGAGATCGTATCCAAAAGGAAGTCATTGAAATTCTCTCACAAGACACGATGCATTACACCCACTTCATCTTTTGAAATGTAATGGATAGTTTGAAAAAGCAAAGTTGGACGATAAACACTGGATCGATTGTTTTTGAGTTTTGAAACTAAGAAATGAGACTTACTTCTTGAGGAAGACCAAAGCCAGGGAGGAACTCTTTCCCTCTCCTTCATCTGAGCTCTCACTGCCACTATCTACAGTGTCTGAGCCCCAGTCTTCAGCATCCTCATCGTCGTCACTGGAAGACGACTCATCCTGTCAGGGAAAAAAAACATTTGCTCAGGCGTCTCCTCACACTGGAGTTCATGTTTGTCATGGACCAGGTTTGGGGATTCTTGTATCTTGCATCTTCTTACCCCGGATCCCTTGGCAGACTTGAGGAACTTGCTGGCATCTGGAACAGGCTCAGGCTTCTTCTTCAAAAAGGCCTTGGCTGATACACCTTCATCACCTTCCTCTGTCTCACTTTCAGAGGAGGAGCCTTTGAAAGAAAATGATGATGAATAACACACAATATTTGCACTTAGACCATTATTATGCTATAAATTTCAGCTGGAATCTTGATAGCAAACAAAAACTGTTTTTAGGAATTGTAAAGCTATTCCAACTCTCAAGTAGGAACTTGTTCACAAAACTGTAAACAAGGGATAATCAGCAAATTTTGACTTTATCCAATCAACTAGGTGGAGGCTGGTTTTAACGGTTGAATCGATTATTGATTGATAAATTATTGCTAACTATTCTGATAATTGATTATTTTGTTTGAGTGTTGTTGTTTTTTAATAATGAGATTTCTGATATTTCAGCTCCTTAAATGTGAATATTTCCTGTTTTCTTTGTTCCATATAACAGAACTCACTAAAACCCAATCATGTTTGAGAACATCATTTTGAGGTTTGGAAAACACACAACATCAAAGACGTTAAGATGGCTAGTTTTATAAAGTTCTCTGAAACTTACCAGATTCCTCTGGCTCTTTCTCCTCCTCTTCATCTGCAGACTCTTGTGGGTTCTAATAGACACAGAAAAGACAGCAGGATTTTTAATTTAACATTGCAATCACGATTAATCAGCCCTGCCCAGTACGAGACATCAGATGACATGACCGGTCAAAGTGATACTTCACCGATTTGCATTTAGCTTTGTGTTACTAGAATAGGAAAACACCATAGAGTTGAAAAATTGGGATTCCCAACCTCAGTTTTCCCTGAGTCGAGAAATATCTTCTTTCTTTTTTGTTACGTGGCCACCAGTGACACTTGGTCCAAGCCTTGGTCTGAGGATTGAAACTGCAACGCTAATTCCACACTTTTAGACCCTTGTAGGGGGACGGGACCTCATTCCCAGAATGTAAACAGTTATGCTAACAGGACCAAGTGTATACAAAGCTAAATGCAAATCGGTGAAGTATTCCTTTAAGTTTCAATGAAGACTGGTTAAGTCCATACTTGAAAGTGAGTTTTCTGAATTACCTCCTTGTATGCAGCTATTTCCGTTTCATAATCTCTGTTGTACTTGCGGATCTTCTGACGCAGTGTACTGAGGGCTTTTGCGTTGTTCTTGTTCATCTTCTTCTTGCCCTCTTTGTCCTCCCAGAGCTGGAAAGAAAATCATATTAATGGGACACTAAACACAGCAGACTGAACTAACTAGGGATATCACCCACATCTTTTCCTGCAAACCAACATGACAACCAAGTTTAATAACAAAGTTAGCAGGGGTGTAACGGTGTTAGAGACACGCTTCAGTGCCTCGGTTTTGACATCAGTTGGGTACATTTTCGGTATGGAAACATGGGTCTGTCTGTATCTTTATCAATCTTTATTATAGAGCTGAAACAATTAATCGGTTAATCGATTACTAATTTAAGCGACGACTATATTGATAATCGATTAATCGGTTTTTCATGATTAAAACAAGATTTCTGATTGTTTTAGCTTCTTAAATGTGAGCATTTTCTTTATTTCTTTGCTCTGGATAACAATGAACGACATACATTCCTACTAATCCCTAGGGGAAGCATTACCATATCCAAAGAAAATCATTTGGCTTTCTACACTGCTGCTGCAATTCACTGGGAAACCAACGTTTTCCCAACAGCAAAGCTGAAGGAGCTCCTCAAGCCGCGGCTTCTCACTTGCAGTCTCCATCTGTGCCGACGTTACCCCAAGATTCCACTAAACGCTCCTGCTGTCCGGCCTTGTTGCATATTGCACAGTAACAGCAGAACGGAGCCGTCATGCGACGCAACATGCATGTATTGCCGCTACAGTAGGGTGGTTGCCGCTAACATAATTCAAAAATATACACGCGTGTACCAAAAATGTATTTCATACATGCCGAGGTACCGCTACACCCCTAACATTTAGTAAAGTAGTCTTGATAATTATGGCTTGAGGCACTGACCTGGTTCAGATAGTCCTCCAGGTCAGCCAGAAGCCGGATGTAGAAAGCAGGAACACCTTCTTTGTCCACGATGTTCTTGCTTTTAATGAAGGCTCGACATAACTGCTCAAACTCCTCCAGACATTTAGCCATGTCACGGATCTTCATGGCATTGCGGATGGTTTTAATGAGGTTAGTCAACTCCTCAAATCTGCAAATGAAAAATGAATGCATTCAAATGCAAAATCTGACAACATCTGTAAAGTTTTGTTTTTAAAGGCTTGCTGCATGACACCGACCTCTTGTCTTTGGCACTGCGCACCACTCTCTTAGTGTCCTCCTCATCATCACTAAGAAGCAACGACCTGTGAAGACAATACATGTGTGTGAGACCTCACTCAAACGTACAGTTAGTCATGTGGATGGGATTTAGATAAAGTTGCACTGACTGCTTGAATGTTGCCCCGGATGCTTTAGGGGTGATCTCGTCGGCAGACGAGGACTCCTCTGACTCACTGTCAGACCCGGTGGCAAAGAAACGGGACATGGTTGAGATAATTTGTCAAGCTGCAAAGACAGAAAATGGGATGTTTTTAAGAAAAAAACAAACACTTATCATATACCATATAAGTACACTTAATCATGCATGCACAAACTATTTTGACTCTTATAACTAACCACATGGATCACAACGTTTTTACTCAGAAGAATAGATTATGCTCATGAACGCAAAAATATAAGAGACTTCCAGTAAAGTATGTGAATTTCTACTTCCCATATTAATTACAATTGGTTTATAGCGTTTGACACCACTGGTAATTGCATTAAGATCATATGTCACATAATATCATGTGATATAATACATCTGTGTTGCATACGCTGTGAAATGACTGCAATATTATAAACAGTGATGAACTACAGTTGACTTATATCATGTCAGCTGTATCCCTCTCCCCTCCTGCATTTGTTCCGAGTGTAATGCACCGACATCAAAATTGCAGTTTAAGGGAAAAACACATTACCTCGCACAATTAAATATGACGTCATACAAGACCCTGCAACGTAATAATACATTAGGTAGTGACTCATTTTGATACGTGACAATCAATATATAAGAATGGATTAATAGAAACGCCACGTTTAATTGTATTAATCGCTTTACCAATCACTGGTGATTCCATGTCAACACAAAACAATGTAGCTGGCAGAAGCTAAAGTACAACAAATACACGTCTGAAAGAAAATAGTTCTTAACACACGAGACAAGTGTGCAACTCATAAACACACTGGAAAATGTTAGCTTCATTGTATCGTGCATGCTATGCTGCTACGATAGCAGTACTTGTTTCACTGTGTGAACGTGAACACGCTTTAATAATTTCACATGTGTTATTTAAAAACATGAGTCACTTTAACCGGTTAGCTTTCTTTCGCCGGTAATATCAGCATCCTCGGTCTCAGCGTGCTAACATATACGACACCCGCCACTAGCTCACACTGTTAGCACGCTCTGACAGATGGGTTAGCTCCTGAACTCTTATTGGCAATTTAAAGCACTTTGTTTCAACAGTACCGTTTAGAATCTACGTAACATTGGTGCATGTTACAGTCTGCTGACTGCTGGCAACTAACCACCGACCGAATTCATATCAGAAAACAGGCAGGACACGTTGCTGCTAAGCTAACTCAGAGTCCACCAGGCCTCTTCACGTGCGTAACAGGCAAAAACACTAATTTACAAGAAATAATGTTCACATAATTCAGTAAAACATCGACGCAGACTCACCTATGACCGTGTGAAAGTTACCCTGGCGTGTGTCTGTCTGCTCGGAGTCGCTATAAAATCCAGTTTTGCTGCTCAACGGCCACAAAATAAAAGGCGTGCGACAGCCTCGCCGGATACTTGCGTCAGGAAAGGAAGTGCGTAGTAGATCTACAAGGTATAGGGATGGTTAACACACAGCACAGGTCACTATGTGACAAAGGAGACACACGGGCTCCACCAAGCGGCTGATTGCCAACATGTACAACATGACAGGAGTCGGAGTTCTCACTGAATGTTTATTTCAAATACCTCACATACTGTACACACGCTATAAAGATCGCAACAACATTTGTTTTTCATTAAGAATAACTCCATATAGAGGAAGCACGTAGTTCCACGAGGCTCCGGCGATATTTCTTCAATTATCCGATTATTTTACACAATTTCGTTCCAAAAGTGTCATTTTAACGTGAGGAGACCCTGTAATCTGTAATGTGCCTGGACAATTATTTCTTTAAAATAGCCGCCCACATGTAGGGCTGGGCGGTAGGGACTAGAAGTCATATCTCGATATTTTTTAGCTGAATGGCGATACTCGATATATATCTCGATATTTTTCCTGTGATTAACATTATACCATATTAGATAAAAAACCCTTTAAAAAATAACCAAACAGTCCGTTATAAGTTGAAGCTACATGGCAAATGTCAGAGGTCACTGAAATAAAAATGTTCCTTGAAAAAAATAAACAAATCTCTTTCCTGCATGACAATAATATACAGTAATTAATTCAAAAATACAATACTGTTACAATTTTAACAGGAATAAAGATAATAATAATATAATAATAATAATAATAAGATTATAATAATAAGATACTTATTATTAGTGTTTGTGCAAAACTGCGGAAATCTGCAGAAAAAGTGTTGGTGTTGAACCCTCTCACTGCGAAAAGCCCGGGTGTTAAAACACCCACATCACCCACGGGTGCGATGCCCCGGTGTGTGTGTGTGTGGCCCGTGTATTGTCATTTTAACGCAAAATGAACTATATTGATACAAGCGATATTGTCCCGTGTTATATCTTGTTTAGAAATATATCGATATATATTCAAATATGGAAATATGGCCCAGCCCTAACAACATGCCCAGAACGAAGCACAAGGTGAAGCTCATGGAGCTCATGGAGCCTGGCGAGGAGGCTACTGCTGTGGAAACAGCAGCAGCACTGACACAGATATTTTCCGAGCAATGGATCAAAAAATGTCTGAAAACATCACCAAAGCCATAGACGCTAAAATAAACACGGTGCTTGAGGCTATAAGAGACCAAACAACCCAAATTCAGGCGCTAGGCACCCGAGTGGAAGAGGTGAAAGGCCGAGTTCCAACCAATCCAATTCAACTTTATTTATAAAGCACTTTAAAAAACAACAAGAGCTGAAACAAAGTGCTGTACAACAGAGATAAATAAGATAAATAAAATATAAGAAATGACATCATAGGCCTCGACAACAAGCCATAAAACATACAATAAAACACTGTAGAAAGTATTAATAAAAATATACAATAAAACTCTAAAATACTGTTGAAAGTATTAATAAAAACAAATGAAAAAGTCATACAATAGAACTACAAAAAGATCAAAACCAATGTCTCATACTTGGTTGAAAGCCAAAGAGTAAAAATGGGTTTTAAGATGTGTTTTAAAAGTGGACAGTGAAGGGGCGTGTCTAACAGACTGTATTTATGGGGTCACATATTTTCCTTCATCCAATCAGCTTGAATCAAACAAAAGATTTCAGTTTCAGAACAGGTAAAAACTCAATATGTGACATATGACAAACTTTGGGGGGTCAAACACAAATATGGCTTGTGGGGACAGTTTACTTACAACACACAAATCGAGCCACTTGGGGGTTTAATGACTGACAAATCTCAAACCACTATGTGCAAAATAAGGCTTGTTCAAACAAGGACAAAGCAGCCGCTGAGCTGTTGCCTGGATTCAAAATCCAGTGAAGACTTCCAGAAACAGGCTGTCCTTTCAAGCAGAGGAGTCTGTGTCCTCCGGTGAGATGGAGAAAGTGAGGGCAGGAGGAGGGGAAACCTGACTTTTGTATCGTTTGTGACACATGGGGTCACATGTTACAAAGTGACCACTGAGGTGGGCTTGACACTGAAAGACAAGGGATCTTGATAGACTGAGTTTTATGAACTTCTTTGTCTTTGAGCAAAGGGCCATGTGGTCTCCATCTTGACTTTTACATTTCCATAACCAACACATACTCTCCATGAGACTCTGTTAGGAACGGTGAATACACTGCTTGGACCCGAATGCACGAGACAGGAGGCACGATGAATGATTTCAAGAGTCTTCATTTTCCTCTTGAAAAAGCAGGCAAAAACAAAATCGCTTCTTCACAGAAGGAGAAACGAAACTTGACGAAAACAAAATCACTTCTTTACAGAAGGAGAAAAAACAAGACTTGACTTGGCACTTGAGCTATGGCGACGCAAACTTGGACTCTGACGTGTTCCCTCGTAAGCATAAACAACGCAATGGCAAAAGACAAAGGAACTGGGGACACTATATAGGGGAGAGGGAATCACGGGTAGGTGCGAGTGATTACTTAAGGATCACCAGGTGAAATGCATGAGGGAATTAGGGGAGCTGTGTCAAAACAACTGAGGAAACTACGAGACAGGAAGACATGACATTTACCAAAATAAAAGGGGAAGTGAAAATCAAACCCAAACCAAAAGTGACATAACCTAATTTTTGCCACCTCTCCATACATTGCTGTCATGTTGGGATAGATCCAGGGTCTGCAACCTGCGGCTCGAGGGCCACATGTGGCTCTTTGGCCCTTCTGCAGTGGCTCCGTGTAGCTTTGAATAAAGAATTTGCACTGTATTAATTTGTAAGTGTGTGCACTATTCAGTCAGTGACGGGGCTGAGGGAGCGGCTCCGTCACAACACTTTTATGTCAATGTATTTCATACAGTGAGTCCATATTGTACATTTGTACACAGACTTTGTCTTCAGTGAGGTTTTTCACCTCTGGTAGCGCTACCTAGTGGACAGGTAGCAGAACTACTTTGTGTCATGTGTGACTGTGTCCATGTTGTGTCCAAGTAAAGTTTGACATTGTGTCCATGTTTGTTCTTGGATAACATCACCAAAGTTCAATGAGACACCTGTCAGTGAAGGGGGAGGAGTCTGGACAGGTATCAAAGGCTGAACTGGGTCTAGTGTCACACTGATTTATTTAGACTTTGACTCTGAAGGTATGAGGACGTGACTTTGTGTCCTCAGATCAGACACAGAAAGACGGCAGGACAGACGAGAGACAACCGGCAGTGTCTGGTGTCCACGTGAAGGTGGACAGTGTGTGTGTGAGTGGACCTGAGCTCAGTTCAGCAGGTGAGACTCTTACCTGACAAATGTGACACTGTCTGGACTGTGATTGGCTGCTGCTCATATAGATCCATGTTATTCAGGTCATTTCTATGAGTGACAGTGTGTTTGTGTGTCCTCAGTAAAATCACTGCTGAATCTTTATCATCTGACTTTTTGTTTTCAACATTCCTGCATGAAGAGTCTGAACTGGTCTGACAGCTTCCATCAACAGATCAACAAAGTACGTGTGTGTACTTGTGCGTACTTGTGTGTACGTGTGCGTACTTGTGCGTACTTGTGTGTACGTGTGTGTACTTGTGCGTACTTGTGTGTACGTGTGCGTACTTGTGCGTACTTGTGTGTACGTGTGTGTACTTGTGCGTACTTGTGTGTACGTGTGCGTACTTGTGCGTACTTGTGTGTACGTGTGTGTACTTGTGCGTACTTGTGTGTACGTGTGCGTACTTGTGTGTACTTGTGCGTTCTTGCATACTCCCGTACTTCATCAACCCTAACGTCATCAGCCTCAATCCAAGTTACATTACATGTCATTTAGCAGACGCTTTTATCCAAAGTGACTTACAATAAGTGCATTTAAACATTTGGGTACAAACAAGAGTTAGAAGTAAGTAAGAGCTTCAAGTAAACCAAACTATAAAGTGCTCGTCATAAGTGCGTTGCATAAGTGCAAGTGTTTTTTTTTTTTTCTGTTCTGTTCCAATTCTCAAGTAAGGAAACAGCGAGTACGGTTCTCAAACCCGGAAGTGTTCTCGCTCCACCCATTTTACCAAGTATGCATTGGGTGGTGACCATGGATGTATTATAACAACTGGATAGAGCACCGCCCCCTCTGCCTTGAAGACAATTTTGTCATAGTGGCCACCTCTGTGAACTGCAACAAAGAATACTCACGGGCCCAGAAAGCAATTTTCCCATTGAGCACAATAGTAAAAGAGACGCCTATAAAACTGTTCACAGGACACCTCGAGACATGTATAGATCTTTCTATTCTATATTTTTAATTCATGTTTCACATTTGAAAAACCTTCCTAAAGGCCATAAAAAGCCCAGAAAATTGGTATTTCTCAGAGTGACGTCACAGCTGAGTACGGCTACAGCAAAGCACGGTCATGTGGCGCTGCGGGAACGGCTGCTGTCAGGGAAACGTACGATGTGAAAACTTTACGAGAAATGTGAATAAATGAAGGCAATGAGGAGTTTTCTTTTACATTTTTAACGCGCCAAGCAAGTCGAGAATGCGGACGGCTCTTTCACATAGCCGAAAGGCATCATGGGGGTTAACACTAGTGCGCATGCTCATGCTCTACACAACCTGGACATAAACGTGGAAGTCAGTTTTTGGCATATGTGCTGGGTGAGCCAGAGTGGCGGTGCTCTATCCAGTTCTTTTAATACATCCATGGAGGTGACTTAAGCGTACTTGGAAAGCCATGTATCCCAGAATGCATTTCGGCGGAGCATAGCAGCAGATAATATAAATATAAATCTGAAATAAATATTTTTCTGTGTCTGGAACAAAGTTTTATGACGTATTTATAGTTTGGCAGCCATGTTTGTCGGAGGTGATAAGCTCCGCCTCTGCGGACGCTCGGCGCTCACTGTGCCCGGCACAGAGCAGCGTTACCTCGGCCTGTCCTGATGAAATGATCCGCTGGCTCAGACGTCGCTGTCATTACATGCTCGGTGTGATCCATAGATTTGTTGTTGACGTGTTATTTTGTTTTTAATGGAAACGTTTTGACCTGACAGTTTAAAAGTTTGTATATTATTAATGTTTTATTTATTTTAACTTTGAATTTAAAATTATATTAAAGTCGCACGGTCATTGTCAGTCAGTCAGTCAGTCAGTCAGTCATCATCTACCGCTATATCCTCTGCCAGAGGGTCGTGGGGGGTGCTGTGCCAATCTCAGCTACATCGGGCGATAGGCGGGGTCACACCCTGGACAGTTCGCCAGTCCATCGCAGGGCCACACACAGATAGAGACAAACAACCATTCACTCTCACACTCACTCCTATGGTCAATTTAGAGTGTCCAATTTACCTATCCCCACATTGCATGTTTTTGGACTGTGGGAGGAAGCCGGAGAACCCGGAGAGAACCCACGCACACACGGGGAGAACATGCAAACTCCATGCAGAAAGGCCCTTGTTCCAACCGGGGCTCGAACCTGGGTCTTCTCGCTGCAAGGCGAGAGTGCTAACCACTACACCACCGTGTGGCCCCACAGTCATTGTATCTGTATTTAAATATAATATGTACATATATACACACACACACACACACACACACACACTTCAATGCTGTAATATATCTATTTCCACATTGTACTGTATATTTTAATAAAAATAAATTAATAAATGAAGTTAAATATTTTCAATGTGAAAATAATAACAATATATATGCATTTATTTAAAGTATTTCATATGTTCATTCATCAACACTGTAGGAGGCGCTAATGCGGATTAAGCACTTGGCGCCACCCACAATTCAAACAGTAGAACGAGGAAATACGCTGCTGTTCCAACTGAAGAATCATACTTGTGTATTCCAGTACTTGGCAAGTATGTACTCCAGGCGTACTTCTCAAGTATATACTACCCAAGTACGCAAGTACATCCTTTTATTCTTGAGTATTGAGAAACGGCCATTGCCTCGCGTTTACACTGTGTTTTGTAACAACCTTTTTATGTACTATGACACAAGCTGCTGTACTTTCACAAAATTCAGCAAAGTCAGCCAAAAATTTCAAGCACTTGTCCGCCATGACGGTTGGAGAGTAAGCGACGCAGTGCGACGTCAAACATAGAGCAGTGTTACTGTGCCAATCTCAGTTGACATTCAAAGTCAAAATAAATAAAACATTAATAATATACAAACTTTCAAACTGTTTACAAAACGTTTACATTAGAAACAAAATAACGGGTCAACAACAAATCTATCGATCACACGAAGCATCTAATGACAGCGATGTCAGCGGATCATTTCATCAGGACAGGCTGAGGTAACGCTGCTCTGCCCCACGCACTGTTATGAGGGGCCGTCAGGGCTCTCATACGCACATATGAAACGCTCTCATACGCACTTATGAAACGCGCTCATACGCACATATGAAACGCGCTCATACGCACATATGAAACGCTCTCATACGCACATATGAAACGCTCTCATACGCACATATGAAACGCGCTCATACGCACATATGAAACGCTCTCATACGCACATATGAAACGCGCTCATACGCACATATGAAACGCTCTCATACGCACATATGAAACGCGCTCATACGCACATATGAAACGCTCTCATACGCACATATGAAACGCGCTCATGCGCACATATGAAACGCTCTCATGCGCACATATGAAACGCTCTCATACGCACATATGAAACGCTCTCATACGCACTTATGAAACGCGCTCATACGCACATATGAAACGCGCTCATACGCACATATGAAACGCTCTCATACGCACATATGAAACGCGCTCATACGCACATATGAAACGCGCTCATACGCACATATGAAACGCTCTCATACGCACATATGAAACGCGCTCATACGCACATATGAAACGCTCTCATGCGCAAATATGAAACGCGCTCATACGCACATATGAAACGCTCTCATGCGCACATATATGAAACGCGCTCATACGCACATATGAAACGCGCTCATACGCACATATGAAACGCTCTCATACGCACATATGAAACGCGCTCATACGCACATATGAAACGCTCTCATACGCACATATGAAACGCTCTCATACGCACATATGAAACGCGCTCATACGCACATATGAAACGCTCTCATACGCACATATGAAACGCGCTCATACGCACATATGAAACGCTCTCATACGCACATATGAAACGCTCTCATGCGCACATATGAAACGCTCTCATGCGCACTTATGAAACGCTCTCATGCGCACATATGAAACGCTCTCATGCGCACATATGAAACGCTCTCATGCGCACATATATGAAACGCTCTCATACGCACATATGAAACGCTCTCATACGCACATATGAAACGCTCTCATGCGCACATATGAAACGCTCTCATGCGCACATATATGAAACGCTCTCATGCGCACATATGAAACGCTCTCATACGCACTTATGAAACACGCTCATACGCACATATGAAACGCTCTCATACGCACATATGAAACGCTCTCATACGCACATATGAAACGCGCTCATACGCACATATGAAACGCTCTCATACGCACATATGAAACGCTCTCATACGCACATATGAAACGCGCTCATACGCACATATGAAACGCTCTCATACGCACATATGAAACGCGCTCATGCGCACATATGAAACGCTCTCATGCGCACATATGAAACGCTCTCATACGCACATATGAAACGCTCTCATACGCACTTATGAAACGCGCTCATACGCACATATGAAACGCGCTCATACGCACATATGAAACGCTCTCATACGCACATATGAAACGCGCTCATACGCACATATGAAACGCGCTCATACGCACATATGAAACGCTCTCATACGCACATATGAAACGCGCTCATACGCACATATGAAACGCTCTCATGCGCAAATATGAAACGCGCTCATACGCACATATGAAACGCTCTCATGCGCACATATATGAAACGCGCTCATACGCACATATGAAACGCGCTCATACGCACATATGAAACGCTCTCATACGCACATATGAAACGCGCTCATACGCACATATGAAACGCTCTCATACGCACATATGAAACGCTCTCATACGCACATATGAAACGCGCTCATACGCACATATGAAACGCTCTCATACGCACATATGAAACGCGCTCATACGCACATATGAAACGCTCTCATACGCACATATGAAACGCTCTCATGCGCACATATGAAACGCTCTCATGCGCACTTATGAAACGCTCTCATGCGCACATATGAAACGCTCTCATGCGCACATATGAAACGCTCTCATGCGCACATATATGAAACGCTCTCATACGCACATATGAAACGCTCTCATACGCACATATGAAACGCTCTCATGCGCACATATGAAACGCTCTCATGCGCACATATATGAAACGCTCTCATGCGCACATATGAAACGCTCTCATACGCACTTATGAAACACGCTCATACGCACATATGAAACACGCTCATACGCACATATGAAACGCTCTCATGCGCACATATGAAACGCTCTCATGCGCACATATGAAACGCTCTCATGCGCACATATGAAACGCTCTCATACGCACATATGAAACGCTCTCATGCGCACATATGAAACGCTCTCATGCGCACATGTATGAAACGCTCTCATACGCACATATGAAACGCTCTCATACGCACATATGAAACGCGCTCATGCGCACTTAAGAAACGCTCTCATACGCACTTATGAAACACGCTCATACGCACATATGAAACACGCTCATACGCACATATGAAACGCTCTCATGCGCACATATGAAACGCTCTCATGCGCACATATGAAACGCTCTCATGCGCACATATGAAACGCTCTCATACGCACATATGAAACGCTCTCATACGCACTTATGAAACGCGCTCATACGCACATATGAAACGCGCTCATACGCACATATGAAACGCTCTCATACGCACATATGAAACGCGCTCATACGCACATATGAAACGCTCTCATACGCACATATGAAACGCGCTCATACGCACATATGAAACGCTCTCATACGCACATATGAAACGCGCTCATACGCACATATGAAACGCTCTCATGCGCACATATGAAACGCTCTCATACGCACATATGAAACGCTCTCATACGCACTTATGAAACGCGCTCATACGCACATATGAAACGCGCTCATACGCACATATGAAACGCTCTCATACGCACATATGAAACGCGCTCATACGCACATATGAAACGCTCTCATACGCACATATGAAACGCGCTCATACGCACATATGAAACGCTCTCATACGCACATATGAAACGCGCTCATACGCACATATGAAACGCTCTCATGCGCAAATATGAAACGCGCTCATACGCACATATGAAACGCTCTCATACGCACATATGAAACGCTCTCATACGCACATATGAAACGCGCTCATACGCACATATGAAACGCTCTCATACGCACATATGAAACGCGCTCATACGCACATATGAAACGCTCTCATACGCACATATGAAACGCGCTCATACGCACATATGAAACGCTCTCATACGCACATATGAAACGCGCTCATGCGCACATATGAAACGCTCTCATGCGCACATATGAAACGCTCTCATACGCACATATGAAACGCTCTCATACGCACTTATGAAACGCGCTCATACGCACATATGAAACGCGCTCATACGCACATATGAAACGCTCTCATACGCACATATGAAACGCGCTCATACGCACATATGAAACGCGCTCATACGCACATATGAAACGCTCTCATACGCACATATGAAACGCGCTCATACGCACATATGAAACGCTCTCATGCGCAAATATGAAACGCGCTCATACGCACATATGAAACGCTCTCATGCGCACATATATGAAACGCGCTCATACGCACATATGAAACGCGCTCATACGCACATATGAAACGCTCTCATACGCACATATGAAACGCGCTCATACGCACATATGAAACGCTCTCATACGCACATATGAAACGCTCTCATACGCACATATGAAACGCGCTCATACGCACATATGAAACGCTCTCATACGCACATATGAAACGCGCTCATACGCACATATGAAACGCTCTCATACGCACATATGAAACGCTCTCATGCGCACATATGAAACGCTCTCATGCGCACTTATGAAACGCTCTCATGCGCACATATGAAACGCTCTCATGCGCACATATGAAACGCTCTCATGCGCACATATATGAAACGCTCTCATACGCACATATGAAACGCTCTCATACGCACATATGAAACGCTCTCATGCGCACATATGAAACGCTCTCATGCGCACATATATGAAACGCTCTCATGCGCACATATGAAACGCTCTCATACGCACTTATGAAACACGCTCATACGCACATATGAAACGCTCTCATACGCACATATGAAACGCTCTCATACGCACATATGAAACGCGCTCATACGCACATATGAAACGCTCTCATACGCACATATGAAACGCTCTCATACGCACATATGAAACGCGCTCATACGCACATATGAAACGCTCTCATACGCACATATGAAACGCGCTCATGCGCACATATGAAACGCTCTCATGCGCACATATGAAACGCTCTCATACGCACATATGAAACGCTCTCATACGCACTTATGAAACGCGCTCATACGCACATATGAAACGCGCTCATACGCACATATGAAACGCTCTCATACGCACATATGAAACGCGCTCATACGCACATATGAAACGCGCTCATACGCACATATGAAACGCTCTCATACGCACATATGAAACGCGCTCATACGCACATATGAAACGCTCTCATGCGCAAATATGAAACGCGCTCATACGCACATATGAAACGCTCTCATGCGCACATATATGAAACGCGCTCATACGCACATATGAAACGCGCTCATACGCACATATGAAACGCTCTCATACGCACATATGAAACGCGCTCATACGCACATATGAAACGCTCTCATACGCACATATGAAACGCTCTCATACGCACATATGAAACGCGCTCATACGCACATATGAAACGCTCTCATACGCACATATGAAACGCGCTCATACGCACATATGAAACGCTCTCATACGCACATATGAAACGCTCTCATGCGCACATATGAAACGCTCTCATGCGCACTTATGAAACGCTCTCATGCGCACATATGAAACGCTCTCATGCGCACATATGAAACGCTCTCATGCGCACATATATGAAACGCTCTCATACGCACATATGAAACGCTCTCATACGCACATATGAAACGCTCTCATGCGCACATATGAAACGCTCTCATGCGCACATATATGAAACGCTCTCATGCGCACATATGAAACGCTCTCATACGCACTTATGAAACACGCTCATACGCACATATGAAACACGCTCATACGCACATATGAAACGCTCTCATGCGCACATATGAAACGCTCTCATGCGCACATATGAAACGCTCTCATGCGCACATATGAAACGCTCTCATACGCACATATGAAACGCTCTCATGCGCACATATGAAACGCTCTCATGCGCACATGTATGAAACGCTCTCATACGCACATATGAAACGCTCTCATACGCACATATGAAACGCGCTCATGCGCACTTAAGAAACGCTCTCATACGCACTTATGAAACACGCTCATACGCACATATGAAACACGCTCATACGCACATATGAAACGCTCTCATGCGCACATATGAAACGCTCTCATGCGCACATATGAAACGCTCTCATGCGCACATATGAAACGCTCTCATACGCACATATGAAACGCTCTCATACGCACTTATGAAACGCGCTCATACGCACATATGAAACGCGCTCATACGCACATATGAAACGCTCTCATACGCACATATGAAACGCGCTCATACGCACATATGAAACGCTCTCATACGCACATATGAAACGCGCTCATACGCACATATGAAACGCTCTCATACGCACATATGAAACGCGCTCATACGCACATATGAAACGCTCTCATGCGCACATATGAAACGCTCTCATACGCACATATGAAACGCTCTCATACGCACTTATGAAACGCGCTCATACGCACATATGAAACGCGCTCATACGCACATATGAAACGCTCTCATACGCACATATGAAACGCGCTCATACGCACATATGAAACGCTCTCATACGCACATATGAAACGCGCTCATACGCACATATGAAACGCTCTCATACGCACATATGAAACGCGCTCATACGCACATATGAAACGCTCTCATGCGCAAATATGAAACGCGCTCATACGCACATATGAAACGCTCTCATGCGCACATATATGAAACGCGCTCATACGCACATATGAAACGCGCTCATACGCACATATGAAACGCTCTCATACGCACATATGAAACGCTCTCATACGCACATATGAAACGCTCTCATACGCACATATGAAACGCGCTCATACGCACATATGAAACGCTCTCATACGCACATATGAAACGCGCTCATACGCACATATGAAACGCTCTCATACGCACATATGAAACGCTCTCATGCGCACATATGAAACGCTCTCATGCGCACTTATGAAACGCTCTCATGCGCACATATGAAACGCTCTCATGCGCACATATGAAACGCTCTCATGCGCACATATGAAACGCTCTCATGCGCACATATGAAACGCGCTCATACGCACATATGAAAAGCTCTCATACGCACATATGAAACGCTCTCATACGCACATATGAAACGCTCTCATACGCACATATGAAACGCTCTCATGCGCACATATGAAACGCTCTCATGCGCACATATGAAACGCACTCATGCGCACATATGAAACGCTCTCATGCGCACATATGAAACGCTCTCATGCGCACATATGAAACGCTCTCATGCGCACATATGAAACGCTCTCATGCGCACATATGAAACGCGCTCATGCGCACATATGAAACGCTCTCATGCGCACATATGAAACGCTCTCATGCGCACATATGAAACGCTCTCATGCGCACATATGAAACGCGCTCATGCGCACATATGAAACGCTCTCATGCGCACATATGAAACGCTCTCATGCGCACATATATGAAACGCTCTCATGCGCACATATATGAAACGCTCTCATACGCACATATGAAACGCTCTCATGCGCACATATGAAACGCTCTCATGCGCACATATATGAAACGCTCTCATACGCACATATGAAACGCTCTCATGCGCACATATGAAACGCTCTCATGCGCACATATATGAAACGCTCTCATACGCACATATGAAACGCTCTCATGCGCACATATGAAACGCTCTCATGCGCACATATATGAAACGCTCTCATACGCACATATGAAACGCTCTCATGCGCACATATGAAACGCGCTCATGCGCACATATGAAACGCTCTCATGCGCACTTATGAAACGCTCTCATACGCACATATGAAACGCGCTCATACGCACATATGAAACGCTCTCATGCGCACATATGAAACGCTCTCATGCGCACATATGAAACGCTCTCATACGCACATATGAAACGCTCTCATGCGCACATATGAAACGCTCTCATGCGCACATATGAAACGCTCTCATGCCCACATATATGAAACGCTCTCATACGCACATATGAAACGCTCTCATGCGCACATATGAAACGCTCTCATGCGCACATATATGAAACGCTCTCATACGCACATATGAAACGCTCTCATACGCACTTATGAAACGCGCTCATACGCACATATGAAACGCGCTCATACGCACATATGAAACGCTCTCATACGCACATATGAAACGCGCTCATACGCACATATGAAACGCGCTCATACGCACATATGAAACGCTCTCATGCGCACATATATGAAACGCGCTCATACGCACATATGAAACGCGCTCATACGCACATATGAAACGCTCTCATGCGCACTTATGAAACGCTCTCATGCGCACATATGAAACGCTCTCATGCGCACATATGAAACGCTCTCATGCGCACATATATGAAACGCTCTCATGCGCACATATATGAAACGCTCTCATGCGCACATATGAAACGCTCTCATACGCACTTATGAAACACGCTCATACGCACATATGAAACACGCTCATACGCACATATGAAACGCTCTCATGCGCACATATGAAACGCTCTCATGCGCACATATATGAAACGCTCTCATACGCACATATGAAACGCTCTCATACGCACATATGAAACGCTCTCATGCGCACATATGAAACGCTCTCATGCGCACATATATGAAACGCTCTCATGCGCACATATGAAACGCTCTCATACGCACTTATGAAACACGCTCATACGCACATATGAAACACGCTCATACGCACATATGAAACGCTCTCATGCGCACATATGAAACGCTCTCATGCGCACATATGAAACGCTCTCATGCGCACATATGAAACGCTCTCATACGCACATATGAAACGCTCTCATGCGCACATATGAAACGCTCTCATGCGCACATGTATGAAACGCTCTCATACGCACATATGAAACGCTCTCATACGCACATATGAAACGCGCTCATGCGCACTTAAGAAACGCTCTCATACGCACTTATGAAACACGCTCATACGCACATATGAAACACGCTCATACGCACATATGAAACGCTCTCATGCGCACATATGAAACGCTCTCATGCGCACATATGAAACGCTCTCATGCGCACATATGAAACGCTCTCATACGCACATATGAAACGCTCTCATACGCACTTATGAAACGCGCTCATACGCACATATGAAACGCGCTCATACGCACATATGAAACGCTCTCATACGCACATATGAAACGCGCTCATACGCACATATGAAACGCTCTCATACGCACATATGAAACGCGCTCATACGCACATATGAAACGCTCTCATACGCACATATGAAACGCGCTCATACGCACATATGAAACGCTCTCATGCGCACATATGAAACGCTCTCATACGCACATATGAAACGCTCTCATACGCACTTATGAAACGCGCTCATACGCACATATGAAACGCGCTCATACGCACATATGAAACGCTCTCATACGCACATATGAAACGCGCTCATACGCACATATGAAACGCTCTCATACGCACATATGAAACGCGCTCATACGCACATATGAAACGCTCTCATACGCACATATGAAACGCGCTCATACGCACATATGAAACGCTCTCATGCGCAAATATGAAACGCGCTCATACGCACATATGAAACGCTCTCATGCGCACATATATGAAACGCGCTCATACGCACATATGAAACGCGCTCATACGCACATATGAAACGCTCTCATACGCACATATGAAACGCTCTCATACGCACATATGAAACGCTCTCATACGCACATATGAAACGCGCTCATACGCACATATGAAACGCTCTCATACGCACATATGAAACGCGCTCATACGCACATATGAAACGCTCTCATACGCACATATGAAACGCTCTCATGCGCACATATGAAACGCTCTCATGCGCACTTATGAAACGCTCTCATGCGCACATATGAAACGCTCTCATGCGCACATATGAAACGCTCTCATGCGCACATATGAAACGCTCTCATGCGCACATATGAAACGCGCTCATACGCACATATGAAAAGCTCTCATACGCACATATGAAACGCTCTCATACGCACATATGAAACGCTCTCATACGCACATATGAAACGCTCTCATGCGCACATATGAAACGCTCTCATGCGCACATATGAAACGCACTCATGCGCACATATGAAACGCTCTCATGCGCACATATGAAACGCTCTCATGCGCACATATGAAACGCTCTCATGCGCACATATGAAACGCTCTCATGCGCACATATGAAACGCGCTCATGCGCACATATGAAACGCTCTCATGCGCACATATGAAACGCTCTCATGCGCACATATGAAACGCTCTCATGCGCACATATGAAACGCGCTCATGCGCACATATGAAACGCTCTCATGCGCACATATGAAACGCTCTCATGCGCACATATATGAAACGCTCTCATGCGCACATATATGAAACGCTCTCATACGCACATATGAAACGCTCTCATGCGCACATATGAAACGCTCTCATGCGCACATATATGAAACGCTCTCATACGCACATATGAAACGCTCTCATGCGCACATATGAAACGCTCTCATGCGCACATATATGAAACGCTCTCATACGCACATATGAAACGCTCTCATGCGCACATATGAAACGCTCTCATGCGCACATATATGAAACGCTCTCATACGCACATATGAAACGCTCTCATGCGCACATATGAAACGCGCTCATGCGCACATATGAAACGCTCTCATGCGCACTTATGAAACGCTCTCATACGCACATATGAAACGCGCTCATACGCACATATGAAACGCTCTCATGCGCACATATGAAACGCTCTCATGCGCACATATGAAACGCTCTCATACGCACATATGAAACGCTCTCATGCGCACATATGAAACGCTCTCATGCGCACATATGAAACGCTCTCATGCCCACATATATGAAACGCTCTCATACGCACATATGAAACGCTCTCATGCGCACATATGAAACGCTCTCATGCGCACATATATGAAACGCTCTCATACGCACATATGAAACGCTCTCATACGCACATATGAAACACGCTCATGCGCACATATGAAACGCTCTCATGCGCACTTATGAAACGCTCTCATACGCACATATGAAACACGCTCATACGCACATATGAAACGCTCTCATGCGCACATATGAAACGCTCTCATGCGCACATATGAAACGCTCTCATGCGCACATATGAAACGCGCTCATGCGCACATATGAAACGCTCTCATGCGCACATATGAAACGCTCTCATGCGCACATGTATGAAACGCTCTCATGCGCACATATATGAAACGCTCTCATACGCACATATGAAACGCTCTCATGCGCACATATGAAACGCTCTCATGCGCACATATGAAACGCTCTCATGCGCACATATATGAAACGCTCTCATACGCACATATGAAACGCTCTCATGCGCACATATGAAACGCTCTCATGCGCACATATGAAACGCTCTCATACGCACATATGAAACGCGCTCATGCGCACATATGAAACGCTCTCATGCGCACTTATGAAACGCTCTCATACGCACATATGAAACGCGCTCATACGCACATATGAAACGCTCTCATGCGCACATATGAAACGCTCTCATGCGCACATATGAAATGCTCTCATGCGCACATATGAAACGCGTTCATACGCACATATGAAACGCTCTCATGCGCACATATGAAACGCTCTCATGCGCACATATGAAACGCTCTCATACGCACATATGAAACGCTCTCATACGCACATATGAAACGCTCTCATGCGCACATATGAAACGCTCTCATGCGCACATATGAAACGCTCTCATACGCACATATGAAACGCGCTCATACGCACATATGAAACGCTCTCATGCGCACATATATGAAACGCTCTCATACGCACATATGAAACGCTCTCATACGCACATATGAAACGCTCTCATGCGCACATATGAAACGCTCTCATGCGCACATATATGAAACGCTCTCATGCGCACATATGAAACGCTCTCATACGCACTTATGAAACACGCTCATACGCACATATGAAACACGCTCATACGCACATATGAAACGCTCTCATGCGCACATATGAAACGCTCTCATGCGCACATATGAAACGCTCTCATGCGCACATATGAAACGCTCTCATACGCACATATGAAACGCTCTCATGCGCACATATGAAACGCTCTCATGCGCACATGTATGAAACGCTCTCATACGCACATATGAAACGCTCTCATACGCACATATGAAACGCGCTCATGCGCACTTAAGAAACGCTCTCATACGCACTTATGAAACGCTCTCATGCGCACATATGAAACGCTCTCATGCGCACATATATGAAACGCTCTCATACGCACATATGAAACGCTCTCATGCGCACATATGAAACGCTCTCATGCGCACATATGAAACGCTCTCATGCGCACATATGAAACGCTCTCATACGCACATATGAAACGCGCTCATACGCACATATGAAACGCTCTCATACGCACATATGAAACGCTCTCATACGCACATATGAAACGCGCTCATGCGCACATATGAAACGCTCTCATACGCACATATGAAACGCGCTCATGCGCACATATGAAACGCTCTCATGCGCACTTATGAAACGCTCTCATACGCACATATGAAACGCTCTCATACGCACATTTGAAACGCTCTCATATGCACATATGAAACGCTCTCATGCGCACATATGAAACGCTCTCATACGCACATATGAAGCGCTCTCATGCGCACATATGAAACGCTCTCATGCGCACATATGAAACGCGCTCATACGCACATATGAAACGCTCTAATACACACATATGAAACGCTCTCATACGCACATATGAAACGCGCTCATGCGCACATATGAAACGCGCTCATGCGCACATATGAAACGCTCTCATACGCACATATGAAACGCTCTCATACGCACATATGAAACGCGCTCATACGCACATATGAAACGCTCTCATACGCACATATGAAATGTTATGCTCTCATTATGCCTCATTATACACTGTACGCAGCGAGCCCCCGCTGAGGCGGAGCTGATCACCTCCGATACCGTCGCTGCCAAACTATAAATACGTCATATCTTAATACACAAACCACATTTTTTAATTCTCAATGACTAATTTCACGCCTCAAATGATGTTAAAACTGCGTTCGGGGACATCACGCGCGGATACAATACTTTCTGGTGAGCACGAGATACTTTCTGGTGAACACGAGATACTTTCTGGTGCGCACAAGATACTTTCTGGTGCGCACGAGATACTTCCTCGTGAGCATGAGATACTTTCTGGTGCGCACGAGATACTTTCTCGTGAGCACCAGATACTTTCTCGTGAGCACCAACGTTTAGTTTTTTTTTTTCAGTGTCCCTTTAGGGGCTCCGTAGAGAAGCGACCTGATCGAGCATTATTTTAGAATTCCCACCTGTTTTTAAGTGAAGTTAGTACAACAGTAACATAGGTGGTTGGTGGTTGATGGTCTATGAAACCTGGTTTACTGATCAGCTTTGGTGACTCAAGGATCACCAGCCCAGAGCCCACTCAATAACTGGGTGACTGACAGTCCATTATTAGCATAAACCAATGGGCTGTGTCCATTGGTCATGTCGGCCAATTCTGCGGTTAAAAGTCTTCAGCGAGTCTTCTTGCTGACCGTCCCACATTAGGTCAATGTTAGCAGAACTTGTAATGAGTGAGTTTTATTCTCCCAGCAGGTGGCACTCTGCTATGAATCAGATCAAGGAGAGTGAAGAGGAAGCTCCGCCCTCTAAAACCACTCTGTGTGAGAAACATGAAGGTCAGAGGTGAGATGAGGAACTCATGGACCATGTGACTCCATGTCACAGTGTTTTATTTACATACCATGTCCTGTGTTTGTAGGAGGATCCATCAACAGAGACCAGACTCTGCTGGACCTGGACCCAGCTGTGTGTCCATGAAGAGTGAGCGGTCTATGGATCGTCTTATTAAGTTCAAGGATGGACAAAAACATGGTGAACTGATGTAAGAATTTCACACATTACACGTTACAAAGTAACACACACTTACATGATCCTCCACCACAGGGAGCCTACTTTATCACCTTGGGCTGGGTCGTCGTAGCTCGGATGTGCGAAACTGCTGTGACGTTGTTTTATACGCGACTCAAACACACAAACAATGAAGGAGATCGAGGCAAACACAATGACTTCTTCAAGTCCTTGACGGACCACAGTGTTCGTCTGCTCGCTGTAACACTCTTTTAGTATCGGCTCAGCTCACTTGGAACCACGTCAGAGCAGGAACTGAAACAAACACCAGGTACCAGGGTCTATCACTGATGGATAAGAAAAAAAAACAGTCAAGTTCAGTTGAGTTGAGCTGTTGGGCTAGAACTGTATAATGAAAAAGCCTTTAAAGTGGTATTCACACCTAATAGTCTCCGCCAGACTCGGTACGATTGGGGGTTGCAACGTTCAGCCGGTCCCATTTTGCTTTCACACTTTAGTGTAGAGCGTTATATGCATTATTTGAACCTACAACACAGATACGCTGCAACGATGGACTCACACATTTCTCCCGGCTATTGTTCTACATGCGCGTTTGTTTTGGTTGTGTTTACCCACAATGCCCTGTGTTGTAGTTCACTTCCTGCATTTTGTTCACTTGAAGCGAACCTTGACCGTTTTAGGCTTCTTTGGTGCGGACCAGAGTTCGCTTGTTTGGTGCGGACCAGAGTTCGCTTCTTTGGTGCGGACCAGAGTTCGCTTCTTTGGTGCAGACCAGAGTTTGGTTGCACGTTCACACCTCCACAAACAAGCTGGACTTTCCGAGCAAACGAGCTAGGATTCAAATTAAAATAAATGGTGTGAATACGACTTAATACACACTACAGACTGTCCTTTAGGGACTTTTGTCTTCAAGTTGTCAAACTTGGCTGAAGAAGAATCGTAGGTGCAGCACATTGAAAACCTTGTAGAAACAAATGATTGTTTAGTAAATGGCACTGAATCTTTTGTCGTCAGAGTTGATCAGCAGAGGACAGATGTTCTCAGTGGGCAGTCTGTCCAGCAGCATGGAGCAGACCTGGACTCCATATTTAAGGTGTGTGAATGTACAAACATGACACTACTGTATAGAAGCAGAGTCCTGGTCCTGACAGTCTGGATGCTGCTCTGTGGACCTGCAGGACTTCACTCTGTCAATGATCATCTGACGTTAAACTTCACATGTTCTGTTCCAGCTGCTGGAGGAGAACATCATCTGCTTTGTGAAGAACGAGCTGATGAAGATCCAGAAGTTTCAGGATACAGATCACAGAGAAGTCTTAGAGAGTCAGAGGGAGGATGAGGAGCAGAGGAGCAGCAGAGAGGCCTTTCTGAAGATCACAGAGGTCTTCTTGAGGAGGATGAAGCAGGAGAAGCTAGCTGACTGTCTACAGAGCAGTAAGAGGACTTTTAATGTGAAAGGAAGAACATCTTATTTTCTCAATGATCCACTCACTGATTTATTTTCTTGTGTTCTTTCAGAAACCAAAGCTTCAGCTTGTCGACGTAAACTCAAATCAAACCTGAAGAAGAAGTTCCAGTGTTTGTTTGAGGGTGTGGCTAAAGCAGGAAACCCCACCCTTCTGAATGAGATCTTTACAGAGCTCTACATCACAGTGGGAGGGACTGGAGAGGTCAATGAAGAACAGAGGTCAGACAGATTGAAAGAGCTTCCTGGAAACCAGACAGACCAGAAACAACCATCAGACAAGAAGACATCTTGAAAGCCTCAGCTGGAAGAGATGGACCAATCAGAAGAGTGATGACAAAGGGCGTGGCTGGCATTGGGAAAACTGTGTTAACACAGAAGTTCACTCTGGACTGGGCTGAAGACAAAAGCAACCAGGACGTACAGTTCATCTTTCCCTTCACCTTCAGAGAGCTGAATGTGATGAAAGAAAAGAAGTTCAGTTTGGTGGAACTCATCCATCACTTCTTCACTGAAACCAAAGAAGCAGGAATCTGCAGGTTTGAAGACTTTAGGGTGGTCTTCATCTTTGATGGTCTGGACGAGTGTCGACTTCCTCTGGACTTCCACAACACTGAGATCCTGACTGACGTCACAGCGTCCACCTCGGTGGACGTGCTGCTGACAAACCTCATCAGGGGGAAACTGCTTCCCTCTGCTCGCCTCTGGATAACCACACGACCTGCAGCAGCCAATCAGATCCCTCCTGACTGTGTGGACATGGTGACAGAGGTCAGGGGGTTCATGGACCCACAGAAGGAGGACTACTTCAGGAAGAGGTTCAGAGATGAGGAGCAGACCAGCAGGATCATCTCCCACATCCAGACATCACGAAGCCTCCACATCATGTGCCACATCCCAGTCTTCTGCTGGATCACTGCAACAGTTCTGGAGAACATGTTGAAAACCAGAGATGGAAGTAAACTGCCCAAGACCCTGACTGAGATGTACATCCACTTCCTGGTGGTTCAGTCCAAAGTGAAGAAGGTCAAATATGATGGAGGAGCTGAGACAGATCCACACTGGAGTCCAGAGAACATGAAGATGATTGATTCTCTGGGGATACTGGCTTGTGAGCAGCTGCAGAAAGGAAACCTGATCTTCTATGAATCAGACCTGACAGAGTGTGGCATCGATATCACAGCAGCTTCAGTTTACTCAGGAGTCTTCACTCAGATCTTTAAAGAGGAGCGAGGCCTGTACCAGGACAAGGTCTTCTGCTTTGTCCATCTGAGTGTTCAGGAGTTTCTGGCTGCTCTTCATGTTCATCTGACCTTCATCACCTCTGGAACAAATCTGTTGTCAGAAGAACCAACAACGAGCCTGTGGTCCAGAGTGTTTAGAAACAAACTGAATCATCTGCACCTGAGTGGTGTTGACAAGGCCTTACTGAGTCCAAATGGACACCTGGACTTGTTCCTCCGCTTCCTCCTGGGTCTTTCACTGTAGACCAATCAGAAGCTCTTAAGAGGACTACTGACACAAACAGGAAGTGGTTCACAGACCAATCAGAAAACAGTTGAGTACATCAAGAAGAAAATCAGTGAGAATCTGTCAGCAGAGAGAAGCATCAACCTGTTCCACTGTCTGAATGAACTGAACCATCGTTCTCTTGTGGAGGAGATCCAAGTGTCCCTCACATCAGGACGCCTGTCCACAGAGACACTGTCTCCTGCTCAGTGGTCAGCTCTGGTCTTCATCTTACTGTCATCAGGAAAAGATCTGGAAGAGTTTGACCTGAAGAAATACTCAGCTTCAGAGGAGGCTCTTCTGAAGCTGCTGCCAGTGGTCAAAGCCTCCAACACAGCTCTGTACGTGGATCAGTATATAAATATTAATAAGACATATTCTAAAGAGCACAAGACAAACATGTTTAACCTTTTGTTCATCACTGTTTTCTACCTCAGACTGAGTGGCTGTAAACTATCAGGGAGAAGCTGTGAAGCTCTGTCCTCAGTCCTCAGCTCTGTGTCCTCTAGTCTGAGACACGTGGACCTGAGTAACAATGAGCTGCAGGATTCAGGAGTGAAGCTGCTGTGTGATGGACTGACGAGTCCTCACTGTTCTCTGGAGACTCTCAGGTCAGAACTCTGACTCAGACTCTTTGCTTCTTTAGGTTCTTGTTGATGAAGATGTTTTTTCATCATATCTTCTTAACTCCAGTCTGTCAGGTTGTCTGGTCACAAAGGAAGGATGTTCTTCTCTGACCTCAGCTCTGAACTCCAACCCCTCCCATCTGAGAGAACTGGATCTAAGCTACAATCATCCAGGAGACTCAGGAGAGGAGCTGCTGTCTGCTGGACTAAAGAGTCCACACTGGAGACTGGACTCTCTCAGGTATTCTCCTCCTCCTCTTCCTCTTCTGCTTCATGTTCAGCAGCAGTATTAAAACTTGTCAGCAGGTTCAGGTTGAAGATTTTCAGCTGAATCAAAACAGTTGTTTTAGAGCATTTATTAGTTTCTGCAGTAAAAACAACATCCAGTTCAAAATGATTCACATGATTAAATCAAGTTGTTCCTGATAGAAAATGTTGCTCCACTCCTTTCAGGCTCTCATGCACTTGACTGTAATTTTACATTTAATATTACATTCATACAGTTTAGATAAATATACAATTAATGAAATGTGGAGGTAAATAACTGTGTGATGATAGTTCTGGTCTGTGTTGGTGATAAAATATGAACTTTCTTAAAGAACCAACAAATGCTAATATTGAAGTTGTTGTGAGTGAACACTGAAGTCCACCAGCTGGAGCTTCCATAGCGACACAACTGTCTTAGAACCACAGATATTGGCTGAAGGGTTCCCTGGATCAGGTCTCTAGTCTCATGAGTCCAGAACCTTTGACCATGACTTTCAAAATAAAACCACAAGAGTAATAAAAGTATTACATAAGAAAAGGCAAAGGAATGACTGAACATGTATAATCAGGGTGTAGTTCATAATTGTGTCCACCAGAGTGCGTCATTAAGACAACAGTTTGGACTCATGTTGGACAGAAACTCATTCAGACTGTTTCTTCCTCCAGGATGGACCATGCTGGAGAGCAGAGGTTAAAACCTGGTGTCAGGAAGTGTAAGTATGGATTTAGAGGAAATAACAACATATCAGCTGATCATCAATAAACTGCAGCTGTGTCTCGTTGTCTTCATCAGATTCATGTGAACTGGAACTGGACACAAACACAATGAACAGAAAACTCAAACTGTCTGATGACAACAGGAAAGTGACCTATGTGACACAAGATCAGTCGTATCCTGATCATCCAGACAGATTTGAGTTCTGTCCTCAGCTGCTGTGTAGACCTGGTCTGACTGGTCGCTGTTACTGGGAGGTCGAGTGGAGAGGAATAGTTTATATATCACTGAGTTACAGAGGAATCAAGAGGAAAGGCCACAGTTCTGACTGTTGGTTTGGACATAATGATCAGTCCTGGAGTCTGATCTGCTCTGATGATCATGGTAACTCTGTCCTTCACTGTGGGACAGAAACATGCATCAGGTCGTCCTCTGTCTGTTACAAAGTATCAGTGTATGTGGACTGTCCTGCTGGGACTCTGTCCTTCTACAGTGTCTCCTCGGACTCACTGATCCATCTCCACACCTTCAGGACCACATTCACTGAACCGGTTTATCCTGGGTTCCTGGTCTTTCGTGGTTCCTCAGTGTCTCTGTGTTCTCTGTAGGACATGAAGAGACAGCGTCCTCAGTGGTGGACGAGGTCTCACGGTTTAGAATCTGATGTTGGGCTGTATCTATCTATTGTTGCGTGTTCCTGGATGCTTGCTTGGTTGTTTTCAGAGATGTAATCTTTTATGAGTGGTAAGACAATGACGTCATCAACATCTGATTACTTTACCTAGTATTACTATACCTGATTACCTTGTGTGGTGTCTTGTTGAATATAGTGGAGAATTTGTCCACTTTGTCTTGTTTCAGTAGAACCTGATCTCCAACATCCGAGTGTTTTGCTCTGTTCTTGTTGTCAGTGTTGAGCTTTGATTTACCTTTCCTTTCAGCATCTACGTCTCTCGCATCCCTTTGTGGTGTTGTCATGTCAGGGAGCTTTCCTCGTAGTTTCCTTTTGAAGAGCAGCTCCGCTGGACTCCTTCCAGTTGTGGAGTGGTCAATAGATCGATAGATTGTGACGTACTTCCGGAGTTCTTTCTTCCAATCCAATCCCTCAGAATGTGCAATGCGTATTCCTTTAATCAGTGAAGCATTTTGACTCTCCACTTCACCATTGGCTTGTATCCACTTGGGTGTCGTTTTCACTTGTTCTATTCCGTTGTCGTCACAGTATGTCTGAAACTGTGTGGATATAAATTGTGGGCCAAAATCAGATCTGATGGTGATCGGGAGACCATAACGACTGAAAATGTTCTCCAGACTGTCTATCATCTTGTCTGTGGTGGTTGATTGCAAGATCTCATATTCATAATACCTGCTGTAGTAATCTACAACAACCAGTATCAAATGTCCTGTTGGTAGTGGACCCAGTAGGCCGTGGCAACATCTTGCCACGGCCCATCTGGTAACACTGTCGGCCGTAGTGATTCAGGCACATTAGGTCGGGAGACTACCTGGCATCCGTGACAGGACTTCACATGTCTCTTTGCTGCCCAATCCATCCCTGGCCACCATACTTTACTCCGAAGGTGCTGTTTTGTGCCGACTATGCCCAAATGTCCCTCATGGGCCAAAACCAGAGCCCTGGCTCTCAGTGTGTGTGGTAAAACCATGGGTGTCCCTCTCAACACTAACTGTCCAATCACACACAGCTCATACGCTATAGGCGCATATGTCTGGCACCTGTCAAAACAGCCGCTCTGTACAGCGTTTCTCCACAGTTCATCCTTCTCAGTTCATCATCAGCTACTGAAGCCTCCTCGACTTCTCTCGTAGTCACTGCTCTTGGAGGGGCCCTCGTAGCGACCAACCTCACGTATTCCTCTGCTCCATGTTCATGTGTCTGTTCTATGGCAATTTTTCCCAGCAGTCGTGATAGGGGATCTGCAATATTGTCTTTTCCTGGAATGTGAACCACCTTAAAATCATATGGTTTTAATGTGGGACTGTAGATTGCTTCCAGCGCTTTGTGATCAGTCACCATGTCAAACTTTTTTCCATATATTTAGGGATGAAGTCTCTCGCAGGCCCAGACTAGTGCAAGTGCCTCACGCTCGGTCTGTGAAAACCTCCTTTACAGTCTGTGAGACTTCTGCTCACATAGTAAATTGGTACCATTTGCCGTTGTTGTTCTTGCACCAGAACCGCCCCTATGCCAACTGGTCCAGCATCCGCTATGACTTTGGTGGGAGCATCTTTATCAGAAAAATATGCCAGAGGGACCATGGTGTGTCTTTTTTTAGTGAGTCTGCGCAGTGATTCTGATATGCTGGCAAACTGGGGTATGAAACTGCTACCCCAAAAAGCTGCATACCTCTGATGCACTTTCAGGTTCCCGTGCCTCCGCTACAGCTCTTCTCTTTCAGTCGTGGGGCCGATGCCCTTCTGTGACAGTAAGATACCCATGAAGATCAGTTTATCCATGTTGAATTGACATTTATCTGCATTTAATGTCAACGACAGAACTGCATGCAACTGTCAATCATGGGTTTCCTGGTCAGGGGCATGGACGATGTGCAGACTTTTCTGCTTAGTGTTCAGTTTTCCAATCCCTTGAAACAGCCTTTGGATGTTGCCTCTGAATTTCAGCTTTGATGTCAGTCACAGTAGCTATGTTCGCCCCCACTCTCAGTACACCTCGCTTGATAGCAGTTTCCTTGCTGAGTAATGGCACTCCATGCCCATGTATTACTGTGAACTCAGCCTCTGTGTTTTGTTTTCCTATGCCTTTTTGGCACTTGAACACACCTTTTACTGGTATAGGCTCTTTGGATGTGTATGGGTACAGGGGTTTACCAGTTGCCTTGGAAGACACACATTTTACTTTTTTACACTTTAACATTTCCAATGTACCTTCATCCACTATGTTACTAGATGCACCTGAGTCAATTAACATGAGCAGATCCACTCTGAAGCAACTTTTTCTTCTGGTCAGATAAACCACGATTTAACTGATGTTTGACTGAGTTTTTATTGTCTTCTTTTTACACTTTAGACACCTCCAAACACCGTGATAAACTGAAATAACATACATATTACATTTTAACATAAATATGGTTTCCCTTCAATGTATTCTTTTTGCCAACATAAATTTTTATCACAGTCCGTAAATGTCTTGTGGCCCTCATTAAACTTCAATTACACATATAAACTAAATATAAAATGCACAAAAAATAACACATTCTCATACCGTGTGGTCGCTTCTGACCGGAAAATCAGGAGCTGCTAAGGCTTTATGCTTGCTCCATTAGCACTGTAGCTCCAAAAGTCAGACTGAACGCACATTTTCCCAGCTACTCCTTGCGATAATCACATGACTGCATCTCTTTCTTTAGCGATTACTCGGCAGCGGTGGTCAGGAAGCGCAAGGCATTTGATGCCGTGAAAGACCGATAAAGGAAGATGGGTATCGTTTATGCATTGATTTACCCTGCCACGCTGAAGTTGACGGTCAACAGAAAGAGGTTTGACACTCCGGAGGCTGCTGCTGCGTTTGTGGACTCTCTCGGTTAAGATGTTTGGCTCTGCGCCATTCTCTTTCCCCGTACTATGTTCTGATTATTGGACTGATATAACGGTTTTTAAGTATTCATGTGGTCGTGTCGATGTAATCCACCCTTAGTGAGGATTAGCTACTGTATTTTTTTTTGATGAAGTAATTAAATTAATTATAATGTTATATCTGAAGTGTTTATTGTAGTAAACAAGCTTTAGTACTGAACAAGTACTTAACATGAAAACATTAGAAATGATTTGTTTCTATTTAAACTGTTATCAGGCACCATTATATTATTTTTCAGTTACAGCAGTTTCTGCCGGTTTACGGTCAAGTCCACCAGGTGGCTTCTGGGATAAACTTGTTACTTTTTTTCTTTCCTGATCTAACTGTTAAAGGAGAAGCTCGTCGTGTACGTTAGCTCCGTATATGAGAGTGGAAATATTATCAGTGGACTCTCCATGTCGGTGTCTGACACTCATTTGATTTCACTTTAGCGCAGCTGGTGTGTGTGTGTGTGTGTGTGTGTGACGAGAGAGAGAGAGGGAGAGAGAGGGGAGGAAGAGAGAGAAAGAGAGAGTGAAAGTGAGGGAGAGAGAGAGTGAGAGAGAGAGAGAGCGAGTGAGTGAGGAAGAGAGAGAAAGAGAGAGTGAAAGTGAGGGAGAGAGGAAGAGGGAGAGAGAGAGTGAGGAAGAGAGAAAGAGAGAGAGTAAGATTTTGATTTTTGAATCAACTTTATTTTTCCGTTCTCTTTTCAAAAATCATCTAAATGTAATATATATGCACATTACACTCTTAAATAGATAAATAAATAAATAAAAATAAATAAAAACTTCACATGAGCACATCTCCCAACTGCAGTGTGTGGTTTTCCACAGAACACAACGCCTGATTAAAACACCAAACCTGCTGAAAAGAGTCCAGATCTCCTGCTGCTTTGAAATCAATGAGGAGTCTGGACTTGATCATATTGGTACACACAGTGACAGGTTCAACAATAAAACCATCCTCCACCTTTCTCCTTCAGCTAAAATACACCGCCATCTTGGCCTGGCCTAAAACAAAGTTTAAAGCCTGGCATTTGTCCTTGTATTGGCGTGTGTATTTAAAACCCAGAATAAAAAGCTGCTTGGTAAAAACCTCTCCACATTTGGTAAAAACAGTTTGTAAAAACAGAAACAAGGGGAAAAGACGAAGACACTCATAAAAACAGTGAAACACAGTCTCTCTTTGGTCGCAGTAGGGGCACTTGTCCTCTACTGCCGGGTTTATAATGGACACAAATGAGTTCACTGCAACGACCCCATGGAGGACTCTCCAGTGAAGGTCTGCATGTCTGCATGAGAGTGGAGGTTTGTAGAAGGACCTCCACTCCGGTCTGGCTGCAGGAGCCAGTTGCAGATATCTCCCCAATGGGGTGTGTGACGGTCACGGAGCAACCGCACAGAGAAGCCCTCCCGGCTGATTGAACACACACACACACACACATTCTTATAAAAGGACGTTAGCAGCCGTGCTCGTTCATGCAGCGGTTGCCACGGGCGAGTGCGGGGCAGCGGCGGTGCGCATCTGCAGAAGAGGAGACGCACAGGATTACAGTGGTGGACAGTTAAGGTGCTCAAGCAGGGGCGCAAACTTGAGCATAAAATAAACATGTAGCATGGAACATGGATAACCGGTTGCGCCGGAGGTGTTGTTGTGGTCCGCAGTCTGGCTGCGTCTGTCCGGCAGCGAAAAGGAGCCGTCCAGAAACGTGAACATTTATTTGGTTCCGGGCCTTATTGGCCTAGTCCACAGTAATCATGACCATGGGGATGACAGAGGTGGGTCCTGATCAAACCCTGTCTGTGGTGTGTCCTTTTCATGGGCAAGAGAGTGGACTGTTCTGTATTTATTTTGTAAATCTGTCTCTTTTTTTGACATCTAAGAACATTTGTTTCAGAGTCTGTCTTGTTATTTGTGTATTAATTGTTATATGTTCCCCCATAATTGTAAATGGTGCTGGCCACCTGCTATATGTTTGTGCGTCCAGTCTATGTCAGGGAGTCTTGACGATGTTGCGTGTTAGCACTGTGACTCTCGGAGTATTGGTTGATGAGCGGATTTGGAATTTTGTTATAATTTTTGCCGACCTTTGACTTTGTGCCGAATTTTGATTTATTTTTGTTCCTTTTTAATTTTATTGATTTATTAGAATTTTGCCCAGGGACACTTAATGCTTGATTTTTTCTCTCCCTCAAGCCTGAATAAACCGTTATGTCCATATTTTCACTCTGCTTCTAATTTTTCCTGGCCAAACCCACTCCCACTCGATAGCGTACCCTCGGCTACCATCACAACTGGTGGCAGTGGTGGGATGGCCAGTAGAGGACAGTAGTGAGTAATTTTTTCTTTTTGAGCTGGTGGATTTTTCGTCATTGCCCTCTCCGGGGGATCTCCGATTTGCCCTCTGCTGTGGATGGTATGGCGCCAAAGAAATGTGCCCCCACCGAGAGGAGACCTGTTCCCCTGGAGATCGGTGCCGTTGGAGGCGAAATCGAGGATGGTCCTGAACCAGAATTAACTCAGGTCACCGAAGATGCGTCCCTGCAGGAGCTAAGGGATATGTTTCGTTCCCTTATGGCACAGCAGCAGGCACGAGATGCTCATCTGGAGATAGAAGCAGCACGTCAGGAGACTCGGTGGAAGTCGATCCAACATCAGTTCGGCCTCCTGCAGCGGGAGATGTATAACAGAACCACACCAGACCCGGGGGTAGCTGGCGAGGCTGCTGGTTATGGCGTGGATTAGGGAACGCAACCTGGCATCGGCTGCGGATGCTGCTGCTCTGGCAGATGTCTTTGTGGCAGCCCAACGGAAAGCCCAGGGCTGGACATATGCTCAGTGGAGAGGGGGTAGAGACTCAAATAGATCCCACCGACAGACTCCACCTTTGAGGAAAACCAGCAGTGAGGTAACATCAGTGGTTGATAGGGGTGCTCCGTTCAAACAGAACCATGCACTGAAAATGTATGGCCCCAAAGTACCAGTGTGTTACCAGTGTGGACAGGAAGGTCATATAAAACCAAAATGCCCCAATAACCCAGCCAACCAATCTAAGATATGCACAGTACCTAGGTCTAGTTCCCCTAAGAAGCCTGTAGCTCTCCCTTCTCATGCTGTAGTCTTGAATGGGCAGGAGGTTAGGGCACTGGTAGATACAGGCAGCATGCAGTCCTTAGTGTCGTCTGCCTTGGTCCCAATACAGCTCAGGAACTACTCTGTGATGACCCAATTGAAGTGTGTTCATAGGGAGAAAAGGGTGTATCCAACTACAAGTGTGTATATACAGGTTTTGGGACAGACTTACTTACTGGAGGTTGGGGTGGTGGATAATTTGCCATATCAGTTAATTTTGGGCCAAGATTTTCCCCTTTTGCTGGATTGAGTGACTGTGGGAGAGGAGTGTAATATGACAGTGACAAGAAGAATGGTGTGCTGTATAAAGGCGGAGGGGCAGAGGCAAGGATGGTAGTTCCTCAGAAGGTTAGAGGGGTAGTCCTTGACCTAGGCCATTCGATCCCATGGGCAGGCCATTTAGGCAGACAGAAGACCATCTCCCGAATCAACCACTATTTTTACTGGCCAAATATGGCCAAAGACATTGCAGAGTTTTGTCAAACGTGTCCGGAATGCCAGAAAACAGCCAGCAGATGTCCCCCAAAGGTCTCCTAAAGCCACTTCCTGTAGTAGGGACCCCTTTTGAGCAGTTAGGGATGGATGTGGTAGGGCCTCTTGAGCGCAGTAAAACTGGGAACCGGTTTATGTTGGTCATCACAGATTATGCCACTAGGTACCCTGATGTCTTTGCTCTGAAAGCAGTGAAGGCTAGAACTGTAGCCACATGTCTTGTGCAGCTGTTTTCAAGGGTGGGGTTTCCTAGAGCTATAATCACTGATCAGGGGTCCAACTTTATGTCCAAGCTCCTTAAACAGGCCTACAAGCTGTTAGGGGTAAAGGGCATACGGACTACCCCGTATCATCCACAGACCGATGGACTGACTGAGCGGTTCAACCAGACTCTCAAGCAAATGTTACGCAAGTTTGTGAGTGAAACTGGTGCAGACTGGGACAACTGGCTCCCCTATCTTCTCTTTGCGTACCGGGAGGTACTGCAAGCTTCTACTGGATTTTCACCCTTTGAACTGCTGTACAGCCGTGAAGTGCGCGGACCCCTGGCACTATTAAAGGAGACCTGGATGCCAGATGAGGACTTACCGCAGCCACAGAATATCCTCTCCTATGTTCTGCAGATGAGAGAGAGGCTGAAGAGTATGTCGGAACTGGCGCAACAGAACCTCGAACAGGCACAGCAGCGTCAAAAGTCCTATTATGACCAGAGAGCCCGTTCTCTGAGTTTTGCTGAAGGTGACAAGGTGCTGGTGATGCTGCCAAATGATTCCAGTAAATTGTTGGCAAAATGGCAAGTCCCTTTTGAGGTTATGCGTAAACTGGGATCTACAACTTGAGGCACTCAAGAAGGGTCTTGCACATCAACCTCCTGAAGGAGTGGCGGGAACGTACAGGTGCTGAGGTGCTCATGATCCGACGTGTGCCAGAGGAGGATGAGGTGGAGGAGCAGTACCTACCTTTACCAACAGAGGGCACCCTTGACCTCAGCCATCTTTCCCCTGCTCAGCAAATGGACATTAATCATCTCTGTGATCCAGCCTTGTTCCAGGCGCAGCCAGGGCACACCAAGCTGGTAAACCATCACATCACCCTGTGTGAAGGTGCGGCACCCCGACGCATGAGCTACCGCATCCCAGAGTGGCTTCTTGATGGGTTGAGGAAGGAGGTCAACCAGATGCTGACCATGGACATCGTTGAACGGTCTAAGAGTGAATGGTGCAGCCCTGTCGTGTTGGTGCCCAAGAAAGATGGGTCCCTCCGGTTCTGCGTTGACTTACGATACCTCAATTCTGTCTCTAAATTTGACTCTTATCCAACCCCCCGAATCGATGACCTCATTGACTCTCTGGGACCTGCGAAGTGGGTAACCACCTTGGACCTTGCAAAAGGTTATTGGCAGGTTCCTCTAAGTGATGCTGCCAGGGAGCTGACTGCATTTCGGACACCCTGGGGTCTCTTCCATTTCTGCAAGATGCCGTTAGGGCTGCATGGAGCCCCCGCAACATTTCAGAGGTTAATGGATCAGGTGTTGGCCGGCACCAATGGCCACGCGGCAGCTTACCTTGATGATGTTGTGGTGTACAGCGCGTCTATGTGATGGGCTATGTGATTGGCCGGGGTGTCATCAAGCCACAGGTGCAAAAACTCGAGGCTATCCAGAGATGCCCCTTGCCTCAGACTAAGACTCAGGTACGGTCGTTCCTGGGCATGGCTGGATGGTACAGAAGATTTGTGCCCAACTTTTCAGTTAGGGCAGTTGCACTTACCGATCTGACACGTAAGAACTCTCCGGTCCAGGTGCAGTGGTCCGAAGAGGCCAGGAAGGCTTTTGAAGACATTCAGAATGCACTGTGTAATGAGCCTCTACTATACTGTCCTAATTTTGGAGAGCCATTTGTGCTACAGACGGACGCCTCTGACACAGGTGTAGGTGCAGTGCTTCTCCAGGGTGAATCAGACCAGAGGCATCCGGTGGCGTACATCACCCGCAAACTGTTTCCGAGGAAGACGCGATACTCAACGGTCGAGAAGGAGTGTCTGGCAGTGAAATGGGCACTTGATACCTTCCGATACTACCTCCTGGGCCGCGAGTTCCTCCTGGAGACAGATCATCGGCCTCGTTAGCAGCCGCACTCTTTCATGCAGCGGTTTCCGCGGGCGAGTGCGGGGAAGTGGCGGTGCGCATCTGCAGAAGAGGAGACGCACAGGATTATTCAGGATGCGGTGGACAGTTAAGGTGCTCAAGCAGGGGCGCAAACTTGAGCATAAAATAAACATGTAGCATGGAACATGGAATTTTGTTATAATTTTTGCCGACCTTTGACTTTGTGCCGAATTTTGATTTATTTTTGTTCCTTTTTAATTTTATTGATTTATTAGAATTTTGCCCATGGACACTTTTCCATTAAAATCTCAGAGCAGTCTTTAAAATCCGATGCCAGGAAAACGGCAGGAAAAGGACCGTCATCCGTCACTGTTTGATTAAAAGAGGAGTTTAAAAGCAGGCGGTCGATCGCTCTCAACTACACCTCTGTAGAAGGTCGTGAGGATGCTGGGTGGGAGAGAGGTTTGTTTCAGCTTCCTCAGGAAGTATAGTCTCTGCTGGGCCCGTTTTGTGATATAAGAGGTGTTCTTATTCCAGCTTAGGTCCTGCGAGATCTGCACTCCTAGGAACTTGATGTTCTCCACTCTCTCCACTGTACGGCCGCTGATGCTGAGGGGGGCGTGCTCTGGTTGTGACTTCCAGAAGTCGATGATCATCTCCTTCGTTTTGTCCACGTTGAGCAGCAGATTGTTTTCCCTGCACCAGTCCTCCAGGTGTTGAACTTCGTCCCTGTACATAGCTTCCTCACTTCAGTGGACGAGTCCCACCACGGTGGTGTCGTCCGCAAACTTGATGATCTGGTTCCCGTCGTGTCTGGGTGCACAGTCATGTGTCAGCAGTGTGAACAGCAGTGGGCTGAGCACACAGCCTTGGGGGGATCCAGTGCTCAGTGTGATGGAACTGGAGAGGTTTTTTCCAACACGGACCGTCTGTGGTCTCTCAGTCAGAAAGTCCAGGATCCAGAGACACGTGGCGGTGTTAAGGCCAAGTAGAAGAAGTTTCTCCATTAGTCTCTGGGGGACAATCGTGTTAAAGGCTGATCTGAAGTCAATGTACAGGACTCTGGCGTACGTGTCCTACGTGTCTATGGTCCAGATGAGTGATGACGGAGTGCAAGGTGGTGGATATTGCGTCCTCTGTGGAGCGGTTTGGACGATAGGCAAACTGGTATGGATCAAGTGTTGCAGGGAGGCTGGCTGTGATGTGTGATTTGACGAGCCGTTCGAAGCATTTCATCACAGTAGATGTCAGTGCGACGGGACGGTAGTCGTTTAGACAGGATACAACTGGTTTCTTCGCAACAGGTACAATGGTGGATGTTTTGAAGCACCTGGGGACGATGGCCTGGCTGAGGGAGATGTTGAAAATGTCGGTCAGTACCTTCAGCTCTTCAGCGCAGTCTCTGAGCACACGTCCCGGGATGTTATCTGGGCCTGCCGCTTTCCGTGGGTTGACCCTCATGAGGGTTTTCCGTTTGTCTGCTGCACTGATGATAAGCGCTGGCCCCGCAGCAGTTGGAGAAGGGCCGTGCCTCCCTCTGGTTGTAGGGTGTGGTGCTTCGAAACGTGCAAAGAAGTTGTTGAGCCTGTCTGGTAGAGAAGCGTCGTCGTCGTCGTCGTCGACCGCCTGCTTGGACTTGTAATCCGTCAGCGCTTGGACCCCCTGCCACATCCGTCTGGTGTTCCCTGTGTCACAGAGGTGACCCTGGATTCCTTCAGCGTAGGTACGCTTCGCTGCCTTGATCCCTTTGGAGAGTGCAGACCTAGCTGAACGGAGAGCAGTCTTGTCCCCCGTCCTGAAGGCTGCATCACGGGCTGTCAGTAGCGAGCGCACCTCTGAAGTCATCCATGGTTTGTGGTTGCCACGTGCAGTGAAAGTCTTCAGTACAGTAACATCCTCTGTGCACTTAGCGAAGTAGCTGGTTACCGCTTCAGCATACTCATGAATGTCAATCTGAACTCCCTGGGAGGCTCCTGTCTTGAATACCCCCCAGTCCGTACATGCAAAGCAGTCCTTAAGTGCCGAAAATGCGCCCTCTGGCCAAGTCCTAGTTTGTATTTTTACTGGTCTGCTTCGCTTTAGTAGGGGTTTGTAGGAGGGCACCAGCATTACAGAAAGGTGGTCCGAACGGCCAAGGTGAGGGCGTGGTGTGGCCTTGTATGCGTCTGGGGTATTTGTATACACCAAGTCCAGAATGTTCTCTCCTCTGGTTTTAAAGTCCACAATTTGCTTAAACTTTAGGAGCACCTTCTTTAAACTTGTGTGGTTAAAGTCCCCTGCGACCACAACAAAGCTGTCTGGGTGTTTGGTCAGAAGCTCACTGATGGCGTTGTGTAGCTCCCCGAGTGCCTCGTTAGCGTTAGCTTTAGCATTTGCGCCTGGAGCTATGTAAACAACTGCTATGATCACGTTAGTAAATTACCTCGGCAGGTAGAATGGCCGACATTTCACAATGAGTGTTTTGTGGCTAACGTGGCATTAACAGCAGTCCTTGTTGATGTAGATGCATAAGCCCCCACCTCGACTCTTACCGGTGCTCGCTGCCTCTCTGTCGGCCCGGAACAATGTCGTCCCCTCCAGCTGAATGGCCGTGGCTGGGGTGTTCTGTAGCCATGTCTCCGTGAAAGCAAACACACAGCAGTCTCTCCACTCTCTGTTGGTTTCTCTCAGTAGACGTAGCTCATCCAGCTTGTTGTCGAGGGAGCGGACATTGGAGAGAAGGAGCGACGGTACTGCTGGTCTGAAGGGGTTAGCTTTTAGCCTAGCATGGATTCCGGCTCGCTTACCCCTCTTTTGTTTACGCTCGCACCGCTTACGCTTCCTCCTCACTCGGGTGGCTGCCGGCGTAGTCTCCGATAATATTCCGTGCTGGCGTAATGTTTCAAAAAGGGGCCGCTGCGACCGCGCGCGCCGCCATGCAGGAGTAGCAGCTCCACCACCTGCGACTCCAGATCTTTCATGGACCGGGTTAAGTCTGTAGTGACACCACGAGTGAACTGCTGGCAGAGCTGCTTAACCTGGGTCTTGCCAAAGTCTCACCACTGTTGTATGCTAGTGAAGGCAGGCCTGCTCTCTCTGTGGGACCCCAAAAAAAACTTAAAAGCAGTTCTAAAAGCCTGGTCATCTAAAAGGGCCGTGTTAAAATGCCAATAGGCGTTCTTTAAACGAATGTTTTTGATAAAAACACGACAGGAGACTAAAAAATTATCACTAAAACCCACAGGCTGAATAAAACACCTCTTAAAAATATTTAAATGGTGTTTAAAACAATAAAAGCGGTCCAGTCTGGCCAGAGATAAAACCCCCTCCCTGCTGTGGCTCCAAGTGTACTGTCTGTGCTGACAGTTAAAAACCCTCCACACATCACTCAGCTCCTGGTTCTGCATCAGCTGTCTGAGTGTGTGAGATGAAGGAGGGTGTGGCTCAGGATGGTTCCTGTCTAGGGTTGGATCTTGGAGCAGTTAAAATAAAAACATAAAACCAATATCCTCACAGTTCCTAACACAGTCACTTAAAATGTTTAAAAAAGCTACCCTGTCCACTGCATTAGTGGGAGTGGAGACTTTGACTTTCAATAAAACCCCTGGAATTACTTCATCCACAGTATTTAAAATATATACATATATATATACATATATATATGTATATCTATTTTTTAGCTCAACACTAACTGTGCACAGATAAATTAGTGGCCCATAGCTGCAGAAAATTATAAATTAAATTTCTGGCCAGAATATTTTTTTTTATTATTTTGGTTATGGAAATTTTATACAAATTGTCAACTGTTTTTTTATACATATATTTAGTCAAATAATAATTTTGATATTGAAAGACAATACAACTGTCTGAGTTTGTGTGTGTTAAATCATAATCATTTTCCATAGCTAAAGAGATGAGTCAGTTATATAGTTCACTCAATTCATAACTGTGTCCTCTTAAACAAGGTCTCAAACCAGGACACTGCAGATTTTTCTTTCATTAAAGTGGTGATCCCAGAGCCTTCTGAGTTTAAATGAACATATTTACATGTAAGTTTACAGGTTAAAGTATAACCTGGGTACATTATGGTGCTGTTTTATTTTATATCTCTATAGGGTTAGGGATGGTAAACGCACAGCACAGGCCTACTTTGTAACAAAGGAGACAGACCACTGAAACCACACACCACACTCTTCTGTTATTTAGGACAAATGAGCCAGAATGTAGCATCAGTTGGGTTGTTCTTGGGTCTCCTGGTGTTACCGTCTGTTCTCAGTGACATGATATGTAAAACAGTTCAGTATAACAGCATATTATTTAATATTTAGTATTTACAGTGACTCTGTGACTCACCTTCTTTCAATCTTCGGATTTCCTCCGACTTTATCTTTATCAACACAACCTGCAACACAGCTTTAAAGTCTCTGTCAAATGATAATTGTGGCCCAAGCACATAAAGTGTGAAAGAGTAACTTTCACTGAAAGTCTTTTTTTCTATATCCATTGGGATTGTTTTAACAGTCAGTCCTTTTCAGCATCTGTTACTTTCCTCTTTAATTCATCTGACTTGAGGCCTTTGCAACATGTTCAACATTTTAACTCTTGTGTAGTTTTCCTGTAAACATAAATCAAAACAGTTCAGTACAACAGCATATTATTTAATATTTGTGACACTGACTCAACATTTTTCTTTACACAATGTTATTAAAATCACATTGAGACTTTATTGGAGCGTTCAGCTTTCCTCTTCTTTACTGTACTTTAACAACTCTAAAAAAGAGAGAACAAAAAACATCACACAAGATTAAAACATTTAAAAACACAATTGTTAGATATTACAAATATCTAACAATTGTACACCTAATAATAGAGGAAGATTTTTCTTAATTGATATATCCTGATTTCCCTTCAAAAGTTTAAAAGAAATCTGAATTATGATATTTCTATTTGATTGATGAACAGAAACTAAATGTAGCAGCTGCTGCCAATTTCTATTCATTCTGGTCCAGTATTTTACTCCGATAAAGACTTCCACGTTCACTCCGATAAACAATAATCTTGATTTTACGCCGGGAACGATGGATTCATTTTTGGGGCAGTGGCGTGACAAAGCATAACCAACCTGGGAGATTTGTTTTCAGATAACAGATTAATATCATTTGAACAATTGATAAAAAAGTACCAACTTCCAAAACAATGTTTTGTCTGTTTTTTTTTTACAGATAAGGCATTATATTATTAAGAGATCACCCTGAGATGTGATGTTTCAACCTCAGTCTGCTTTATAATGTATTAGCTTGTACTTCCACTACTGACACACAGAGGATCAAGGGTGTCTGGGAGAAGGAATTATCAGTCATGGGAGGATATTTGGAGTTATGCTATAAAGATTTCTATCTGTGCTCGGGCAAAAGCATCCAGTTGAAAACACAAAGGATTCATTTATCTCCTAATCGCAGGCATTCCTTCAACCCGGCACTTTCTCCTTTGTGTCTTAAACGTAAGACAGAAATACAGTAAGTACCTTAACTCATTGTCTATGGTCATGTCATAAATTATTCAGTGAAATTGAAAAGATATTTGGTTTGGATTAAGAAATGGATCCAATGTGTTGGATTTTTGGTCTCCCAAGTAGAAACATGATGATCATCATTCTGGCTAAAGGTTAAACAACATTCTAACCTTTGCTGCTGGGAAAAATATATTGTTACAGTGGATTCATGATAAGATATTACTGGAGTTGATTCTTACAAATATTATACATCAAAGTTGATCAGTTCTACAAAATCTGGCAGCTCAATTTGAATCACGTTTTACCAGACTATTCATTGAGTCTCCTAAATTGTGACTTTTAACGGGTCTGAAATGTGAACCTTAACTTAATTTCTGTTGACATGAGCTGTATTTTGTTTGTATGTAATGTTTGTACATGTGTATTGTTCTTGTTAACATTGTTAAAAACCCCATATTAAAAGGTTATAATCATAAACAAAGCAAAGATAACTGCACATACAGTTTCCTCATTTTATATTACATTACATTACATGTCATTTAGCAGTCGCTTTTATCCAAAGCGACTTACAATATTTTAGCATTGTCAACATACTTTAATGTTTACTGTGGCAGTGTGAAATCACTTCCTGTATGGTTAATAACAAACCTTTGTCAAGTTGGGTCAGTATCATTTAGGTGACACGTAGTTAATAGATGGTATGGTGTGGTTAATATATATAATATCACTTTAGCAGGTTCAAACCCTGATGCTATACTCTCGTGTAGTTTTCCTTTAAACATATATCAAAACAGTTCAGTACAACAGCATATTATTTAATATTTAGTATTTACAGTGAGTCTGTGACTCAAAAACGACTTATTAAAATCACATTGAGACTTTATTGGAGCGTTCAGCTTTCCTCTTCTTTACTGTACTTGAGCAACTCTAAAAAAGAGAAAACAAAATCACACAAGATTAAAACATGGCATGAAATAAGCAAAATTGTGAGATATCGCAAATAAGAACACAACATTGCTCCTTGTACACCTAATAGTAGAGGAAGATTTTTGTTAATTGATTTATCCTGATTTCCTTTTAAAAGAAATCTGAATTATGATATTTCTATTTGATTGATGAACAGAAACTAAATGTAGCAGCTGCCAATTTACCTCAAAGTGTAATGGAAGTCGTATTTGAAGTTTATTAATTTGTGTCATGTTTTGAGATGCTCTATTCATTCTGGCCCAGTATTTTAACACCACCCCACAGAGTTAAGTATTGTGATTCCACACTTGCACTTGCCAATATGGCCAACAGAGGCCGCCAGAGGCTTGAATGGGGTGAAGTCAGCCATCTTTGATTGCAGCATTAGCTCAGTGAACTTTATTATTAGCAGGGGAAGCTAAATGTAGCACTTAACTTCAAAAAAAAAAATGACTCAAAGTGTATTCTTTCATTATATGTTTAACTATACGATATTGTGGATATTATTGAAGTCATAATATCATATTTGTTTTTTAAAAAAAAGCCTCACCTTCTTTCAATCTTCGGATTTCCTCCGACTTCATCTTCAGTTGCTCTTCAAGCGCGACACATTTAACACAACCTGCAACACAGCTTTAATGAGTACGTGGACAAAGTCTCTGTCAAATGATAATTGGGGCCCCAAGCACATAAAGTGTGAAAGAGTAACTTTCACTGAAAGTCTTTTTTTCTGTATCCATTGGGATTGTTTTAACAGTCAGTCCTTTTCAGCATCTGTTACTTTCCTCTTCTTACTTTATCTGACCTTTGCAACGTGTTCAACATTTTAACTTGCACTTGGTGTGAGGGAGAGAGAGAGCAGTTTACACAACTACACAAACTTCAGTTTCTATTGTGAAAATCAGTGATTTTACAGAAGTTATTGACCCACTGCTGCCTCCATCATCTTTTATTTATACACACACCTGCTGTTGTTGCACAACGACACACTCAGTGACCCAACTCACCATGGCCGTGGGGTTTAGCGAGATTAGCTCTGTAGCTGTGAGCAGACTGTTTCAGAGCTCCAGCGCTGCCACTAGTGTTGCAAGATTTTGAGGTTTCCACAGCACTGACTGGCGCTGCAGCAACTGAAAGAACACGCCAAACAGTTGATTAGCTCAAAGGCACTGTTCAGATCTACACTTACTGGTCCTCAGATCACATGTGATCCAATGTGGTGACCCTGCCCTTTATTGCAGTCATCAATATTAATATTGTCAAGCTGGTTAAAAAAAGATAACATGTGTTGAATGTATGTATGGATTCATTTAAACCTGGAGCCTGATTAAAAACATTACCATTTGCAGGGTTCCCACAGGTCATTGAAATCATTAAAAGCTTGTGAATTTTATTAATAAAAAAAAAAGTTTTTTGGGTCATGGAAAGGATATGAAATTTGTGCAAGAAAGAAGTTACGTCGAGTCATATTTACTCGTGGTGCTGTGGTCTCTGTACAGTGTTTCTTTCCACTGTTGATTCCATGCAGATCAATCAGCAAGTAACGCTAAGCAAGAGAGACCAAATGACGCATTGCCTGGCAAATGCAAAAGATCTCTGGCTCACCAAAGAATATTACAATGACTTATAAGTTGGCCTCCCATCTTAAGCTGTGTCAGCACAATGGGCCCTTGAATTTGAGGGAATTGGTCCTGGAAACTTACATTTGATGTTAACCAATGTGTGGGAACCCTGCATTGTCACTTTTCATTTGAAATTCAACATTATGACGACTGTGGCATATAAAGTTTGCGTTCTAACTGTAATTACATGCACCTATTTAAGAAGTACCCCTTAGAATCCAGCAGAGGGCACAGGTAAGGTTTCCTACCATATCATATGACAGTTACAGCTGACACCAAAGTATCTGATGTGGTGTGTAGAAGTATTTCATACATGATGGTAAAGTAATGAACAAATCTGCAGGCTCGGATGTTAGCATAGCTAACAGCTCGCAGCCACACGAGGCTATTGTGGTCATTAATTTAAGGGAAAAAAAGAATCATGATATATTTTTATTTTCAAAAGGCTGTGTGATATGGTTTATGAATAATATCTGGATGTTTTGATGATATCTGGACATCTTAAATACACTTATAACCCTTCATTTCAGATAATACCCGGTTTATTTCTTGAGCTTTTCAATGTTAAATGAAGGATATGTATGTGTGTTAGAAACAATGAAACCGACTATAAATATGGTCAAATTCTGATGTAACACAAATCATTAGGATAACACACCTGCCAACTAAAAATCAATATGAATCAGAAATTCTTTTTTAACCCAGCCCTAGCACTCTCTAATCTATACTGTGGACAGACTCAGGAATGTGACCAAATGTGACCTAAAACCACCTCCTTATGTGGTTTCTGTGACCAGATCAGATCAGTGGCTTGGTTTAAATGATCATAAGTAACGGAAATACTAACCTGATTGGAATAAAAATAGGCCAATGTGAAAAATCTGATCCGATACAGCCCATTGGATACAGCCCTGGAGTGGTGCATCACATGTCTAATCCACATAAACGTGACGCATTTCCCTTTTGACACTGCTGTAGTTTCATTCCCAAAAACAATAATATACAGACATAAAAGTCACAGGGACGTGAGACAGATAACGGACAGTGAGGGAACGAGCAGACACGTGAAGCGATTATTTACTACAGAAGGAGAAGTGAAGCTTCTTCTTCTGCTTTTACTTCCGCAGAATTAGACGATACCACTCATATCAAAACAGTTTGCACCACAGTCGGATCACTCAGTCTCGCATCAATGTAAACGATGGAATTGTAAATAAATAAACACAGTTACTGAGAACAGACGGTAACACAACACAATCTACGCTACATTCTGCCTCATTTGTCCTAAATAACAGAAGAGTGTGGTGTGTAGTTTCAGTCTACCGTCACTCTGGGTTCTTGCCGGCACAGTTCTCCGTGCAGTCACAGGCTGTTTGAGGTTTCTGGCTCCGTTTACAGCATCATAGGCAGATGTGGCAGCACCACTGGATGGTACAGGAGCATCTGAAAGGACGTGTTGTTACATGACTTTTGTGCAAATACTAACAATAACAAAAGAAAGAGTTGAGTTGAGCTGTTCCTTTGCAGCAGTTGAATATTTACCCAGTTTCTTCCTCTTTGCACTTGGCACAGCTTCACCTCTGGTTAAGAGGTGCTTCTTTGGGTTAGCAACTGATTGTGTTTAAAGAGGGAGAGACAACGTAGTGTGAATAAAATAATGTGATGTTTCATCGCAAATACAAACACCAAATAATTATTCAACACACTAGGGCTGCAACTATTATCAATCAATCTCCAGCTATTTTGATTTTCAATTTTGTTAATCATTACAACAAGTTGTCTAGTTTTTCAGCTTCCTAAACTTAAATATGTTCTGGATTATTTGCTCTATATAACAAAGATGGTTTGTGGACAACACAAGACATTTATTGTAACATCATTATTCAATCAGTTATCATCAATGTTTCTCAGCGACTAAACAACTAATCGAGTAACTGAGAAAACAATCATTAGTTGCAGATCTACAAGCCGCAGACTTTCAGTTTTTATTATTATTATTATTATTATTATTATTATTAATAATAATAATAATATATCTATTAATAACCTAAACTGTGCCGAGGCGAGCCAAGTCGGGCCCATAGTGGAAAAGGGCCATTAGGTCCAGTTCGATGGATGCACCACTTGTGCATCACGGCTATCGACAGATCTTATCTCTGCCTGTTTTAGCTGGGAACCACGTATGTCAAAAATAGGCAAGACACTGAAACTCAAAAATAGAAGCAGGTCTCAAATGGGTGCAGTGTGAACACTAATTTCTAACATGGTTGTTGAACTGAAAATGCAGTTGCGAGACAGTCATGTCTGTAGTGTACATGCGACACCTGGCCTTAATGCGTCAGTCAAAAACATCTGCTACATAAGGCAAGTTCCAACAGCAACACTAGTGATGGAGAGGAAATTCACAACACATGGAAGAGCAAAGAGTTTAGGAATGAACACTATGAAGAAGAAAAAAACCCTCTAATGTGAAATTTATGAACGCATGAAAAGTGTGGCATTATTTTCAGAGATTATCATCACCATTATTATACATTATTATTAATACATGTATTAGTACCTGTTTGCCCACGGATTTGATCAGCATTTGAAGAAGGTGGTGCGATGCTTCTCGCTGATGGCGGTCTGAGACCTGGTGCAGTTCTCTGGGTGGCTGATGGAATGCCACTCAACTGTGGTCTTGGTAAGGCATAATTAGGCTGCTTAGATCCTACCATCAACAGAAAGATGATAGAGTGAATGCGTAGGTACTGTGCACATATGCAGGTCCCCTTTACAGGTCTTAATATTGTACACTGCTAAAACATACGTTTGTCAAGAATAATTATAAGAAACAAATTTTAACTTTAACTTTCTATGCATAGTACATGTTGTATTAGTTTTTCCTGTACACTTGTGAAGAATACAACTGCAATCTCCTAAAAACAATTCATAGTGCTTACCAGTCGTTGTGGAGCGTAAGCTGTAGCAGCTGGATATTCCTGTAGTCTTAAATACACAAAACAGAGGGCATCAACAACAGACTCATGCGGGCCATGATAGCTAGAGTTGTATGAAGTACAGATCTAACCAGGTGACGAGGCAGAGTTTTTCAGTCAACAACATTAAACATATTCTTAAGATATTGTGGACTTAAGTGGTGATTAAGAGTGACAGACAGCCTCCATGTTTGAGGCTGGTTCTCGGCACATGGGGAACACATAAGGCCCACTTAAAAAAAAACTTGAACCATCACTTTGACATATCAAATATTTTTTTAAAATTGAAATTAATGCTACCAACATTTGGTTGACAAATAATGTAAAAAATGAATTTGTACCCCCTTTGCTGCCTCAGAAGCTGCAGGATTCTTGAAAGCTTCCACTTGGTTTCTCTGTCTCGTCATGGGCAGGTTTGAGGATAATGGCTCACACTTCCCTGGCAGTGTGGAGGCTGGTTTGTATTTCAACAGCTGTGACGCAGCTTTCAAAGGAGGCCGAATGGATTTAGCAGCAGGTTGCATCAAGAATGTCTTTTTGTCAGAGACAATGTTTGCTGGGACATCTGACGGCACCTGAGCAACTGGTTGACTGACTCCATCCCTGTACAGCTTTTTCTGTGCACCGATGGTTTTGATTTCCATATTTTCCGTATTGAAGTGGAAAACTTTACAGTGGATCATTGGCGTTGAAGTAACCAGTGGATCTGACTTCATATCAAATGTGTCATCCAAGTTGAACGTGTTTGCTTTGTTGTTCTCTGCATCTATGCCTTGATGGTCCATGGTGTCGGACAAAACAGTCACAGATTGGCTCCCCGTTTCAGGAGCTACCTCTACAGGTGGATTAGCATCAAATGTGCTCTCAATGCTGTGAACAGTCTTGGTTGTTGACACGTTTTGTTGTGACATTTCAGGAGGGTTGGCCTCAGAGGGTTTGTCTTCATGAACGATGGTTGAAGGACAGACTTTTAAAGGAGCAGGAATATCTACAGTATTCTGGTGATTGTCACTTGAGCTTGTCTCGGATAAAGTTATCGTGCCATTCTGTTTACTATCAAATGTGTTGTTTTGAAGGCAAAAGGTTGCAGCACCTGCTTCCCCTGAAACACTAATGCCATTGGATTTTTGAAGAGAATGCGTATCAAATGTGGCATTCTGCACCTCACAGCAAGCACTTTCCTTTGCATCTGAACTACTCTGACTCAGAGCAAGGGACATTTCAGGAGTCTTCTTCACTTCAGCACTAGCCTGACCTGGAGCCTCACATCCTGCTTTGGGACCACTAATGTGAGATGGGGGGAAGTCCACAGTGTTGTTGTGAGGACACTTGGACATTTGATCCGTTGTATTTAACTCAGTGGTGGTGCTCAGTTTGGAGAGCTGTGTGACAGTAAATGTGTCGTTCATGGATGTACCCAGTTTTAGGCTTGGTTGTGGTGCTTCAGCGTTCAACGTATGGCTGGTAAGCAGAACTTCCTCGGTAGCTTCCACAGAACCAGACGTGTCCACAGGTTCTGCCTGAAGCTCAGAGGTGGCCTGTTTGACACTGGTGTTGCACTGCATATCAGAGGTGGAAGACCGTTGTGAAGCAGCACACTGGACAGACATGTCACTACAGGAGCTCATGTCTCGAGTCACATTAGCAGGATGAAGTCCAAGTGTGTCCTCAGCCAATGGCTGATCGTTCACCAGGTCTACCTCACTGAGCTTTGATGTATTGTTTCCCCCAGCACTACACATAGATATAGCGCTAGTTGCTTCCAAAGATTTCATGCTTTCCTCCAAACTCTTTGATGGTTCTGTCATTTGGGCGACACTGTCAGTGATAGTAGTGGAGAGTCCTCCACCTTGACTCTCTGCCACCATGACTCCACTGAGCTCAGATAAGGGCTTGCTGTGTTTAACATCATTCACTTGTGAAATCTCCTTTTTGACTTTCAAAAAGGAGATTTCTGCTCCTGGTGATTGGTCTGAATCACATGTCATATCAAGGAGAGTAATTTCTTTTGAATATCTGTCATCTAGCATTACAGACCAATTATGTTTGGGCAGTTTGGGAGGGAGGTCAGAATTGCTTTCTTTAGTACTTGCAATACAGCCATGTGGAGTAGAGAACATGTTCGTAATAGTAGTAGTAGTAGTACTTTCACTTTCTGAAGCATTTCTAGTTATTTCCATCGTGGTATCACATGTATCATCAAGTAAAGTGAGTTCTGGCAATCTTTCCTCATCAAGCCAGCACACTCGAGCATCCTTACAACTTGTTGGATGCTTGCTCAACCCTCCATTTGATTTTTGACAATTTACCATGGTAACTGTGGGTAGACCGAGACGAGGGTTGTTCTCACATTTTAAAGGCTCTAAAGATGGCCGTCTATTTCCAATGTTTAAGTATTTTAAAATTGGTGTCAGAGCAGATTGAAGACCAGATATCTGTGACTGTTTGCCACTTTCATGAGCTGGAGTTGAAAAGGTGCAGGTCTCTGAAAGAGGGTTATTTTCTCCACTTGGCTGTACAGAGGAATATCCATCCACATATGAAGTCTCAGCTGAAGCGGTGACCTCAGGAGCAAGATTTTCATCAACCTCGGAAATTTCCGGAATACATGAAGGTTGCATTGTTGTCTCATTGGCCATGCTAGTCAATTGGTTGTTCTCTTTCAAACAAGGAAATTATGACTTTTACGAAAGGGTAAAATACTTAGGCTTCTTGAATCATATTCTCTCCGGTGTCTCCTCAGATGCGCTGTTGCCGTCACCTACAATAAAAATGTAATTAATAAAAAAAAAAGTAATGTGATTAGGGCTGCAGCAATTAAATAAACCTGTTTGAATGGAGGTCTATGGGGATATTAGCTGACTTCCTACTTGATTTACAATAGTGGTAAACATTTTCCTGAAAGGTTATAACTTATGGGTCTCATTTGCTAGTTTTGGGTCTTCTTAAATAGCATATCATGTCAATAGTATCAATAGGTGCAGCACATAAGAGTAGACACCAGATTGATTGACAGCTGGGGTAAATTCAGATTGGAAAACAACAAGATGACCAAATTGCATTTCTGGAGTCTTTGAAAATGGGGGATCAGATTCCTATGGATGATTTCATGATGATGGGATCGAATCTGGTGACCCCAGCATTTGTATTTTACATGTGTCGTGTCTGTGTGTACAAGTAACAGAGAGGGGGAGAGAAAAAAAGAGATGAAAGGAGCTGAGTGAATGGAGGCTCTCCTTTTTTTCCACTGAAAATGAGAAAATCACATGGAAAGCCCTGTTAATATTGTGGCAGTGGCTGCTGAGAAAACAAGGGCCAACCAGGACGAGGGATGGCGTCATCTTAAAACTTGTAAACTATTAAGCACTTAAAAACACATTTGTGCCAAATACTGGCCTGAGAGGGCTAAATTGTATAAATGACATTCCCCCAAATGATAGTAAGTGGTAAACATCCATTTTCGGCAACTGGAATACTGCAGGTTATTGTTTGCACCAGCCCTTTACAGGTATTTCAACAGGTCAAACTGGATGTTTGAGAGTGTCACTGTCATTTGAAGCACAAGCACACTTTTAAATAAAAGTGACATATTTTTAAACACTACAAACTTTTTTTAGCAATAACACACGATGACCTAGAAAGACGACGTCTATCACTGGCGCTGTTGGACTGAGGTACATTGATTTAGTGTCAGTGTAGTTCGATGTAAAACAGCACTAACTAGCGACTTTGGTGAAGTGCAATCATTTGAGAGAAACGTGACAGAGGATAAAAACTAACAAAGGATCAAACACTGACGGATGTTACATATTTAAGTTGATTTGAGAGGCTAACGTCAACTCGACAGGTTAAGCTAACGCTAGCGTAACAACGTCAACGTCATTAAGTAGAGTGGGAACCGCGCTGACTTACCGCAATAGTACTTGTGTGTGTCGTTCACTTGAGACTCGAAAATGATTGAATATCAAACCAACAAGAGAGAAGTAAGTGAGAAGTAAGAGAGAAGTAGTCAATGTAATTACAGGAGCGCCGCTCTGTTTCAAATGGAAGAGATCTTCACGTACATTGGACGATTCCAACCAATCACAGAAGGAGGTTTCTTCTTCGTGTGTTTACCCGGAAGCGTCTCAGTGGCAGGAATCACGTGACGATTCCAACCAATCACAGAAGGAGGTTTCTTCTTCGTGTGTTTACCCAGAAGCGTCTCAGTAGCAGGAATCTTTATTTATTTTATTTTTTTTGAGTTTTAAAACATCTTTATTGTAAAAAGGTTACAGTACAGAAGTGATGAAAGAATCATTCTGCATTAGTGAACAAACAAGCAGAGCACACACAGGAGAAATGCAACGTTACCAGGGTAGCTAATAAGTTATTAAAAAGAGAAAGAGAAAGACGACCAAACATTGACAGTCTTAATTGACTTCTTGTTGTTAGAGCCAAGAAATATAGTGCACAACTTCATGGGTAAAAGGGACAAAAAACATTGAATTTACATTTATGAATATGGAATTTTGCCAATAGAATTAATCAATTTATTATGAGGTACATATTCTCTTTATTTTGAGTTCTATAAAAGTAAAATACCACATTCTCCCATAATAAGACACAGTCTTTATAAATATAGTCAATGATGAATCTGCTGAAGTTTTGCCAAAATGATCTGGTGTGTGAACAATACCAAAAGAAGTGTAAAACAGTTTGTAATTATGTCTCTTTTAAATTTAGTCATATAATGATTAGGTGAATTAATTTGAATGATACTTTTTTCACCTTGTTTACTATCATGTATTTGTTAGGAATCAACCAAACTTTTTTCCAATCAATGTAGCTTACAAATCTGGTCCAATAAAATACAACATTTGGAATAGAAATCATTTCTTTCTGAAACAGGGCACGAATGTTCTTATTATTTTGAGGAAGTTTAGACAAACAGATCTTTCCAACCAGTGATTCAGCCACAGCGGGGAAAGTGGCAGGAATCCATGCAGGAAACGAGAGGGCAAGAGATGTCGCCATTTATGAAACACATGCAATAGTATGTCGGATTCTGTGGGAAATAATGTATTGCTACTCTGCAAATGCTAAAAGTGTGCTATAAGAATGCTAAAGACGCGATGTCTTCTTTTTAAGGCAATTATCTTTTCTTTTTTACATATTCCCACACTCAGTCAAGCCTGGTGTAATTCAATGTGCAAGTGCCTTGTTGTTTTGTTATAATAAAGAACAATAACAACAACAACAATGATAATAATAGTAATAATAATAATAATGACAATAATAATAATAATACAAGTAAATAAAAACATAGGATACACTACCCAAAAAAAGAAAGACACAATGCAAAATATGAAACGAAGGCTGCTCATGAAATATTATACATTATTCAATTCAATTCAATTCAATTCAATTCAATTCAATTCAATTCAATTCAATTCAATTCAATTCAATTCAATTCAATTCAATTCAATTTTATTTGTATAGCGCCAAATCATAACATACATTATCTCAGGGCACTGTACATAGACAAATCAAGGAGAGCAGAGAAACACAACAGTTCACACAATGAGCAAACACTAGGCATCAGTGGAGAGAAAAAACTCCCTCTTAACAGAAGAAGAAATCTCTGACAGAACCAGACTCAGAGATGTGCAGCATCTGCCTCGACCGGTCAGGGTGAAAGGAAAATGGGGGACAGAGGATGGTGGGGGACAGAAAGGGGAGGGGGGAGAGAAAGGACAAGAGGGAGATGAGGTAGTGACAGAAGAGAGAGAGAGACCAGGAGCAGATACACAACAACTGTATCAAGTTACAAGTTTATACAGTTAATGATATCGACTTTTAATTATAGCACAATAATAATGGTGATGATATGTATGATATGGATAGCCTCGAAAACTGGATCTTGGTCCCGCAACCTGCATGATGAGAATACAGAGAGAGAGAGAGAGGGGGGAGGAAGGAAGGACACAAACTAGGGAGAGAAAGAGACAAGGTTAATGACATATAAAAAGTCAAAATCATATCCTGAGTGTGAGAGAGTGAATGTGCGTGCACCACAGGAAAATCCCCCAGCAGTCTAGTTCTATAGCAGCATAACTAAGAGATGGTCCAGGTTTCCCTGAACCAGCTCTAACTATAAGCTTTATCAAAAAGGAAAGTTTGAAGTTTAACTTTAAATACAGAGAGAGTGTCCGCCTCCCGAACTATCATTGGGAGCTGGTTCCACAGGAGAGGAGGAGCCTGGTAACTAAAGGCTCTGCCTCCCATTCTGCTCTTGCAGACTCTAGGAACCACAAGTAAGCCTGTATTTTGTGACCTAAGTGGTCTATTAGGGCGATAAGGTAAGACTAAGTTTTTCAGGTATGAAGGGGCCTGACCATTAAGTGCTTTGTACGTGAGGAGGAGGATTTTAAATTTAATTCTAAACTGTACAGGGAGCCAGTGTTGAGAAGCTAACACTGGAGTTATATGGTCTCTCTTTCTAGTTCCTGTCAGAACTGGTGCTGCAGCATTTTGAATGAACTGAAGGGTTCTAACAGACTTGTTGGAACATCCTGATAATAAGGAGTTACAGTAATCTAATCTAGATGTAACAAAAGCATGAACTAGTTTTTCAGCATCCTGTAAAGACAGAATGTTTCTAATGTTCATAATGTTCCGCAGGTGGAAGAAGGCTGTTCTGGAAATGAGTTTTATGTGTGAATCAAATGACATTTCCTGGTCAAAAGTAACTCCAAGGTTCCTCACAGTGGAACTGGAAGCCATGGTGATGTCATCTAAAGTGACAATGTGATCAGAAAGTTTTTCTCTGAGGTGTTTAGGGCCGAGTATAAAAGTTTCAAAGTAGAAAGTTACAGGTCATCCAGGACTTAATGTCTCTGAGACATTCCTGGAGTTGAACAACCTGATTTATTTCATCCGGCCTCATTGATAAATATAGCTGTGTGTCATCTGCATAACAATGAAAGTGTTTGTTGTGCTTCCTAATAATGTTCCCTAGAGGAAGCATATATAAGGTAAAAAGTATAGGCCCAAGCACTGAGCCTTGTGGAACTCCACAATTAACTTTAGTTTGTAGTGAGGCTTTATCATTAACATGAACAAACTGGAATCTATCAGATAAGTATGATTTAAACCAGCAGAGGGCAGCACCTGTGATACCAAGAGTCTGCTCCAATCTCTGCAGTAGAATATTATGATCAATGGTGTCAAATGCAGCACTAAGATCTAACAGGACAAGTAAAGAAACTAGACCATTATCTGAAGCCAAGAGAAGATCATTACTAACTTTAACTAGTGCTGTTTCTGTGCTATGGTTTAATCTAAAACCTGACTGAAAATCTTCAAACAGGCCATTAATGCGCAAATATTCACATCATTGATTAGCAACTGCCTTTTCTAAGATTTTAGAAACAAAGGGAAGATTAGATATAGGTCGGTAATTAGCTAAAATATCTGGGTCAAGGGTCGCTTTTTTGAGAAGGGGTTTAATAACTGCTATTTTAAACGTTTGGGGCACATATCCAGTTAATAAGGATAGATTAATTTGAGTTAATATAGAGCTGTTAATTAAAGGAAACACATCTTTAAACAGTTTGGTGGGGATAGGATCTAACTGACAGGTTGATGACTTAGATGATGAAACTAATGATGTTAACTCAGGGAGATCTATAGGGGAGAAACTGTCTCACTGTGCACCTGGTGCTTCTAAAGCTCTTGTGCTAAAAGATGAGTCAGTCCCAATATGAGGGAGGAGATGATCCATTTTTTCTCTAATTGATGTTATTTTATTCACAACAAAGTTGATAAAGTCATCACTGCTCAGTGTTAAAGGAATAGATGGTTCAGTGGAGCTGTGGCTCTGTGTCAGCCTGGCTACAGTGCTGAAAACAAACCTATGATTATTCTTATTTTCTTCAATTAGAGAAGAATAATAGGCAGCTCTAGCTTTGTGTAGGGCTTTTTTGTAAGCTACAAAACCATCTTTCCAGGCTATATAAAATTCCTCTAGGTTATTGGAACGCCATTTTCTTTCTAATCTACGTAACGTCTGTTTAAGAGCACGAGTATTGGAGTTAAACCATGGTGCTCGTCTCATCTGATTCACCACCTTCTTTTTCAGAGGGGCAACACAATCTAATGTAGTACGCAGTGAGGCTGCTGTACTATCAACAAGGTTATCTGTGAGGGCGGGAGTAAAATCACTAAAGGTACCTTCAGATGTACTGACATATGGCACCGAGTTAAATAAAGGTTGCACTGTCTCTTTGAATGTATTCATATTATTATCAGACAGTATTTCTTATTTATGTTATTGTAGTTCATTATTGTACAATTAAATGTGAGTAAATAATGATCAGTAAGGAGAGGGTTTTGAGGAACTATGTTTAAGTTATCAATATCAATACCATAAGTTAAAACAAGGTCGAGGGTGTGATTAAGGCGATGAGTTGGTTTATTAACGTGTTGAATAAAACCTATTGATTCCAACAGCGAGTTAAATGCGCAGCTAAGACTATCACGGTCAACATCTACATGGATGTTGAAATCCCCTACAATTATGATTTGATCTGTCTTAAGCACTAACTCAGATAAGAACTCAGAGAACTCTGATAGGAACTCTGAATAAGGTGCAGGTGGACGATAAACTGTGACTATCATCATTGGTTTCTGTGATTTCCAACTAGGATGAGCTAGATTAAGAATAAGGCTTTCAAACCATGAATATCCTAGTTTGGGTTTGGGATTGATTAATAATCTAGTATTAAAAATGGCTGCTACACCTCCTCCTCGGCCTGAGCTTCTAGGAATATGGGTATTAGCATGAGTGGGTGGAGTCGACTCATTTAGACGTAATCTTCTTCATGTAACCAAGTTTCAGTTACACAGAATAAATCAATACAATTGTCAGAAATGAGATCATTTATTAAAACAGATTTTGAGGAGAGAGACCTAATATTTAATAGTCCACATTTAAAAGTGCTATTATTTTACTCTATTTTATTGTTGGTATTAATCTTTATTAAGTTAGAATGTCTAACTCCTCTTCTGTTTGTTATTGATTTATTTACTTTATTTACTTTAGTTTTTACTTTAGTAGGTCGAGGGACAGACACAGTCTCTATGGGGTTTTAATTGGTGACTGCTCGAAAAGAAGCACAGAGAAGCATGGAAGACTGCAACTCTGTGTCCTGGTCTCACTCTCATTATTGCAATACATTTCATGTGGGTGGACATTGCTCATATTTGCATATCCCATTCTCTCTCTCTCTCTCTCTCTCTCTCTCTCTCTCTCTCTCTCTCTCATTTTTTCTTGAACATAAATCCAATGACATGCGAGGAAATAAGAGTTACTTGATAAAGTTCTATTGGACTCTCTCATGTAATCCAAACGCTCAGGCATTTTATAAGCTGACCAATCATTATACTCAATACTGGTGTTGGGGACCCGCTGCCGTGCATGTTCTAGAAGCTTCCTTGCTCCAACACACTGGATTCAAATAAATCGTTCTCTTCTTCAGGCTTCTGCAGTGCTTGCAGTGGTGGAGCTCACCATTTGAATCAGGTGTGTTGGAACTGGGGAAAAGAAGAAGACCTAAATCCTTGTGCCCTTTTGAGTTGCATCACCACGTCCCTCTAGTTTGACAGGGAAATACTGCATCATCAGCTCAGTTCAGGGAATGTAATATCATATAGTATATGATGGTTGTTCTTGTACCTTGTTTAACTGCATATACTATATAGTACTGCATATATGGGTATAAACACCAGAGCAAACCTGAGATCCCAGTTCATCTTTATTACCAAATAAAAACAAAGGGTCAAAGTAACTGACATAATGAACAGGTCATCATTGTTTCCACTTACATAAATACACACAAAATAAAGCCATTTGCCATTTCTATTCAAATATTCACATACAGCATTACAGTTAAACACTGTCACTCTTCTGTGCTTTTCCTCAGTTTGGTCTTCAGCTCAGACATAAATGGATTTCCAAATCTGGGGAGAAATGAGAAAAATCAGAAACCTAGGATGTGTCTTTTGTGCTGAATGTACATTCATTTAGTCAGATTTTCTTTGTACCCTTGATGTGTTGGTGGCATCCATTTGGGTCTGTGTTTGGTTGAGTCGCTCTTCTCCTCTGGCTTTGTCTCAGATTCCTGTTGATATAGCGACATTTGAAATATGTTTACACCTCTGCATGTGAGGTTGCATGTGTTTGTTTCTTCACAGTTAATATTACCTCTGCGCTTTTGTCCTCTGCCACCACACGTGTCTTTTTTAAAACAGGAAAACCTGCACCAAGGCCTAAAAAACAATGGCATCTGCTGTTATTTTTATATCTTTAACCATTAAGAGACATCATGTCTGAGTCACCTAGAGGAAAACATTTGAAAGGATAGTTAGGGGTAGTACAGACACAGTCAGAGCCCCCCAGCACAAAAACCTGAGACACTGGCTCACACTCATGAAGACATGGCTACTGGATTGGATAAGGCTCACCTAATCAAAACTATGCCTGCCTAATTCCATGATATCTTAAGAGTGAAAGTGAATTTTGTAACTCGTTTGCTTTAATAAAATCAATGATTTTAGCTCTCAGGAACACAGGAGCCACTGGTTTACTGCTGCCACATTTGATATGTGTGTGAAACTGAGGTAAATCTGTCTGAAAGAGTCACAAAATAACACATTTGAACTTACAGACGGAGCCAGCAGTGGATCAACAAACCCTGTTTTCCATAATGTAAAATGACTGATTCTCTCTCTGGACTTCAGTGTGGGGAAACTTGGCTGTCTATTCTTCAGATATCATACATAGACTTAAGCAAACATCTATTTTATTAGGTGGGTGTGTTGTAGATGGCAGAGATGCATGAGATGCTTGTCTCCTGTCTCTTTTGGTAAGTTTTTGTCACTAAGATAAAATCTGAACAAATTACTTCAAACACCAAAGTTACAAAATAACACATTTAAACTGACTGATGGAGGCAGAAGTGTATCAACACCGTTTGAGTTGCCATGATTTAAAATTGCTGATTTTCTTTATGGACTTTCTTTAAACCTTTCAGTGACCCACCTGGTAGTTTTATTCCCATGCCCACGCCTCCAAAAGACACCCCCATTGGAGCTTTGACTGGCGGGTGTGTGGTGGGCGTGGGATCCTCTGAGGGCATGTGCAGCAGAGAGCGTGGGTTTTGGGGTGGTCTGACATTAGGGTTTTTAACAGCGATTCTTGACTTTTGTGCAGTGAAGTCCAGCACAGTCACATTCATCTGAAAAAACAAACAAACTCAAATCTCATCATCGCGTTACAAATACTTACTTAATAAGATATGATACGGTTAAGTTTTGGTGACAATACCTCAATCGGAAGATCAGGATGTGTTGCTGGCTCTTCTGCAGTCTCAGGCCTGATGAGTTTAGGTTTTGAGTCATACGTGTCCTCTGACCACGTATTGGCCTGTGGTATGTTCAGTGAAGAAAACATGAACTCCTCCTCACCTTCAGTACCACTGTCATTTTGTGATTCTGTCAACATGGTTTCTTCTTGGATTGAAGCGTCTGAGCCACATCTAGACTGAGGATGTTTGATTTCATCATAGGAGTCCGATACGGTCGCCTCAAGAAGTGCGTCTTCACCTTTAGTTTTTTCCTCATCAGTGTCGTCAACACTCATCCCTTTCTGTGATCCCGTTTCAGACTCCGCAGATTCATCGCCTTCCTCACCTTGTCTCTGTTGCGTTTCATCTGATTCCTGAAGTCCAGCCTCTGGTGCTCTAATTCTGCACTCTGTTTCATTCTCTGCCGTGACTGATTGGCCTTTCTCTGTTGCTTCTTGAGAGTCAAAGTTAAGCTCCTGTGTAGATATTTCAGCAGCCAACATGTCATTTGAGCCTGGAAATGACCGAGTGCTAGTATCTCTGACTGGACGGTCCAATAATCCAGACTCTGCTGTAGATGAGGACATTCCCATGACTCTCACTAATCCAGATTCTCCTGAAATCAACTCTTCAAGCTTCCCTTTCACCTTCTCTGTCTGCACTGGTGACTGTATATCTCCTTCCTTATATCCATCTTCTGAGGATTGAAGTCCTGAATCCATGTGAAACATTATCTCCTCTGTCGTGGCCGATTGTGCTGTCTCTGTTGCTTCCTGAGATTCATAGTTAGGTTGTGGCATAGACAACTCAGTAAACAACATGTCATTATGGATTTGAAAGGCCCCACTGCTTGTTTCTCTGAGGTCTCCTTCCTGTTCACTGACAGACTGGTCCAATAATCCAGACTCTGCTGTAGAGGAGAACATCCCTGTGACACTCACTAATCCAGATTCTCCTGTAATCAACTCTTCAAGCTTCTCTTTCTCCTCCTCTATCTGCACTGATGACGGTACATCTCCTTCCTGACCCATTTTCTCTTGAGATTTATATTCAGCCTCTGATGATTGAAGTCCTGAATCAGGGTGAAACCCTGTCTCAGAAATGGATTCCTTCTCGGTCAGATGTGATTGTCCTCTCTCTGTTGCTTCCTCAGATTCATAGTTAGGTTGTTGTGTCAATAACTCAGTAAACATCTTGTCATTACAGATTTGAAAGGCCCCACTGCTGGTTTCTCTGAGGTCTCCTTCCTGTTCACTGACAGACTGGTCCAATAATCCAGACTCAGTAGTAGATACACATGTTTCTGTCTCATTCACAGATGTTTCTGAAATCAACTCCAAAAGCTTCTCTTTGTCCTCCTCTGTCTGCGATGTCTCTACATTGACATGCGTTTGTTCGTCCTGATACGACGCTGCCTCCATCCACAAGTCAAGGATTTCTTCATCAATAAAATCCTGACATCTTCTTCCAGCATGGCTCTGCTCTGCTTCTGTCCAAACCTTTGGTTTGCTCCTGGTTAAAAGGAAATCCTCTGCTTCTCCGATGTCTGTTAACATCTCAAATCCTTCATGTGATGCTTGTTGTTTTGTCTCCAGTGTGGTAGGTGCAACATCTAGACTTAAACTTTCATTCTCCACTGCCTCAGCTCCTGCTTCCTCCATACCTGTCCCTGAAGGCAAGTTCCGCTCAGTCGTATCAGCCTGTTTCAAGACTCCAAGTCCTGCAGAGTCTTCTAACCTCGGAGGCTTGCTGCTCTCGTACTCAGAGCCGACGGCAGCTCCTGACTCTTGCGAGAAGCTTGTTTCTGTCATCTTCTCTCTTTCAGACTCAAGGAGTTTTAAAGATGTGTCAGTGAAGCTGACCAGCACATCAACAGCTGCTACAGCTCCTGTTGACTTCTGGCCATCTTCAGCAGCATTTCTGATCTCACTTACCCCGTCGTCAGATTCAGAGTCACCCAGCAGCTCTCCAGTCCTACCTTGCAGCTCTGTTTCTATCCTGTCAGTCCCAAATGCCTCTTCTGAGTGTTCTGTCCATGTTGTCTTTAAGTTCTGTACCAGTCTTACTTCCTCTTCCTCAGAAAAGTCTCCTGGTCCTTCCACTGGTTCAACAATCTGTTTCTCCGTCTCTAGCAGTCCAGTATTTGTATGTGTTCTAGTCTGCTCCTCTGCAGTGCTTGCTTGTTCCTCCTCCTTAAGTGAGAAGTCTCCCCCAGAGCCACTGTTTAGAAGACTTTCAGGCTGTGCACTCTCCACCTCTTCTGGTAACAGGGTGGCATGAGTTTCCTTGTAATCTCCTTCTTCCAGGAACCATTGTGTTGTATTTTCATCTGGCCCAGGCTCATTGTTGTCCTCAGGAACTCCCTCTTGTGTTTCCTCACACGTTGGAGAATTTAGCTCCTGGCCTTCATAGATCCCCAAGGGAGTGTTTTTGAACTCTTTGCATATTTCCTGTCCAGTCTCGCCCTTGGATTTCATTGTCCCTGAGGGGATTCCACATGCTGTGTCCCCACCACTTTCACTGGACACTATCCCATCTTCTTCTTCTTCTTCATCTTTGACAAAAAGCCTCCCTTCTACTGAAATATCTGTCAGATATTTTTCCTCGGTCACTGTGTTGGTCTCTCTTGTTGTGGTTTGCATTTCATGGTCCTTAACCACATCCTCTTTTTCCGCCCTTTGCTGAACTTCTTCATCGCCTTCAACATGTTTAGTAACCAAGTCTCGGTTGTTTACTTCAGCTAATTTGATGTCCTCTTCCTGCTCTTGCTGTACGTTTGTTGTCTGATTGCCTGCAGCCTCAGTGACACGCTCCCTCTCCTCCTCAATTTCATCACTTTTACTTGTACTTTTCATCGCATGCTCGTGTCCAGCATCCACGGTCATTTCAAAGATAAGGCCTGAGCCTCTCTGGTCATTCACTGATCGCTGATATTCAACTGTTTTTTTCACCTCATCATGATCCAACTCATTTTCTGAGACTTCTGCTTTTACTTCTGTTTCTGCCACAGTCGTCTGCATCTCTTCTATGTGCATGTTATGCTCCTCTGCTGGACTCAGATCAGTCATTCGCCACATTGTTATCTCACTATCTTCCAAAACTTGCTCATCACTGAGGATTTCTTCCTTCACTTGGATCTTTCTCGTAGATTCACTCACTTTTTGCTCCTCCTCCTCAACTTCATCGCTTCCACTCCTATCAGCCATCACGTCTTCATGTCCAACTGAGCCTGCCTTGTCATATGTGTGTGCCTCAGAGAGCTCCTCACAGACTAAATGCTGATGTTCTGTGTGTTTCTCCACCTCGTCGTTGCTGTGTTTGTTTTCTGAGACCAGCCGTGACACAGCATCAGTGTCTTCTACTTCTGTTTCCGACGCCGTCTGCACCTCTGTTGGACTCAGGTCAGACATCAAGCACCATTTTATCTCACCACTGAGCATGTCTTCTTTCACATCACTCACTTTTTGCTGATCATCTAGTGTCTCCTCCTGACTCCTGTCAGTCATGACGTCTTCATGTCCACCGTCTTCTGATACATTGCTGCCTTTTCTGAAGGTCATATTGAGTTCTCTGTTGGGAGAGGAAAGGCCTGAGTCTGCCTCGTCCTCTGAGAGCTGCTCACACACTAAACACTGAGTTTCAAATTGCTTTTCCATCTCATGGTCACCATTTTCATTTTCTGATAGCAGCTGTGACACGGCATCAGCGCTTTCTACGTCTGTTTGTGCCATCGTCTGCTGCACCGCTTCTAGATGTTCTGGATTCTGATCTGTCATCGCGGCCTCCTCTGCCTTCAAGTGTTGCTCAGCTACATGGAACATTTCCTCTGTTTCTTGGATCTCTCTCACAGTTTGACTCACTATTTGCTGATCCTCCGGTGTCATTGCCGGTGACTCCTCCCCTGCACTGGCCATTCTTCCAACTTCCAAGTCTTCATTCATTCCACGTTCTGTAAGATTTTCATCTTCTTCCTCCTCATCATTGTCTGGTGTCTGACTTTGTCCGTAAGTGTCCACTTTGCCCTCTCTGTTGTCCACTTCTTTGTCTTTTTGATCTCTTGTGGTTTTGCAATCGAGCTGCCCAGCATCATCGTTTCCTGTTGGGCCAATCTCCTCCTCTCTCTTGTCCTCACCTTCCGTTGGTGCTTTGCTCTCAGTGCCTCCGCTCAGCCGAGCGCTCTCCTCCTCAGGCCCTAAATCGATTTCAGTGGTGCCGAGTTCCCACGCAACACCTGGTTGTGATGAAGTGAGCAGGGAGGCCGTGGAGACGGGAGGATGCTCACTGACCTCCTGTCCATCTGGGTCACTTTCTGAGTGACCACTGTGAACTGCTGATGGCTGGTCACTGAGCTCAGGCCTGAAGAATCTGTTCACAGCTCCGGTTATATAGTTCTGAGAAGATATGAAATGATGGAGTTTACTGTTTTATTGATTTAGCATTTAGAAATACTAGTTGTTTTTAGTGTTTCTTAAATCATACACAACATTAATGCTCATTGCTTGAAACAGATTCTACATTTTAATGCTAAAACTACATGACTAAAAACGTTCCTCTCTATAAGACAGGTCCTATAATTAAAGGCAGAGCGATGTGTTCTCACATCATCACATCAACACACCATAGTTTCCACACATGCTTTTCCTAACGATCAAATGAGTGTGTGAACTCAGGACACACACACATGTGCAGGACATAAGACAAGTATACTGTCGAGCTCTTCTTTTTGACATTATGTCATAGCACATACGGGAAGGGGTGCGACTCTGCAACACACACACACACAGGGAGAGAGACAGCGAGAGAGTGAGAGAGAGAGAGAGAGAGAGAGATGGGGTGAGGGTATGCAACCACATATATTTAAACCACATTTAAATAAAGCATTGAGTCAATTATCACATTAAACTAAAGTCCAGTTTCTCACCCAGACTGTCCAGAATGTCCTCTCCACCCTGGACACAGGACTGTCAGGACTGTCAGGACTGTCAGGACTGTCAGGGTCCATCTTCTCACTTCCTCCTCTGACTAAAAACTGTTGAAAAAGAACTTGAATGAAGTTTTTGTGTGAATTATCCTTCTCTTACAAACTGCTGCATCCAAACGTGAGCAGGTCGCAGCGGCTCAAGTCACTGCTCAGTTCCTCATACAGCTGTGTGTCATGATGAGGAAGAGGAAGCCTGAGTCACTTCATCATGTGTTGATTGTGGTTTAGGTGTTGAGTGGAAGCATTGAACAAGATCAAAGTGTTTTGTGTTTTTTTGGATTTAAAAGTATTTTAAAGTTAAGACTCAACTCAGGGATTCAATCATAATATAGTTCAGCGATTATATAAAAGTAATAAAAACCTTTTTGAAATGTTATTATTTTCCACAGAAGCATAACAAGATCCATCCCTTCATCCATATCATTTGAGTAGCACGGAATATACAGAATACAGAATGTACAGAATATATAAAAAAGGATGCTTTACAAAATGTCTGAAGGGGTGTGTGAGGGAGACCTGAGATAAACTGGATCCAGGGGCTTGAGAAGGCAGGAAGTTTCAGGCACAAATGTAACAAGGTAACAGCATTAAACTTGTGTATGTGTCTCAATAGTTAAACCTTAAATGCACTGTGGATATATATGTAAACATAGTTAAAATTGTCCAGGCAAATGTCAAAATTCAAAAATATAGGTACACTCATCGACCACTTTAATAGGTATACCTATTTAACTGCTTGTTTATTGCACTTATTTAATCAGGCAATCACATGGCAGCAACTCAAGGCATTTAGACGCTGTGAGGACGAGCTGCTCAACCAGAGCGTCAGAATGAGGAAGAAAAGTGACTTTGAGTATTTCAGATATTGCTAATCTGCTGGGATTTTCTCACTCACAGGAAAAATCTAGTAAACAGTACTTCTCTGGGTTAAAAAAAATGACACATTAATGAGGTCAGTGGTCAGAAGAGAATGACCAGACTGTGTGAGATGATAGGAAAACACCAGTGACATTTAACATTTCACTCACTCACTCACTCACTTTCATTCATTCACTCACTCACTCACTCACTCATTCACTCACTCACACACTCACTCATTCACTCACACATACACTCACTCACTCACTCACTCACTCACTCACTCATTCACTCACTCACTCACTCACACACTGACTCACTCACTCACTCACTCATTCACTCACTCACTCACTCACTCATATAAAAATATTCATGGTGCTGTTTCAGAGACTTTCAAAGTAAAAGTGCTTGTTAGGATAGGGAATGATGTCTACTTCTCAAGAATAACATAATCATTAAATCAATCTAAAATGAAGTTATTGTAATAATGACAAGCAAAAGTTTTATTATTACTATTATCAAAATATTGTGAGCAAACATATTTAGTATTATACGTCAGCTGAGCCTCAGCCACACACACTGTGTTTAAAGGAAGAGGATTGAGCCACAGGTATGATGGATGGATGATATGATGGATGGATGATATGATGGATGGATGATATGATGGATGGATGATATGATGACGGATGATATGATGGATGGATGATATGATGGATGGATGGATGGATGGATGATATGATGACGGATGATATGATGGACACATGATATGATGGATGGATGATATGATGGATGGTTGATATGATGGATGGATGGATGATATGATGGACGGATGGATGATATGATGGATGGTTGATATGATGGATGGATGGATGATATGATGGACGGATGGATGATATGATGGGTGGATGATATGATGGATGGATGGATGATATGATGATGGATGGATGATATGATGGATGGATGGTATGATGGATGGATGAATGATATGATGGATGATATGATGGATGGATGATATGATGGATGGATGGATATGATGAACAGATGGATATGAACGGATGAATGATATGATGGATGATATGAACGGATGGATGATATGATGGATATGGACGGATGTATATGAACGGATGGATGATATGATGGATATGATGGATATGAACGGATGGATGATATGATGGACGGATGGATATGAACGGATGGATGATATGATGGATATGATGGATATGAACGGATGGATAATAGGATGGATATGATGGATATGATGGACGGATGATATGAACGGATGGATGATATGATGGATATGGACGGATGATATAATGGACGGATGGATGATATGATGGACGGATGATATGAACGGATGGATGATATGATGGATATGATGGACGGATGATATGAACGGATGGATGATATGATGGATATGATGGATATGATGGACGGATGATATGGACGGATGGATGATATGATGGATATGAACGGATGGATGATATGATGGATATGATGGACGGATGATATGATGAACGGATGGATGATAGGATGGATGCTTGTGTGTCTGAAAGTAGCTTGAGCTGTCAGCTCGTCCACAGTGTGCAGCTGTGGTCGATGGTTGTGTGTCATGTGACAGGAGGAAGTTCCACACAGCAGCACCTCCCGTGTACAACACTGTGACAACTGTGTTGAGAGTGTGCAGCAGAAAACAACACAAAACCAGAAGAACCACAACAACCACACTCTGTGCAGCTGTTTAAACAGTGAACACAAGTGAAGCCTGTTGACCTTTCGTAAAAGTTGATTTATTTCTGAAAGATGAAACAAATTCACGATTAGCGATTAATATTGTACAATTACAATATGAAGATTGAAAAAAAAGAAAAGAAAGAGTGAAAAGAAAGACAATAAATGTAAGTAAGAGTTTAAAATCATAATTAAAACACTGAAAACACACACAAAAATGAAACAAAAGCACATTTGCCAATTCCATTAAAGACAGTTGAGTATGTACACTACCGTTCAAAAGTTTGGGGTCACATTGAAATGTCCTTATTTTTGAAGGAAAAGCACTGTACTTTTCAATGAAGATAACTTTAAAGTAGTCTTAACTTTAAAGAAATACACTCTATACATTGCTAATGTGGTAAATGACTATTCTAGCTGCAAATGTCTGGTTTTTGGTGCAATATCTACATAGGTGTATAGAGGCCCATTTCCAGCAACTATCACTCCAGTGTTCTAATGGTACAATGTGTTTGCTCATTGGCTCAGAAGGCTAATTGATGATTAGAAAACCCTTGTGCAATCATGTTCAGACATCTGAAAACAGTTTAGCTCGTTACAGAAGCTACAAAACTGACCTTCCTTTGAGCAAATTGAGTTTCTGGAGCATCACATTTGTGGGGTCAATTAAACGCTCAAAATGGCCAGAAAAAGAGAACTTTCATCTGAAACTCGACAGTCTATTCTTGTTCTTAGAAATGAAGGCTATTCCATGCGAGAAATTGCTAAGAAATTGAAGATTTCCTACAACGGTGTGTACTACTCCCTTCAGAGGACAGCACAAACAGGCTCTAACCAGAGTAGAAAAAGAAGTGGGAGGCCGCGTTGCACAACTGAGCAAGAAGATAAGTTCATTAGAGTCTCTAGTTTGAGAAACAGACGCCTCACAGGTCCCCAACTGGCATCTTCATTAAATAGTACCCGCAAAACACCAGTGTCAACATCTACAGTGAAGAGGCGGCTGCGGGATTCTGGGCTTCAGGGCAGAGTGGCAAAGAAAAAGCCATATCTGAGACTGGCCAATAAAAGAAAAAGATTAAGATGGGCAAAAGAACACAGACATTGGACAGAGGAAGACTGGAAAAAAGTGTTGTGGACGGATGAATCCAAGTTTGAGGTGTTTGGATCACAAAGAAGAACGTTTGTGAGACGCAGAACAAATGAAAAGATGCTGGAAGAATGCCTGACGCCATCTGTTAAGCATGGTGGAGGTAATGTGATGGTCTGGGGTTGCTTTGGTGCTGGTAAGGTGGGAGATTTGTACAGGGTAAAAGGGATTCTGAATAAGGAAGGCTATCACTCCATTTTGCAACGCCATGCCATACCCAGTGGACAGCGCTTGATTGGAGCCAATTTCATCCTACAACAGGACCATGACCCTAAACACACCTCCAAATTGTGCAAGAACTATTTAGAGCAGAAGCAGGCAGCTGGTATTCTATCGGTAATGGAGTGGCCAGCGCAGTCACCAGATCTGAACCCCATTGAGCTGTTGTGGGAGCAGCTTGACCGTATGGTACGCAAGAAGTGCCCATCCAACCAATCCAACTTGTGGGAGCTGCTTCTGGAAGCGTGGGGTGCAATTTCTCCAGATTACCTCAACAAATTAACAGCTAGAATGCCAAAGGTCTGCAATGCTGTAATTGCTGCAAATGGAGGATTCTTTGACGAAAGCAAAGTTTGATGTAAAAAAAATCGTATTTCAAATACAAATCATTATTTTTAACCTTGTCAATGTCTTGACTCTATTTTCTATTCATTTCACAACGTATGGTGGTGAATAAGTGTGACTTTTCATGGAAAACACAAAATTGTTTGGGTGACCCCAAACTTTTGAACGGTAGTGTATATAACGATAGTTATGTATTCTATTAAATCAGTTATAGCTTCCATGTAGTAGATGACATTTCCTCGTTGGGCTCTGAAAGAGAGAAGACACTGTAAGTTGAAGTTGAAGAACTAAACAAGAACAAACTTCCTGTTGAGAGACACGTTCACTCGTTTGACTGTGGTCTCGTTGGTGATGTGTCACTGACTCGCTCTCACGCTCGTGTTTAAAGTTGTGTAAAGAGGAGGTCAGAGATGCTTTGTGACCACAATCAACACAAGTCTCTGATGCGTCTCTGTGAAAAGACTTTTTACACCACTGTATGAAGGGGGTGGAGTGGCTCAGTGGTGAAGACCAGTACCCTGTGTGCATCATGGTCGCAATGGTCGCAAGTTTGACTCCACGCCTGGCTGATTGTACTCAATTCCATTGTAAGTCACTTTGGATAAAAGTGTCTGCTAAATGACATGTAATGTATTTGAATGTTGGTGGTATAAAAACTAAAGCTGAAGCTTTTCTTTAATGAAACTAATATTGCTCTTTAGCATCTGAGTGTCTGGCTTGTGCGTTCACTTCCTGCTGTTACAGCCGGGGCATACAGACACAGAGCTGACTGTAGCCATGTTTCCACCAAGTGCAACACTTCGGTTCAGTACAGCACACTACGTATTTTTGGAGGTTTCCATCAGGAATAGTATCAATAGTATCAGCAACCATTTCAATCTTTGGCACCCTTCCCTAAGGGGACCAGTATCAGTAATAATGATAATAATAATGATAATAATAATGATAATAATAATGATAATAATAATAATAATAATAATAAGGATAATAATAAGGATAATAATAATAATAATAATAATAACTATAATGATGATAATAATAATAACCATTATAACAACAATGATGATAATAATAATAACAATAATGATAATGATAATAATAATAATAATAATAATAATGATAATAATAATAATAATAATAATAATAAGGATAATAATAATAATAATAATAATAAGGATAATGATAATAATAATGATAATAATAATAATAATAATAATAATAATAATAATAATAATAATAATAATAATAATAATAATGATAATAATAATGATAATAATATTAATAAGGATAATGATAATAATAATGATAATAATAATGATAATGATAATAATAATAATAATAATAATAATAATAATAATAATAATACTAATAATAATAGTAATAATGATAATAATAATGATAATAATAATAACAATAATGATAATAATAATAATAATAATAATGATAATAATAATAATGATAATAATAATAATAATGATAATAATAATGATAATAATAATAATAATGATAATAATAATAATAATGATAATAATAATAATAATAATAATAATAATAATAATAATAATGATAATAAAATAAACTACATGCATGAATGACAGTGTCTTACCCGTCCAGACTCGATACACAGGAAGTTTGAGTGCAGGATGTCTGATCTCCACGAGGACTCTTAAACGCTCCCTCTGGTCCTCTCGGGGACCTCTGCTCAGGTTCACCCTGTTGATGTGCAACGCGCCTGGGTCTCCCTCACTGTCCTTGTCACTGTCCTCGTCCACTTCTGACTTTGTCTCCTCATCTCTGTCAATGTTGTTATTCTCTCCGTCCACCTTTTCGTCGATGTATTGTATTCCTTCAGCATTTGGGTCTGTAACAGCAGCTTTTGTTTCTGTGAAGTAGTAAAAGCAAAGGGTCACAGCATCATTTTAGCCTCGTCTAAGATGCATGAATGCCCACAGTGTTGTGGTCTGTATATAGTATAGAGTCAAAGACTCGGAGAAGCTGATGTGAGTCGAATTTGTGAGTCAAGCCTACAAAGAACTTTAAAGAAACTCCTGGAAGAAGTCCAGTCGTGTTTTGGATAACGATGACCTTGACGATGAGAAACTACAATGAAATCATCTGGTTCCCAGGGAGAACTCTGCTCTGCAAACCCAATACACACAAAAGAATTGTGCAAGACATGGAGAAACATGAATGGACATTATTCATGTTCATGCTGGCTCCACCTTAATGGGATTCCATGTTTTATTTAATGCTCTCTATGAAGAGAACTCACTCACTTACTAATTCACTCACTCATTTACTCATTCACTCACTCACTTATTCACTCACTCACTCATTTACTCACTCACTCATTCGCTCGCTCACTCACTCATTCACTCGCTCACTCACTCATTTACTCACTCGCTCACTCATTCAGGCACTCACTCCCTCACTCATTCACTCATTCACTCACACACTCATTTACTCACTCACTCACTCACTCACTCACTCATTTACTCACTCATACGCTTGCTTGCTCACTCACTCATTTACTCACTCACTCATTCACTCATTCACTCACTCACTCATTTACTCATTCACTCACTCACTTATTCACTCACTCACTCATTTACTCGCTCACTCATTTGCTCGCTCACTCACTCACTCATTCACTCGCTCACTCACTCATTTACTCACTCACTCACTCACTCACTCACTCACTCGTTCACTCATTCAGGCACTCACTCCCTCACTCATTCACTCACACACTCATTTACTCACTCACTCACTGATTCACTCACTCACTCACTCATTTACTCACTCATACGCTTGCTTGCTCACTCACTCATTTACTCACTCATTCACTCACTCACTCACTCACTCACTAATTCACTCACTCACTCATTCAATCACTTGCTCACACATTCGCTCACTCACTCATTCACTCATTTGCTCGCTCGCTCACTCACTAATTTACTCACTCACTCACTCATTTACTCACTCACTCACTCACTCACTGACTAATTCACTCACTCATTCACTCACTCATTTACTCACTCACTTACTCACTCATTCACTCACTCACTAATTTACTCACTCACTCATTCGCTTGCTTTCTCACTCACTAACTCACTAATTCACTCACTCACTCATTCAATCACTTGCTCACACATTCACTCACTCACTCATTCACTCACTCATTTGCTCGCTCGCTCACTAATTTATTCACTCACTCACTCATTAACTCACTCATTCACTCACTCACTAATTCACTCACTCACTCATTCAATCACTCACTCACTCATTCACTCACTCATTCGCTCGCTTGCTCACTCATTCACTCACTCACTCACTCACTGACTAATTCACTCTCTCATTTACTCACTCACTCAGTCATTCGCTCAATCACTCATTCGCTCACTCACTCACTCATTTACTCACTCACTCACTCATTCGCTTGCTTGCTCACTCACTCATTTACTCGCTCACTTATTTACTCACTCGCACATTCACTCACTCACTCATTTATTCACTCACTCACTCATTCATTCACTCACTCATTCACTCACTTTACTCACACACTCATTCACTCACTCACTCACTAATTTACTCACTCATTCACTCACTTTACTCACACACTCATTCACTCACTCACTCACTCACTAATTTACTCACTCATTCACTCACTCACTCATTCGCTTGCTCACTCACTCCTTTGCTTGCTTGCTCACTCATTTACTCACTCACTCATTTACTTACTCACCCATTTACTCACTGACTAATTCACTCACTCATTTACTCACTCACTCAGTCATTCAATCACTAATTCACTCACTCACTCATTCGCTCACTCACTCACTCATTCGCTCACTCATTTACTCACTCATTCGCTTGCTTGCTCACTCACTCATTTACTCGCTCACTCACTCACTCTCTCATTCATTCACTCACTCATTCACTTACACACACAGGTGATAGTTGATGTTTGTGTGAGCAGCCTGAGACACAGACGCTCCTCGAGGAAACCCTGTTTCAAGCCTGATTTAAACCTGGTTTAACCCTGATTTAACCCTGATTTAATCCTGATTTGAGCCTGATTTCAGCCTGATTTAAACCTGATTTAAGCCTGATTTAAACCTGATTTAATCCTGATTTAAGCCTGATTTGAGCCTGATTTAAACCTGATTTAAGCCTGATTTAAGTGACTTGACCTTAAATCATGTACATGTTAAATGTACAGTATCTTGTGATGAGTCAGCTGTTTCCTGACTAGAAACTGAAGTTTGTGCCACTTTGTAAACCACTCACTCTCCTGCACCAACATCCATTTTTGCATCAGGACACAGAGGAGGAGGAGTTTTAGTTTACACAAGTTACACAAACGTTCCGACCGAGGCAGCAGGTTTGTCCCTGAGAGGCAGAGCCACACTTGTTTCCCTCTGTTCTCACAAGCAGTCGTGTCTCATCCTCAAGCTCTTAAATAACCTCAATAACCTAAACATTGGCAGGAAATGTTCCCTGTAGTAACAAAACGATTAATATACAGTATATAAAGCGGTATATAAACACACACACACACACACTTACTGATGGCGTGTCTGTTCTTCTGTCTGTCGTGCTGCTGTGTGTTGCTGTGACTGGACTGACTGCTGGACCTCTCCAGTGCACACACACTCCTCAGCTCCCTCTGCCCGTCGTCTCCTATCTCCTCTGTTTCACTGGACACCAGCGGTGAGAGAGCGGCTCCTCCGGCCGCCCACAGTAGTTTGGCCTTGGAATGACCTTTAACCTTTAGCAGGAGGGAGAACACACCGACCCCCTCACTGCTCCAACACACGGCGATGGAGGCGGGAATGGAGGGAGCAACTGAGGGAATAGAAAGAGAACATGTCTATAAGCAGATATCTATATATATAAGTGGTGCAGTGGTAAATCGAACTCTTCTTACCGATGTCAACACTTCTCCAGTGTCTCTCGATGGGCTCGTGTAGAGAACAGTGCTCCACCCTGCACATAATCCCTCCTCTTCTGTCCTTCCTCTCCTGATGGGCCGCTCTGGTCTTCAGCACGGACGTGGCCCTGTAGATTCTGGGTTGGGTCTGTAAAGGGCCCCACAGCTGTCCTCCGTCCATCACCTCCTCCTCTCTGTCGTCCTGCTCTCCCTCTCTCAGCCTCAGCCAGGTGACGGAGATGTCGGGAGGGTAGAAGTCTGTGATCTCACAGCCCAGAGTCAAAGTCTGCTCTGGGGAGGAAGCGGATCGCAGGATCTCGGACACGCGCGGCCTCTTCAGGAATCCTGTTTGACGTGAAGCAGAAACGGAGGTTTTTGAGGTTCTTTTTCCTCCTTTTGTTTTACTTTAGAACATCAGATCATTTTTGGTTTGAACCTGAAGGGTCTGTGTGTGATCAATCATGTGATTCCCCTCAGATAATAACACTGGGTTTATGTGTTTTCATCGTCTGCCCCTGATATTGTGACCTCTCACCTCTGGTTTCCCTGGTGACGGGCTGCTTCAGGGCGATGTGGTGGACACTGACCCACACCTTAGTGCCGCCCTTTTCCAGTTCACTTCGTGGCAACTTACACTGACTGTAGGCCGAGAAGAAGCCCTCAGGATTGGGTCTGGGGGAGGACGAGGCCTGGGAGGCCACGGGGCTCAGCTCGCCGCCCTCGCAGAACCAGCGGAACGTGATGATGTCTGGGTGGAAATGTGACGCCCGCACTGTCAGGCTGATTATATCTGCAGGACAGAGATATCAGGGACGCAGCTTTTGTTGTTGTTGTTGTTGTTGTTGTTGTTGTTGTTGTTTAAAATGGTGAAAGACTAGTACTTTACCAGCATTATTGTGTGTCTCTGCCAGCTGGATGTCTGACACTTCAGGAGCAGCTGAGGGACATAAAAACATTGTGTTCATTCAAGAGTTCATTCAAGAGAAGAATCCTCTCAGAGTGTTGGACACAATCCTTCCTCACACAGAATGGTGAACTTCTCCGACACTCTCTCCACCACGATCTTGTCCTTGCCGACGTAGGACACCTGACACTTGAATGTGGCCGCCTTGTGCAGTGAGATGTGGGGGATGAAGGTGACGGCGGAGATCAGCTGCTGAATCCCACTCCCAGACGAGTGCAGGGGCCCCTGTGTGTGCAGCTTGTAGTAAGTCATCTCGCCTCTGGAGGGCAGCAGAGGCCCTTTCTCTGACGCTGGAGAGGTGAGAGTTAGACCGTAGGGCAAATGGATGGTGGTTAGGGGGGTATCGAGGCAATTAAAGTTAGCTCTGGAGGTTCCTGTGTTATTAAGGTTAAAAAAGTATTAAAGGATAAAAAAAACAAAAAAAACATGGCATATTAGGAGTGGAATAAGATATTTATGTAGTCTTCATTCTTTTAATCACATCACAATACAGTATACAACATTTTTATTTCCTGTTTCTTATTCTCTCTAAAGCAGAGAGAAGGTGGGGTGAAAACAGAGCATTATTAATATTATTATATTATTTATTTATTTGACTAATGTTCTTTTGTGCCTCCTCCAGCTGAGGGTTACCCATAATACTCCTGTCATAACAAATGATACACATGAATGTGTCTGCTCTGCAGAACACAATAACAACATGAAACGCACGTGTGTGTGTGTGTGTGTGTCGTCCACTCACATGTTTTAGATTTATTCCATAAGAAAACAATCACAAAAGGAAGAATGTTGATCGTCCACAGATGGACTCTTGTCTCATCTGTCTCACACCTTTAGTGAACCTCCTTAAAGCTGCAGGCGGTGACATTTGAAATGAAATACCACAGATACTAATTGTGTGGAAGTGTAGGATGTGTTAAAGGACTCACTTGTGGTTTCCATCATTTACTCATGTGACTATGTTTGTGTTTGTGACAAGTGTCTATGAGTGGACGTGACGCCTATGTTAGCCTCACTCCACTGGCTGCATTTTACACTTCATTTGTTTGTCTTAAAACCTATTTTACTCTTTGGCTTTCAACCAAGTATGAGACATTGGTTTTGATCTTTTTCTAGTTTTATTGTATGACTTTTTCATTTGTTTTTATTAATACTTTCTACAGTATTTTATTGTTTCATTATATATTTTTATCATTACTTTCTACAGTATTTTAGAGTTTTATTGTATGTTTTTATTAATACTTTCTACAGTATTTTATAGTTTTATTATATATTTGTATTAATACTTTCTACAGTATTTTATGGTTTTATTGTAAGTTTTTATCATTACTTTCTACAGTATTTTATAGTTTTATTGTATGTTTTTATCATTACTTTCTACAGTATTTTATAGTTTTATTTTATATTTGTATTATTACTTTCTACAGTATTTTATAGTTTTATTGTATGTTTTTATTATTACTTTCTACAGTATTTTATATTTTTATTGTATGTTTTTATCATTACTTTCTACAGTATTTTATAGTTTTATTTTATATTTTTATTATTACTTTCTACGGTATTTTATATTTGTATTATTACTTTCTACAGTATTTTAGAGTTTTATTGTATGTTTTTATTAATACTTTCTACAGTATTTTATAGTTTTATTGTAAGTTTTTATCATTACTTTCTACAGTATTTTATAGTTTTATTTTATATTTGTATTATTACTTTCTACAGTATTTTATAGTTTTATTGTATGTTTTTATTATTACTTTCTACAGTATTTTATATTTTTATTATATATTTTTATTATTACTTTCTACGGTATTTTATATTTTTATTATTACTTTCTACAGTATTTTATAGTTTTATTGTATGTTTTTATCATTACTTTCTACAGTATTTTATAGTTTTTTTTGTATGTTTTTATTATTACTTTCTACAGTATTTTATATTTTTATTATATATTTTTATTATTACTTTCTACGGTATTTTATATTTTTATTATTACTTTCTACAGTATTTTAGAGTTTTATTGTATGTTTTTATTAATACTTTCTAAAGTATTTTATAGTTTTATTATATATTTGTATTAATACTTTCTACAGTATTTTATAGTTTTATTGTAATTTTTTATCATTACTTTCTACAGTATTTTATAGTTTTATTATATATTTGTATTAATACTTTCTACAGTATTTTATTGTTTTATTGTAAGTTTTTATCATTACTTTCTACAGTATTTTATAGTTTTATTGTAAGTTTTTATCATTACTTTCTACAGTATTTTATAGTTTTATTGTATGTTTTTATTATTACGTTCTAAAGTATTTTATTGTTTTATTGTATGTTTTTATCATTACTTTCTACAGTATTTTATAGTTTTATTGTATGTTTTTATTATTACTTTCTACAGTATTTTATATTTTTATTATACGTTTTTATTATTACTTTCTACAGTATTTTATTGTTTTATTGTATGTTTTTATTATTACGTTCTAAAGTATTTTATTGTATGTTTTTATCATTACTTTCTACAGTATTTTATAGTTTTATTGTATGTTTTTATTATTACTTTCTACAGTATTTTATATTTTTATTATATATTTTTATTATTACTTTCTACGGTATTTTATATTTTTATTATTACTTTCTACAGTATTTTATTGTTTTATTGTATGTTTTTATCATTACTTTCTACAGTATTTTATTGTTTTATTTTATATTTGTATTATTACCTTCTACAGTATTTTATAGTTTTATTGTATGTTTTTATTATTACTTTCTACAGTATTTAATAGTTTTATTTTATATTTGTATTATTACTTTCTACAGTATTTTATAGTTTTATTGTATGTTTTTATTATTACTTTCTACAGTATTTTATATTTTTATTTTATATTTTTATTATTACTTTCAACGGTATTTCATATTTTTATTATTACTTTCTACAGTATTTTATAGTTTTATTGTATGTTTTTATCATTACTTTCTACAGTATTTTATATTTTTATTATTACTTTCTACTGTATTTTATATTTGTATTATTACTTTCTACAGTATTTTAGAGTTTTATTGTATGTTTTTATTAATACTTTCTACAGTATTTTATAGTTTTATTGTAAGTTTTTATCATAACTTTCTACAGTGTTTTATAGTTTTATTGTATGTTTTTATCATTACTTTCTACAGTATTTTATAGTTTTATTTTATATTTGTATTATTACTTTCTACAGTATTTTATAGTTTTATTCTATGTTTTTATTATTACTTTCTACAGTATTTTATATTTTTATTATATATTTTTATTATTACTTTCTACGGTATTTTATATTTTTATTATTACTTTCTACAGTATTTTAGAGTTTTATTGTATTTTTTTATTAATACTTTCTACAGTATTTTATAGTTTTATTATATATTTGTATTAATACTTTCTACAGTATTTTATAGTTTTATTGTAATTTTTTATCATTACTTTCTACAGTATTTTATAGTTTTATTGTATTTTTTTATTAATACTTTCTACAGTATTTTATTGTTTTATTATACGTTTTTATTATTACTTTCTACAGTATTTTATTGTATGTTTTTATTATTACGTTCTAAAGTATTTTATTGTTTTATTGTATGTTTTTATCATTACTTTCTACAGTATTTTATAGTTTTATTGTATGTTTTTATTATTACTTTCTACAGTATTTTATATTTTTATTATATATTTTTATTATTACTTTCTACGGTATTTTATATTTTTATTATTACTTTCTACAGTATTTTATTGTTTTATTGTATGTTTTTATCATTACTTTCTACAGTATTTTATTGTTTTATTTTATATTTGTATTATTACCTTCTACAGTATTATATAGTTTTATTGTATGTTTTTATCATTACTTTCTACAGTATTTTATTGTTTTATTATACGTTTTTATTATTACTTTCTACAGTATTTTATTGTATGTTTTTATTATTACGTTCTAAAGTATTTCATTGTTTTATTGTATGTTTTTAATCATTACTTTCTACAGTATTTTATATTTTTATTATATATTTTTATTATTACTTTCTACGGTATTTTATATTTTTATTATTACTTTCTACAGTATTTTATTGTTTTATTGTATGTTTTTATCATTACTTTCTACAGTATTTTATTGTTTTATTTTATATTTGTATTATTACCTTCTACAGTATTATATAGTTTTATTGTATGTTTTTATCATTACTTTCTACAGTATTTTATTGTTTTATTATACGTTTTTATTATTACTTTCTACAGTATTTTATTGTATGTTTTTATTATTACGTTCTAAAGTATTTCATTGTTTTATTGTATGTTTTTAATCATTACTTTCTACAGTATTTTATAGTTTTATTGTATGTTTTTATTATTACTTTCTACAGTATTTTATATTTTTATTATATATTTTTATTATTACTTTCTACGGTATTTTATATTTTTATTATTACTTTCTACAGTATTTTATTGTTTTATTGTATGTTTTTATCATTACTTTCTACAGTATTTTATTGTTTTATTTTATATTTGTATTATTACCTTCTACAGTATTTTATAGTTTTATTGTATGTTTTTATTATTACTTTCTACAGTATTTTATTATTTTATTTTATATTTGTATTATTACTTTCTACAGTATTTTATAGTTTTATTGTATGTTTTTATTATTACTTTCTACAGTATTTTATATTTTTATTATATATTTTTATTATTACTTTCTACGGTATTTCATATTTTTATTATTACTTTCTACAGTATTTTATTGTTTTATTGTATGTTTTTATTATTACTTTCTACAGTATTTTATTGTTTTATTGTATGTTTTTATTATTACGTTCTAAAGTATTTTATTGTTTTATTGTATGTTTTTATCATTACTTTCTACAGTATTTTATAGTTTTATTGTATGTTTGTATTATTACCTTCTACAGTATTTTATAGTTTTATTGTATGTTTTTATTATTACTTTCTACAGTATTTTATAGTTTTATTTTATATTTGTATTATTACTTTCTACAGTATTTTATAGTTTTATTGTATGTTTTTATTATTACTTTCTACAGTATTTTATATTTTTATTTTATATTTTTATTATTACTTTCTACGGTATTTCATATTTTTATTATTACTTTCTACAGTATTTTATTGTTTTATTGTATGTTTTTATTATTACTTTCTACAGTATTTTATAGTTTTATTGTATGTTTTTATCATTACTTTCTACAGTATTTTATATTTTTATTATTACTTTCTACGGTATTTTATATTTGTATTATTACTTTCTACAGTATTTTAGAGTTTTATTGTATGTTTTATTAATACTTTCTACAGTATTTTATATTTTTATTATATATTTTTATTATTACTTTCTACGGTATTTCATATTTTTATTATTACTTTCTACAGTATTTTATTGTTTTATTGTATGTTTTTATTATTACTTTCTACAGTATTTTATTGTTTTATTGTATGTTTTTATTATTACGTTCTAAAGTATTTTATTGTTTTATTGTATGTTTTTATCATTACTTTCTACAGTATTTTATAGTTTTATTGTATGTTTGTATTATTACCTTCTACAGTATTTTATAGTTTTATTGTATGTTTTTATTATTACTTTCTACAGTATTTTATAGTTTTATTTTATATTTGTATTATTACTTTCTACAGTATTTTATAGTTTTATTGTATGTTTTTATTATTACTTTCTACAGTATTTTATATTTTTATTTTATATTTTTATTATTACTTTCTACGGTATTTCATATTTTTATTATTACTTTCTACAGTATTTTATTGTTTTATTGTATGTTTTTATTATTACTTTCTACAGTATTTTATAGTTTTATTGTATGTTTTTATCATTACTTTCTACAGTATTTTATATTTTTATTATTACTTTCTACGGTATTTTATATTTGTATTATTACTTTCTACAGTATTTTATAGTTTTATTGTATGTTTTATTAATACTTTCTACAGTATTTTATAGTTTTATTGTGAGTTTTTATCATTACTTTCTACAGTATTTTATAGTTTTATTGTATGTTTTTATCATTACTTTCTACAGTATTTTATAGTTTTATTTTATATTTGTATTATTACTTTCTACAGTATTTTATAGTTTTATTGTATGTTTTTATTATTACTTTCTACAGTATTTTATAGTTTTATTATATATTTTTATTATTACTTTCTACGGTATTTTATATTTTTATTATTACTTTCTACAGTATTTTATAGTTTTATTGTATGTTTTTATCATTACTTTCTACAGTATTTTATAGTTTTTTTGTATGTTTTTATTATTACTTTCTACAGTATTTTATATTTTTATTATATATTTTTATTATTACTTTTACGGTATTTTATATTTTTATTATTACTTTCTACAGTATTTTAGAGTTTTATTGTATTTTTTTATTAATACTTTCTACAGTATTTTATAGTTTTATTATATATTTGTATTAATACTTTCTACAGTATTTTATAGTTTTATTGTAATTTTTTATCATTACTTTCTACAGTATTTTATAGTTTTATTATATATTTACCCTAACCCACTCAGAGCATCCTGTGAATGCAGAAAGTCTTGGTCTCACTGGAGGTTTTTTGGAGAATGCTGGACGACACCTGTCTGCAGATCTGTTCTTGCTGATTTTTTTTATTTTTTTATGATTCTGTATGTTGATGTGATTATTTAATGTTTGTGTATCGTGTGTGTGTCTTGGCCAGGACACACTTGTAAAAGAAAATGTGGTTTTTTTTTCCTGGTTAAATAAGGCTACACCACTCCCTGAGATCAAACACTGCATTTCTGACACACCTCACATCACTTTTTAAACTTTACGCTTGACATCTGTACTCACTTATTCAGTCCAGTGTGTTTATTTTATTTCCTTTTTATTTTTTCACTTTTTTTACTTGTGTTTTAAATCAAACTAAATGGACTCGTACCTGTGAATGAGGTGTCAGAGATGGGGGTGTTGTTGAGGAACCACGCAGTCTGGACTCGGTCCACCCTCCTCCCCTCGATGCTCACGGACACTCTGCCCTTTTGACCCACAATCACACGAGGAGGGAGGATGATTCCTGACACCGTCAGAGACTTCTGCTTCTCTGAATGGGGAACAACAGAGTAACCAAGAGATAAGAGACAACTGTGGGCTAATAGTTCACAATGAGGTCTCTCTCAAACCCATTGTATTCAACTTTGATGACGTTTAGTGAATTTAACAACTTTACTTCCTTTAAAGGCCTTACTTTAAACTTTAAAGAGTGGAATGACTTTAAAATGAGTAGAATTTCAAACTAGAAACTTAAAACAATACATCTGTTTTTGGTATATTTCTAGATAAACACGTTAAGGGCCCAAAATATTTCCTTCACATTTCTGTAAAGGAAATGTCATGGGAACACTCGAAAATATCAATAACAAATTACATGCAACATTATGACAAAATGAGGCCTCATATAATGTACACACTATATATATACATATATATATATATATATATATATATATATATATATATATATATATATATGCATATATATAATATATATGTATATATATATATTATATATGTATATATATATTATATATATATGCATATATATAATATATGTATATATATATATTATATGTATATATATATATTATATATGTATATATATATTATATATATATGTATATATATATTATATATATATGCATATATATAATATATATTATATATATATATATATATATATATATATATATATATATACAGATATATATAGTAGAAAGTGCATCTGAAAGGATACAAATGGTTGCCACAGTATATAATTCAGTACCCTAAAAGTTACCTTCACAATAAGATGGTACCGTATTTGTCCATAATTAATGACATGTTGAATGTTTGCATGAATAAAAAGCTAATTTGATATTTAACGTGGTAAAAGTTTAAAAGGAATATGTGCACAGTGAAAACGACGGTACCACTTTATTCTTTCTTTTGATTTCATTCTCTTTGTATGATGTCTGACCATCAGAAGATATGTTGCATAAGTCAAACCTTCATGCACAGAAATTATCTTATTTTTGAGTGTATGTTTTTAATTATTAAGTAACTCCACAGGCTGCTGACGTCACCTTTGAAGTTTTACCAGCATTTCATAGCCGAGACACTTTGTTTTCCTTATTCCAGGGAAAAAAGGTTTGTATCCACATTCCTGTCTTATTTGTGATGGAAACATTGTTTTTCATTGAAAGCCTTTTGCCTAAAACAAACTGCTGTTACCCCTGCAGCCCCTGACTGCACTCGGGCCTGGAGTTGTTCATCACAGTTACGGGTCAGGTCGCGGGGCTTTTATTAAAGTACGGGCAGGTGCTGTATTGCATTGGTTCTGTTATGGAGCTACACTGGAGCGGGATATAATATATATATATGGCCTTAAACTGCACACCATACCAGTTTTTCTAGAGGAAATATTAAAGTGTTAAAGTTGTGCGTACAGCTACACAACTGCTGACAGAAGATGCCGAACCAGAAGACTGCAGACTCGACAGCTAATATTAGCCGCTGAAATCTTTTATTTGGATTCACTAAAACTACTTTCTTCTAGAATTTCATTTGAAAACAACATTTTCAGGTCAAATGTTGTTAAAAAGTTCATTCATTCATTCATGAATAAAAGTAGTATCTGTCGTCGTGTGTCTCTGTGACCCTTGTCCCAGGTGTGAAGGTCATTGAAAAACCGAGCATGGGCCACATGTGAGATGAGAGACATGAGATTTGAGCGGACGCTCTCCTGAGGTGTGTCGGTGAATGAATTAAAAACTGCATGACAGGCTCCGACTCACCGTCCCTTCTCCTCCAAGAAAAGCCAAAGCAGAGCAGGAAGACCAGCACGATAGAGATGCACATCATAGCCACAGACGCTTTGGCTGATTTAGTCAACACCGGCGCCTCGTCTGATGGAAAACAACATGCTCGTGAGTCCCACTTCTGCAAAGACAATCAAAAAGATAAAGAAAAAAGCACCTTACTCTGTGGATCTAGTTTCTCCAGTTGTGCTGAGCCGCTGACCGGCTGCACCGCTCCAGGCTGGCTCACTGCACACTCCACCTGTCCACCTCGCCCCCTCTGCTCGGCGTTCAGAGTATAGTAGGATCTGGTTTTGTAGGTCCCGTCCGGGTTTTGCTCAATGGTGGGGGGTGCAGGGAGGGTCGTGCCATTCTGACTCCAGGACACGGACACTTCCTCTGGGTAGAAACTGTCCAGGTCACAGTACACAGTGAGAGGGACGCTGTTGGACTGTGGTGGCACCGCGGCGAGGCGGACTGACGGAGGATCTGAGGTGAAAGCAGAGAGGTCACAGTGAAAGCAGAGAGGTCACAGTGAAAGCAGAGAGGTCACAGTGACAGCAGAGAGGTCACAGTGAAAGCAGAGAGGTCACAGTGACAGCAGAGAGGTCACAGTGAAAGCAGATAGGTCACAGTGAAAGCAGAGAGGTCACAGTGAAAGCAGAGAGGTCACAGTGAAAGCAGAGAGGTCACAGTGAAAGCAGAGAGGTCACAGTGAAAGCAGAGAGGTCACAGTGAAAGCAGAGAGGTCACAGTGAAAGCAGAGAGGTCACAGTGAAAGCAGAGAGGTCACAGTGAAAGCAGAGAGGTCACAGTGAAAGCAGAGAGGTCACAGTGAAAGCAGAGAGGTCACAGTGAAAGCAGAGAGGTCACAGTCCCAGTATGTCAACACGTCTGTTCTCTTTTCAATAGCAGATTCACGTATGTAGCTCTTCTGTGTCTTCATCTTCAGCTTCTCTCTTCAGGGGTCACCACAGACAGTCACAGACAGTCACAGACAGTCACAGACGGTCACAGGCAGTCACAGACGGTCACAGGCAGTCACAGACGGTCACAGGCAGTCACAGACAGTCACAGACAGTCAGAGACAGTGCACAGACAGTCACAGACAGTCAGAGACAGTGCACAGACAGTCACAGACAGTCACAGACAGTGCACAGACAGTCACAGACGGTCACAGACAGTGCACAGACAGTCACAGACAGTGCACAGACAGTGCACAGACAGTCACAGACAGTCACAGAGTCACAGACAGTGCACAGACGGTCACAGACAGTGCACAGACGGTCACAGACGGTCACAGAGTCACAGACGGTCACAGACAGTCACAGACAGTCACAGAGTCACAGACAGTGCACAGACAGTCACAGACGGTCACAGACGGTCACAGACAGTGCACAGACGGTCACAGACGGTCACAGAGTCACAGACAGTGCACAGACGGTCACAGATGTTCACAGCCGGTCACAGACGGTCACAGACGGTCACAGACAGTGCACAGACAGTCACAGACAGTCACAGACGGTGCACAGACAGTCACAGACAGTGCACAGACAGTCACAGACAGTCACAGACAGTCACAGACAGTCACAGACAGTCACAGCTCCCGCCCTTTATTTAGTCAATTTCAGCACCTTCATTCTGGTCAGAGATTTCAAGTCCCGAGGTCTAAGTGCTACAGGAACAGCTTCATCCCTGCAGCAATCATCTTTTTTTTTAAATAAAACGACGTCAAAAGGTCTTTTATTGTGCCACTCTGCAGGATTCTTTGTGGTCTTTTACTATTTTCTTTTAGTCTAAATATAAATATGTTATTTGAAATCCTTTGTGTGTCCATTCCCATGTCGTGTGCAGTTTTGTCTCAGTGTGAGACTGAATCTACACATCACACTGACACTTCCTCACCTCTCCTGTGCACTGACCATTGTTTTGGATGGTTGACCCCAGGTTGACCCCAGGTTGACCCCAGGTGTTGCTGTCATTCACACACAGGTAACTCTGTAGCTCTTCAATGAGGTGTCATTATTGTCACAGTGTCATCCTGAAGCAGGAGTTTCATGTTTGACCAATAAAAAAAAATCTCACAGGTAACATTTGTACACTTAAAGTTAAGCGTGAAGTCAAGTTAAGTTAAGTGTCTTCTAATCAGAATGGATGTAGTGTTAAGTATAAAGCAACTAGAAACGTGTCTAAATGTCTGTTTTTCATATTTGATATATAACTTTTATTTTGAAATGATGTGAAATATTGGCACAAATATCATTGTTGCTACTTCACAATATAATATTGTGATATCATTTTAACATCCTGTTGCCTGTTTTCAAGCTAATATGCATGTTTTTGTGTTGGTGATGAAAGTGAAGTGAACATGTTTCTCTCTATTTTGTTGTTTGGTGAATTTTTTCCTTTATTTTGTGAAATGAAATAAATAAATAAATAATAAATAATAATAATAATAAAGCTCATAAAGCTGTAGCTGTGTGTGAATGGAGCAGAGAGTGTGAGTGTGTGTGTGAGTGTGTGTGTATGATCTTGTCTGTCCTAAACACTGACCTTGGCAGAAACCTGTTTCCCCTGTTACCTGGTGTGACGTGACGCTGCGGTTTAGAATGTGTTGTATGTGTTGACAGAGTTGTCCTCTGTCCATCAATAATAGTCAGGTGTAGTTCTGTCTTTTGTGTGGTCGGCTTCACACTCTAAGTTAATTCACCACTAACACTGTTTAAAAGGTCATTTGAAGCACAATAATGGAGCTTGTCTTCCAGCTCTGTTTTAATCTCACATGATTCTAGCTTTTTCTAAATGTATAAATGAACGTGTTTGTGCACGTTGCTCATTAGCAATTGATTAAATTCAAATTAAATATTTGTTGGCCATGAACAAAAAAGTTTTTTCATATTTCATTGTGTGGCCCAATCACAATATAAAAGTGATTATAAGCTATGTCAGCCACCTCTGATGTCTTAACAAAGGTTAAGTTATGTGATATGTGGGGCCCCTCAATCATATTATTATTATTATTATTGTTATTATCATCATCATCATCATTATTATTATTATTATTGTTATTATCATCATCATAGTCATTATTATTATTGTTATTATCATCATCATCATCATCATTATTATTATTATTGTCGTTATTATCATCATCATCATCATCATTATTATTATTATTGTTATTATCATCATCATCATCATCATCATTATTATTATTATTGTTATTATCATCATCATCATCATCATCATTATTATTATTATTGTCGTTATTATCATCATCATCATTATTATTATTATTGTTATTATCATCATCATCATCATTATTATTATTATTATTGTTATTATCATCATCATCATCATTATTATTATTATTGTTATTATCATCATCATCATCATCATTATTATTATTATTGTCGTTATTATCATCATCATCATTATTATTATTATTATTGTTATTATCATCATCATCATCATTATTATTATTATTGTTATTATCATCATCATCATCATTATTATTATTATTGTTATTATCATCATCATTATTATTATTATTATTGTTATTATCATCATCATCATTATTATTATTGTTATTATCATCATCATCATCATTATTATTATTGTTATTATCATCATCATCATTATTATTATTGTTATTATCATCATCATCATTATTATTATTGTTATTATCATCATCATCATCATCATTATTATTATTATTGTCGTTATTATCATCATCATCATTATTATTATTATTGTTATTATCATCATCATCATCATCATTATTATTATTATTGTTATTATCATCATCATCATCATTATTATTATTATTGTTATTACCATCATCATCATCATTATTATTATTGTTATTATCATCATCATCATTATTATTATTGTTATTATCATCATCATCATCATCATTATTATTATTGTTATTATCATCATCATCATCATTATTGTTATGATCATCATCATCATTATTATTATTATTATTGTTATTATCATCATAATCATTATTATTATTATTGTTATTATCATCATCATCATCATCATCATTATTATTATTGTTATTATCATCATCATCATTATTATTATTGTTATTATCATCATCATCATCATTATTATTATTGTTATTATCATCATCATCATCATTATTGTTATGATCATCATCATCATTATTATTATTATTATTGTTATTATCATCATAATCATTATTATTATTATTGTTATTATCATCATCATCATCATCATCATTATTATTATTGTTATTATCATCATCATCATCATTATTATTATTATTGTTATTATCATCATCATTATTATTATTATTGTCGTTATTATCATCATCATCATTATTATTATTATTGTCGTTATTATCATCATCATCATTATTATTATTATTGTTATTATCATCATCATCATCATTATTATTATTATTGGTATTATCATCATCATCATCATTATTATTATTATTGTCGTTATTATCATCATCATCATCATCATTATTATTATTATTGTCGTTATTATCATCATCATCATTATTATTATTATTGTCGTTATTATCATCATCATCATTATTATTATTATTATTGGTATTATCATCATCATCATCATTATTGTTATTATTGTTGTTATTATCATCATCATTATTATTATTATTGTCGTTATTATCATCATCATCATTATTATTATTATTGTTATTATCATCATCATGATTATTATTATTATTGTTATTATCATCATCATCATCATCATTATTATTATTATTGTTATTATCATCATCATTATTATTATTATTATTGTTATTATCATCATCATCATCATTATTATTATTATTGTCGTTATTATCATCATCATCATTATTATTATTATTGTTATTATCATCATCATCATCATTATTATTATTATTGTCGTTATTATCATCATCATCATTATTATTATTATTGTTATTATCATCATCATCATCATTATTATTATTAATATTAGTAGGAAGAGAATCTGTGACCACCAAAATGTTCGCTGCATTATTTGTTTTTGGACTGTTGTTGATTTGTGTTGGAGTGCAGGGGTGGTGGCATGTGTGTGGGGGCAAGCCGGGGGGGCCCAGATGCCCAGATGCCCACTGGCTCATAATCCGTCCCAGCACATAAACATTAAAAAAAAAAAGTTCCAAAAAAACTAAATCCCCAAAAATGGCTGCTCTGCATCATGTGACATCGTGTGTCAGTGTATGTAAGACGACAACACAGAGAACATCCCAGATTACGCACTAAGGGGAAAACAGAACACAGTGTGCCACTCACACGTGATGTTGAGTTGGAAATCCAGCTGTTGGTTGCTGCCGTTGTGTGACGCGACACAGCTGAACGTCACATTCTGGTCCTCACGAGAAGGGAAGAAGGTCAGGTTTCCCACAGCTGTGTAGAAACCATCTGGACTGTGTTCACTTTCAGCCCGGAGGGAAGGTAGAATCTCTCGGTCATCTCTGGTCCAGGAGAAAAACACAGGCGCTGGGTAGAAACCGTGTGCGTGGCAGTTAAGATGGCTCTCTGTCTCTAACACCACCCACTGCTGAGGCACAGACAGAGTGGGCGGAGCTATAAAGGAGCGAAAACATGAACAAAGTTTTGTTTTGTACATTTTTAGGTTGAAATGAGCACAAATGAACCAAAACACATACCAGTGACACCAAATGTAACATGACTGGAGTTCAGCAGTGTAGAGTTGTAGCTGACTGCACAATCGTACGCCCCCTGCAGGGCAAGAGTGGCAGTGAGGATGGTCAGTGAAAAGTCCCCGTTGATGAACTCACTGAGGTCCCAGCTGAAGCCGTCCTTTATGTGTGTTACTGTGTCTGTGAACGTCGCGACCACAGAGCCGTCACTGATCCAGCTGGCATTGATGAGCGAGCGGTGGACGACGCCTCGCGCCGAGGCCGGGAACGTCACATCGCAGGGCAGGGTCGCGTTCGTGTTCACTCTGGCTACAACTTCATCTGGACTCACTGGAAACACACAGAGAAGCTTTCTGAGCTTTCGAAGCTTTTTTCTACCAATGTTATACAAAAATATTGTTTTGGTAAACGTATTGTTTTAAAAAAGCAGCAAAAATGTGCCACCGACTGTTTATTTATTATTTATTTATTGTGCATTATTTAAACGTTTGAGAATTACACTCTATCCATTACAACAGCAGTGTTTTATTTTACTTTTCAAAGCAAACATTCTAACAGAATTTCTTCAGAATAAAAACTCTTGTTATTGTTGTTTTGGTGAAGATAAATCATTAAACAAACATTTTAAACCAGTGAAAAATCTGAACACGTCTTATTTACAGATCAAGGTGATAAATAAAAAATAGTCTGTCAATTAAAACATGCATTTCATTAAACGGGATATTGAAAACCTCCAGAAATCCCAAAACTTGTGCTTGAACATCAGGAAAGTCTGAAGAGGAGCACACACACAGAGTCCTCTTCATCTTTGATCCACATCCTCGCCAGCAGGTTTTCTTTCGCATGAACGGCACACGATCCACATTTCTACTCACATGTGCCAGTGTTTTCCTATGTTAACATGAACATATATATATATATATATATATATATATATATATATATATATATATATATATATATATGTGATGCAGATTTAGGGATTAGGTAAATGAGACTAGACTAGATTAGTCTAAATGGAGTCCCTGGTGATCCCTGTGATGACTGGTGATCTGTGTGAGCTGAGATTGGCACAGCGCTCTGCACGACCCTCATGTGAAGGATAAAGCGGTAGATGATGGACGCGTGATCTACATATTTAAAAATGATAACATGTCGTTTTTATTCCAACTACGTTTTGCGGCTGCAAATCTGTGATTTATTGACTCAGGGCTGGCCCAAGACTTCATGGGGCCCCAAGCTAAATTGGATTTGTCCATGTCAGTAATAAAGCAGTCCATTTACCAGTGAGATATTGTAGATTATGTTAGGTTGAAATCACTTGTGTCATGTTTTCATCTGTGTGTCTGCAGAACGGTGAACACATGACACATAGTGAACAATGGAGCTGGTCCTGCAAACATTTCGACATCTCCCTTTAAACTCTTCCACTTCACATTCCTGGGCGGATTAACCTTCCAACAAGAACGGTACACAAACAAGCATGAATAGCACTCGTCTAAGTTGTGTCATTTAATGGACAAATGTCACGAGTTTAAATCAACACTTGCTAGAACGTTTGATTGAAGGCTTTGACTTTTATTTGTCACTTTCTTTTCATTCTAATTGTGAATCAGTAATCTCAGCGCTCCTCTTTGAATCAGTCACGACCGGCCGGCCAATCAGATTAATGAGTAACTAGCACAATAAATACTTGTGTCTCAGTGTGAAGTGTTTGTGTTGCACTCGCTTGCTGAGAGTGACAGATGGACTGATCAAAGAAAAAAGAAATCAAAGAGTGCTTTAGAGGAGCTTTTACAACTATTACATGTGCAACACTTGCCCAACCATGAGACAACAGCCGTTAGCACGTGATAGCAAACCATTCAATCATTGAGCACAACACACTAAACTGATTATCTGATTGTCCCAGTGTTAAATGCACACAGTGGGAATAATACCTGCAACACACACACACACACACACACGCACACACACACACACACACACACACACACACACACGCACACACACACACACACACACACGTATTCTGAGGGACTATAAACAAACAGAGATGGTGAACAACGTGGATAAAATATTCTATCCAGTGTCTTCATATGTGAAAGAAACACAAACACAAACACCTACATGTTATAACTGACCTAAAGACAAAGGTTACACAGGAAACACACATGTACACAACACGAGCACAAACCACAGCTTCACCCACATCACAAAACTCACCGTGCTTGATGAGCGTCAGCAGGACGACATAGACGAGGACTTTACACCACATGGCCGGGCTTGTCTGGAGACCAGCGTCTTATCACCAGACCTCTTTTACGCTCTTATATAGGACGACGGGATGACAGTGGGCGGGGCTTTCCTGCTGCCTAATGGGGAAATAAGAAATATGGTCCCTGGGCCTGACAGGAGGTGAAAAGAGGGCGTCTCATAAATAAGCGAGTCCCCCTGGAGGACGGATTCAGAGGCAGAGAGAGAGGACACACAGATGGGGTAACCAGGCACTTAACATTCAGCCAGGCCTCCAGCCAAGGTTGTGGGGCTACTTTACATTGGTGCAGTGTTGCTGTGAACACACAGAGAGGGCAACCCCACTGAGCTCATGTGGGCAAACACTCTTCTCTGCCTGAGGGAAAGTTCATATGTTGTTGCATTGAAGGCAAACAAGGACAACCATCATGGTTCTTTTCAATCAGCTGCTGCTGCTGCTCTGTGTCCTCTGTGTTCATTTTTAGCCACGGATTGTTTGACATTTGAAGGACGAGGTGTCGTCTCGTTCATTGACCTGATCAGTCGTTGAAAATGTTTGTCTTTGCTTTTGAATTGATCTTTACACACACACACACACACACACACACATCAATCAGTGAAGGTGACTTCATTTATTTATCCATTCATGATATTTCTCTCTGGTGTTTTTCCCCGTTTGCTTGTTTGTGTTTGGAACTCTCTCTCTCTCTCTCTCCCCCTCTCTCTCTTTCTATATGTATATATATATATATGTATATATATATACATATATATGTGTATATATACTACCAACATTGGTAGATGTCTTAAAGTATTTTACACCCTCTGCCTTCCCTCAGTGAGCTTCATGATGTCTCACTTCACAGCCTTGTCAGGGTTCATTAGTGGACTTTCTTTCCTTCTTAATGGGGTTGTGCAGAAGTCAGGTTGGTACACAGCTGACAGCCTGTTTGACAACTGTTAGAATTCATATTATCGTCTAAGTAAAGAGAAACCACAGTCCATCATTACTTGTGAAGGTCAGTCAGTCCAGAAAACTGGGAAAACTTTGAACGTGTCCCAAAGTGCAGTCGCAAAAACCATCAGGCGCTACGAGGAAATGTACATATACATGTATACATATACATATATATATATATATATATATATATATGTATATGTATGTATGTATGTATGTATGTATGTATATATATATATATATATATATATATATATATATATATATATATATGTATGTATGTATGTATGTAGAAAATGAGCCTAATTTCTGGGTATTTTTTCTCATTTTCTTTTGCCTACAAAGAAACATAATCTTGCTAAGCATTTAATGCATGAACAACAATATCTAACTTTGATAACTTAATAAGATATTACAGCTCACAATACAACATTGTTATTGAAGCTTTAATATAAAAAAATAAATGAAGTCATTCAAATTACATTCAAATTTGAATCCCTCAGTGCAAAAATAAGCAAATCCCTGATGTGAAGAACACATATCAAAATGAGTCTTCATAAGATATTACAGCTAACATTAGGTTTGAATGATGTCACATAGTAGAGTGTGATTCAGGTATAACTTCTGAAAGTCAGCATAAACAAGCAAAGGAAGACTCACTTTAAGTCAGTGCTTCTCAATTATTTCTGTCAAAAAAAATAACAGGAGATTGAATACTATTGAAAAACTGATAATATTTAGTTATTTATCGGTATGAGTTTTCCTGCCTGAACGTGGCTGTAGATTTCACACACTTAGCCAAACTGTCCTCACTCTCTACGGTTTTTGTTCCACAGAAAGATACATATACAAGTACAAGTACAAGTACACACGCACACGCACACACACACACACAGCATTAATCTAGAGTTTCCTGATGTAAGTTTCCCATGACATAAGTAAGTGATATGTGACAAGCTGTTTGAATGGTCTTTATTAGCACTCGTTAGCAAAACACAAGACAAAGATCGTCTTACTGAGGGAAAACAAAGCGAGGTTATGAAAGACCATAATAAATGGGGAACGCAGCGCTCTTCAGAAGAAACGCTGCGGAACTATGAACGGGAAACAAAAAATCACTCAGACTAACTCAGACTATGGTTATCACCTAAAACTCAAAACACTTCAAAAGGGAAAGTAACTCTAAAGCACAATCCTATTGATTGGCGATCTTTAACTAACCGAGAACGAGGTCGAAAACAAAACACAATCTAAATGATTGGATCTAATCAATCTATCAAATAAAAAGTAAATCACAATCCTAGTGATTGGAGTTCCTAAAATGGCTGTGAAAATGTATAACCAGAAATCTCTCCCAAGGAGGAAAACAAAAGGGCTATAAATGTTAACTAAGGTATCAGCACAAAGGCTAAGATAAGAAAACATACAAATAAAAGCGTCGCTCACTAAGAGGATCGAAAACTTGTGGATTCTTTGACAAACTGTGGCTGTGACGAGGAACTCTGGTGATCTGACATGGACCAGACACTCACACACTTGTGGAACACTGACACAAGGAAACAGAGAGTTTTTAAAAGTTCACATGACTTAAATGTCAGCGCGTGTGTGTGTGTAATCAGGCGGGGGAGGAGGGGGCGGGGCAAACTGCCCGAGTGACAATATGATAGTTATACTGTATATAACGTGATCGTTATACTGTACATAACGTGATAGTTATACTGTATATAACGTGATCGTTATACTGTATATAACGTGATAGTTATACTGTACATAACGTGATAGTTATACTGTACATAACGTGATCGTTATACTGTATATAACGTGATCGTTATACTGTATATAACGTGATAGTTATACTGTACATAACGTGATAGTTATACTGTACATAACGTGATAGTTTTACTGTATATAACGTGATAGTTATACTGTACATAACGTGATAGTTATACTGTACATAACGTGATAGTTTTACTGTACATAACGTGATAGTTATACTGTATATAACGTGATAGTTATACTGTATATAACACGATCATTGTACTGTATATAACGTGATCATTATAATGTACATAACACGATCATTGTACTGTATATAACGTGATCATTATACTGTACATAACACGATCGTTATACTGTATATAACGTGATAGTTATACTGTAAATAACGTGATAGTTATACTGTACATAACGTGATAGTTATACTGTACATAACATGATAGTTATACTGTACATAACATGATAATTATACTGTATATAACATGATAATTATATTGTATAAACCATGATCATTATATTGTATATAACATGATAATTAAATGAATGAACTGTGGGACTGTTTGTATTGAAGACACTGGCTTATTTATGAGAGTACAGTGAGTTATCTGTTAAAATGTCTTTACCCCTGTGGTGTGGAACAACGGCGAAGAAGGTGGCTGATGTGACGCTGCAGGCTCAAAGTACACTAAGCGCTTTATAAATCTAATAAAGTTATTATCATTATTACTATTATTATTATTACTACTACTACTAATAATAATAGTAATAATGATAATAGTAATAATAATAATAAGTACACCATACAATCATCAGTTTGTACAATCTAATGATCACATTCATATAATAAACAGTATTATTACGTTGTAACGTGATACTGATCCACTGCGACAGCAGTACCCTGAGTGACCTCAAAGTTCTGTGACAAGAAACAGAATCATTGGAATGTGTGAACAAATGTACAGACAGTCGTAGAATGTGATTGTTGCCAAACCTGCAGGGTTCATAAGAGCACAACCTGGAGAGCATTACAGCAATTAATAAACTGTGCCAAGTATTTTACACAAGGCATTCACCAGTGATGCACAGTGACAGTTGTCAGACACTGTGAGGGATGAATCAAGATTTGATGGTAGTGGCACTCTGTGGATCAGTGATTGAGCTGGGCGTCTTTCACCTGAAAGGTTGTGGGTCCGCTTCCTTGCCCTGCTAGTCTTCATGGAAAAGTCACTCACACTGTGTTTTTAATAATGTGTTATCGTTATTATAGGTTAAATAACACATACACATGAGTGATGTGTTTTTAATAATGTGTTATCATTATTATAGGTTAAATAACACATACACATGAGTGATGTGTTTTTAATAATGTGTTATCGTTATTATAGGTTAAATAACACATACACATACCAAAGTCAAAGCTCTTTTCTTCAATAGGAAACAATGAGAGTACAATCCCATGTCAGGTATTGAGGAGAACGGGTTTGGCAAGGAGCGTTTGAGCACTTCATATGAAATGACAACGTGAGACTCAGTTAGACAGAGACACTGAACCACTGAACCACTGTTGCTGATCATGATCATGGCAGCCGGGACTGTCCTGACACTCAGCCTCTGCACATTTATGCTCCTTGGGCAAGGTGAGCTTTTACACTGAGTCAGCTGTGTCTACATTCATTTATTTAATCATCACTTTCAGTCTTGATTTTTGGAGGATGTAGTGTGTCGTGGTGTTGAGCAACCTTTCTTTTACACACAGTAGAAACTCTTAAAAAAAACGTTTCAGACAGTAAAAGGCTAAAATAACTGATTTATGAAGGGTCATCATCAGTAACATGTTCAATTTTCAATTTAGATACAGTTACGATCCAATAGAGGAATTCTTTTGAATGAATTGTTTTGTTTTAAATTGTCTCTTCAAATTCCAATCATTTCACATCTGAGGTAAATCTTTCAGTCACAAAGTTTATTTTCCCATTTCAGTATTTGTTTTTATAATTTAGTCTCAATATGCCGAGTGCCTGACCACAGGTTTAAATACACCTGAGGACAGATTGTTATTCAATATCAAACCTCACAGGATGTGTCACACCGTATCGCTCTTTACACATGGTACTAACATGTGTGTCTGGTGTCCAACAGTCATCAAGTGGTCAGGTGCAAAGGTGTAAAGGAGGCAAATACAAATGTTCTGACCTGTTTGAGTAACCTTCACTATTCTTCTATGTCTAAAGAACTACATATAATCCTAAACTTGTCATATAATGTGTAAGCAGTTTATCACAACCATACTCAGAGTGAGTGTTACAATGATCAGCTGTAGTTGTTGTGGTCTCCAGTGCATCAGTGTGATGATCAAATACTGTTCATGTGGTGTGTATGGGCACCATCTCAAACCTCAAAAGGAAATTGAGGTAGCAGCAGTAACTCTATCGCCACCCTGTGGCTGCAGATACATAAACCTACAATGAAACACACATGAATATAAAGTAAAGTAACATTTGCCCTCTGTCTCTTCCACAGGGTCACAGGCTCAGGGTAAGTGCAGCCAAACATTCTTTTATTCATTTACCTCACAGGTATATATGTATATATATATATATACATATATATATATATATATATATATATATGTATATATATATATATATATATATATATATATACATATACACACTTATGTGTATGTGTTATTTTTATGTTTATACATATATAATAATTTAACTAAGCAAACAGGTAAGGGGCTGCTGCAGTTGGTCAGGTCTAGGTTCAGCAACATCATGTGCCCAAAGAATGAGGTCAGCTGACTACCTGAATATAATGAATGACCAGATTATTCCATCAATGCATTTGTTTCTTCCCTGATGACATGGGCATATTCCAAGATGACAATGCCAAGATTCATCAGGCTCAAATAGTGAAAGAGTGGTTCAGGGAGCATGAGACATCATTTTCACCACAGAGTCCAGACCTGAACCCCATTGAGAGTCTTTGGGATGTGCTGGAGAAGGCTTTGCTCAGTGGCCCGACTCTCCCATCATCAATACAAGATCTTGGTGAAATATCAATGCAACACTGGACGGAAATAAATCTTGTGACATTGCAGTAGCTTATGGAAACAATGTCACAGTGAATGAGTGAGTAATCAAAGCTCAAGGCGCTCCAACCATGTGACCCTTTCTTTTGGCCAGGCAGTGTATATATGTATAAACATAACAATGCTCCAGGATCAAGGAGAAGAACATGATCCTAAAATTGTTCCATGTCGTAATTTCCTATCTTTCACATAAGTGACTGAAATGGTATGAAAGTGATCACAAAGAAAGGAGTATTATCATTTTGGAACTGAGCGAGTTCTCATTTTTGATTGAGTCTGGAAAGCGTGTTGTCACCTCCCACCTTTAAATGGCGTGACCAGAGGACATAGAAAATGCCTCAGATTTTGACCAACGATCTGGATGAAGTATGCGAAGCAATGGAAAACGAGTCAAAAACATGCTTGTCGTCATTTTCTTCTCTTCGCTTAAAGTGAAAGCAACAGCTCAATCAAAGGCCAGCTGCTCTCGGGTAAAACCTACTTAATAAAAATTTTCTTGTTTTAAGAGCAACAATCTGCCATGAAGTGAGCAAATCTTTCTCATGATTATTATTAAGACGACTTTTAATATACAGGAATGACAAAATTGCTTATTGAATTGATTAAGCTGGCGTTAAGAATGTATACGTTAGAACTTCTTATATTTGCACACACAACAATCCATGATAGTGAATTTTATTTCTGTATTAAACACATTCTTCATACCAAGACAGGACGGAGCAGCCACTGTTTTAGTTTGTTAGTGGTCATTAAATCTTAAAGTAAGATGTCTTTTTTTTTTTTTTGCCCAAAAATGAAGAACCATTTCCCCAAAACAAGGCTTATTTTGGCTTCTTTAAAAACAGTTTTTGCAGTGTAGCGGTTCCGGCCAAAACGGTGTCCTTGGCAGACATGTCTGCAGAGTCAGCACAATTCATCCAGACTAGAACTGAGCACAGAGTTTAGTCACACTTAATAGAGTGGAGATAAACAAAGACTCCAGCACAGGGCAGCCAGCGCTCACTAACTTAAAAAAAAGGCAATCAATCATGAGAAATGTCCAAATAATTTCATTTCTCTATGAACTTGTACGTATTGTACTTGACATGGTTTCGTATTCTACAAAGCCCAAACATGGTTGTGTGTTCTCTGTCAGACTGTGGAGAAGCACCTCTGAACACTCGGATAGTGGGTGGTGAGGATGCCCCGGCGGGGTCCTGGCCCTGGCAGGTCAGCATGCACATCGTGGACTTTTCTCACGTGTGTGGAGGGACCATCATCAGTGACCAGTGGGTTCTCACATCAGCGCACTGCATCATTGTGTAAGACACAGAGCTGCTCATTCAACTTCACTTCTTCTTTCTTTTTCCTCTGCTTTCACTTCTTTCTTGCAAACTTCACCACCAAGCCATACAGAGACCATGACTTCTGTTTTTAGTGTAATGTGAGGTTTTGATATATGGTGGTTCGGATGACTCTTAATGAGAGGACACGGCAGAATGGAGACGGATAGATAACAGAGGTTGTTACTGACTGGTATTGCGAACCATGGCTCCGACTTCTTAGTTCCGATGTAAATAGAGCGCCTGGATATTTATACATTATACATAAACTCTGCCCTCTGCTCTGCTCACAACAGCCTGCCGTTTGTTTCTCGACTCCACTCACAGAACCTGCATGGGACTGAGACAGAACAGACTCAGGTATCAACTGTGGCGTCAACAGACCATCACTGAGTCACACAAGAATCAAAGCTAATGCCAATGCAGAGCTGTAGATCAGTTAAAAAGACTAAACAAACCCTGAAAACATGCGTTCATGTCCAACATTTAGTAAGGACTATATTTAATAGAGGAGTCGGGTGTATTTAGAGACAGCACTGCTGAGCGCCAGCGATCGTGGGCCGTATTTCAGTTCAGTGACTGTGTCCTGAACGATTCTGCGAACAAATCTTTTTCATTATCTTTTTCATGAAAACATCTGCTTTGCCACTAGTTTATGTGTTTGTAGACATCATGGCATGCTAAGATGACCCCACCCATGTTTAGGAGATACTATGACGTAATGGAAAAAGATGTGCCTGATAACAAATGGAGTAGAACCAGTGCTACAACTTTAGAATGGAAAAGTGCCAATAGAAGGCATAAGAAACGGCATCATATTCCAGGTAGCTAGCACCAGGATATGCTAGCCTCGTAAATGATATTGTACTAGCTAGATTACATTTAGCATATCTAGTTTACCAGCTATAGCTCCTGTAATACATTTTCATTTAAATGTTGCTAGTTAAACTTTAACATATACCTATTCAATTCAATTTTATATGCATAGCACCAAATCACAACATTATCTCTGCACATAGACAACATCAAGGAGAGCAGAGAAACCCAACAATTCACACAATGAGCAAACACTAGGCATCAGTGGAGAGCAGTGTTTGGAATAACGCCGTTTAAAAGAACGATAGTGGTGCAACGGATCATCATTGATCCGTGATCCGTTCGGATCAATATCTTCGGTTCGGCACACACGTGATCCGCGATTTGATTTAGGAAAAAAAAAAATTGTGCGCGCACACACAGCGTGGTCATGGCGAGCGGAGGAACGGAGGAGCTTGAACGCCCCGCGTCATTTAAACCCCTGTATGGGAGCATTTTGGCTTCCCTGTTAAATATAATGACGAAGGAAAGAGGTTAGTGGATAAAACCGTGACGGTGTTTAGACACTGTGGCACAAGAAAGCCACATGACAGTGGAAACACATCAAGCATGGACACACATTTGAAGCGACATCACCCCGGTGTTTCACTGACAGGAGTGAAAACGAAGGCTGCTCAACAACCGCTTATCACCGCGGCATTTAAGCAGCTCCTTGTTGCACAATCAGACATCACAAACACTATTGGTGTGTTTATAGGTGCAGACATGAGGCCATATTGGCTTGTGCAAAACGAGGGCTTTAAACACATGCTGAAAGTGCTTGAGCCACGTTACGATGGTGCGCCGTCGCGCAGCCACTTCAGCGAAAAGATTGTGACAGACTTTTTTTGCTGATCCGAAAAATGATCCAATCTGTGACTCTGATCCGCGGAACGATCCGATCCGTGAGTTTTTTGATCCGTTGCACCCCTAAAGAACGGCGTTAGCTAACGACGGCTAAAGCTAAACAGAGAATCGCTGAAGCAGCAGAGATGGCGAGTCAGGACTCCGATGTAAAGTTGGCATTTTCAAAGTGGCGATAAAATCACTTCTTCGAGTTCATTGTGATGAAAGGCAAGAACGTACATGTAATGTGTACATTATGTCCCGGAGCAATTCTAATTTAATGAAGCATCTCACAATGGCACACGCATCTATAAAGTTAGTTGCCAAAAACACCAGTTATTGAGAGTTTGATTTATTTAATTAAGAATAAGACTACAGAGCTAAACACACTTTTTTGTTGTTTAAAAGTTTACTTTTGTTGTCTCAGGTTTAGAGAGTTTGATTTAATTTGCTAGAGTTAAATGCACTTTATATGGTGTAACTGTTTACTTTTCTTACAAAGATAAAACTTGAAGTGCAGGATAAACATCTTGCAGTCTGTCGACGTGCAATAAATATAGAAAGTTATGTACAAACACCTGTCTGTTCTACTCATTTCAACTGACTTGTGAAAACTACACAAAATAATCCAAATTCTTTGACATATAGCAACTTTTTTTTTTAACAGTAACACAAATAGTTACTTTCCCTGGTAACGAGTAACTTTTATTATAGAGTAATTCAGTTACTAACTCAGTTACTTTTTGGAACAAGTAGTGAGTAACTGTAACTAATTACTTTTTTAAAGTAACGTTCCCAACACCGGTGGAGAGAAAAAACTCTCTCTTAAAGAAATCTCTGACAGAACCAGGATCAGTGATGACATGTTAATAGAACTACAATGTCATTTATATAAGCAGCAGCAGAGACTGTTGATAAAAAAAACATATACTGATATCAACTTTTAATTATAGCATAATCATACAGTAAAGGTGATGATATGATATGATATGATATGAATGATGATAATAATAGCCTCGAAACTGGATCTGGATCCTGCAACCTGCAAGATGAGGGCACAGAGAGAGAGAGAGAGAGAGAGAGAGGACAGAAAGGATGTGAGAGAGTGAGTGTGAGTGCACCACAGGAACTCCCCCAGCAGCATAACTAAGAGCTGGTCCAGGTTTCCCTGAACCAGCTCTAACTATAAGCTTTATCAAAAAGGAAAGTTTTGAGTCTAACTTTAAATACAGAGAGAGGCTCCACCTCCCAAACTGTCACTGGGAGCTGCTTCCACAGGAGAGGAGGAGCCTGGTAACTGAAGGCTCCGCCTCCCATTCTGCTCTTACAGACTCTGGGAACCACAAGTAAACCTGTATTTTGGGAGCAAAGTGGTCTGTTAGGGTGAAACGGTAAGACAAGGTCTTTCAGGTATGAAGGGGCCTGATCATTAAGCGTTTTGTAAGTAAACTTGTAGTATAGACCGCCTAAACCGAGACCAGAGGAAAAAGAGACCAAGACAAAACCAAGAACAAGACAGACCAGGTCAAGACCAAGACCAAGACCAAGTCGAGACAAGGCTGAGACAGCAGCATACTGGGGTTCATTCAATACATGTTAGAAGGTTTTATTTCAACAATACACAGACAGAGTTTATGTCATGTGAACTCACTCACTGTGAATGTTTTCACAGACCAGCTGAGATCAACGATGACGACTGATACTGGACTATTAGAGGATTGAGACTCTGTTGAGGAGTGACATGACTGATACTGACTGTTTCCAAGGTCATCTGACAAAACAGCTAACATCACCAACAACTGTCTAAAGAATGGGAAATATGTAACTGATTTAAATCATACGCCATTTGTAGATGAAATTGTAACTTGGAAATTGGAGATTCAGAATTATAACTATAATTCTAATTATTATCAACTTTCCTGAAATGCATTAGGCCCACATGTTATTTTAAAGTCAATGATTCCATTTATTAAGTCAAACACCATTTTAAGTACAATACTGCAATCCAACAATACAAAGACACACACACACACACGCACATACATCAAAGACACAAATCACTGAATCAAATGCAGCAGTGCTGTCGCTAATACACCAGACTCCTCTGTTAAATATTGTGATTTTAGACATTTCCCTGGTAATTGTTGGAGATGAACCCACGTTATAGGATTGTTACGTATTTTTAATTGATCTACAGTTCGGCACTGTTCGGCTTGATTCTTGTGTCGGACATCTCTACCTGTGACAGACGGTCTTGACTTGTAGCCTGACTCGAGACCAAGACAATACCAGAGGGTATCGAGACCCAGACAAGACCGAGACCACGTAAAAGTGACGTAAAAGACCAGTCTCGAGCCATACAACTCTATTTGTATGTGAGGAGGAGGATTTTAAATTGAATCCTAAATTGCACGGGGAGCCAGTGTACGTTATCAACCACACCTGACCATCCACCACCTTGAAGTTCAAAGTTTTATGAACATATATGGCTACTCCTCCACCACCCTTAAGGAAGTCTGTTTATGTAATTGCTTTCAAATCCATCCAGTTCAAAGTCCATATCTTTGTCACTTTTAATCCAGGTTTCTGATATTGTTATTATGTTGAAAGGCCGTTTGAACTGATGTTAATATTCATTTATATTATTGAAGTTTGCATACAGGCTCCTGCTCTTAAAATGGATAATTGATCATTTGTCATCCATTTTAATGTTCCAGTTGTAGTGTTCATCTGTGTAGTAGCTGCAGTTATTATTGATGGAGGAGTCTGGGTCTATTTTCCACATCTTGTGTGTTGTGGTCCGTATATTCAAATGTTTTCAGTTCCTGCAGGTCATGTTCAATAATCAACTGTATCATTAAGTTCTCATTCTCAAATGAAGGCCTTTTTGAGTGAGATATTTCCATGTGTGTCATCATAGTTGTTTGTTGTAGTTGCTTGTTCCCTTACAGCCCAGATGATCATTGATATTTGTCCAGTTCGTCACTATTTCTGATGACAAGCACTTTGGCCTCCTCAGGTGATCCGTTAAGTTTTATGAATATTTTACCGTTTGTACTCCAAGTGTTTTGGATTTTCCTCTGTTTCCTTAAGTAGCGTGCTTTTCTGGCTATGTCAGCGTTGTGTTTTGTGAGGTGCTAGTTGATGAAGACATCTCTTCCTTTGAGTTTCCTTCCCTGATTCAGCAGCTCGATTTTATGTTTTCTGTTGACAAACCGTAAAATCACAGCAGGCTTGTCGCTGGTGCTTCTCCTGGGCAGAGGGTGGCATGCCTCGATGTTCCCACGTCCTGTTCTGCGGGCTCCCCTCCCCTACGAGTTCTGAGAGGAACTAGAAAGAGAGACCATATCACTCCAGTGTTAGCTTCTCTACACTGGCTCCCCATACAGTTTAGTATTCAATTTAAAATCCTATCTATACTTCTAATATGATACAATATGACACGATATGATACACAGTGGTGGACTGTCAGGGCCAGCAGGGCCTTCTCTGCTGGCCCTGACAATATCAAAAAAGTATTTTTATTATTATCATTATTATTATTTTTTTTAATAATCAAATGAATGTGTGTCTGAACGTGTCTGAATTCAATTACTTTTTCAGTATGTTATGATTATATTTCCAGAAAGAATATGTTATTTTTTGTGAAGCTGAGCTGGATTTTCCTGGATGTCATTAAACACATCATAGCTCCGTGGACCTGCTCTAGTGGTATTGCTGGCCTTTCGTTGAAGCTGCCATTTCCTATTTGGTTATAACTTTGACTGACGTGTGTCGTCAGCCAATCAAAATTTGATGCATAGTGACAGAACGCCCCAGGCCCAGCGATGTGTCTGGCGCTAGCCCCCGCTGTTGTCATCAACGACGTTTGAACCTGTGGCGGCTTTTGAAGTAAGCTATGGCCACTGCATTAACACCACCGATCCATCATGTTTCTGATCTCCTTCGTGTGCACTTTTCACGACGATCGTTTGGAGAAAAGAAGGAAATTATTTCAAGAGAAAGACCTACACCCAAGAGGTACATCATTTATGGTAGTTCGAGTGTTAATGATAAATGTATAACATTTTTTAGAAGTGGTGAGGACAAAACTGTTGATCATAAAAGTGCCGGGGACGTGTTCCCCGCGTAGCTGACGCCTATGCTTATGTGGAAGCTTGTTTTTGTGTCATATAGTGGCTTGTGAAATTGCGGTTGCTGAGTGACATAACGGAATATGTGGTGGTAATGATGCAGTAGCCTATAGATGCACAGTGGTGTGCGTGTGCGCTATGGTTGTTGCAGATCAACAATCTCGTGAATATAGTGCATAATAGTGTGTTTTGTATGTGGTTGTGTTTGTGCGTGTTTTTTTTTTTTTTTTTTTTACTGAAGACCCTGACTGAAACCCCACGGTACGTTACTGATGATACAATATACATTTATTGTCCCACAATGGGGAAATTCCCAATATTACATCAGAAAATAGATAGTCACACAATGAACAGCAACAACAGGTGCACGGTAAAGCATAGAATTGACACAATGAATGAAATAATTAAATATCATATAGTGATCACCTCGGTGACTGGATCTGCTGGGATCACTGCTGGTTGTAGCAGGAAGGAAGGACCATCGATATCTCTCCTTCACACACTTGAAGGAGCCACTCAGTGCTGTGACAGTGACCCTCAGTGGTGGGAGCCATTCTCCATCAGCGATGTTAGCTTTGCTGTCATTCTCCTCTCTCCCACCACCTGCACTGAGTCCAGGGGGCAGCTCAGCACAGAACTGGCCTTCCTAATCAGTTTGTCCTGTCTCTTCCTGTCAACAGTGGGGATGCTGCTGCTCCAGCAGACCACTCCAGAGAAGATGGCTGATGCCACCACAGAGTCAAAGAAGGTCCTCAGGAGTACTCCTTGCACTCTAAAGAACATTAGTCTCCTTAGCAGATGGCCTTTCTTGTAAAGCGCAGCCATGTTGTGAGACCAATCCAATTTGTTGTTCAGGTGATCACCCAGGTACTTATAAGAGTCCAGTCCCTGGATGTTCACCGGTGTTGGTTGGAGGTGACTGCGCCTGCGGAAATCCCCCACCAGCTCCTTGGTTTTTCACCGTGTTGAGTTGGAGGTGGTTCTGCTGGCACCAGTCCACAAAGTCCTGGATCAGTTCTCTGTATTCCCTGTCATCTTCATCCGTGATGAGTCTGACGATTCGTCAGAGAACTTCTGCAGGTGGCAGGTGGGGGAGTTGTGTTTGAGGTCAGCCGTGTACAGGGTGAACAGGAAAGGAGCCAAGACTGTACCCTGTGGAGCCCCTGTGCTCCAGACCACAGTATGGTCTCACCAGGGGGCTCGGTGAGCGAGGACAAGACGCTCCATTGTCTTCATCACGCACGACATTTTCCACAGCTGTGGAACTCTTCCCAGCTTCAGACTTAGGTTGAAGACATGCTCCACAATCACACACAGCTGATCGGCATAGGACTTGAGGAGCCTGGAGCTGAGCTGTCTGGACCCATTGCCTTCCTTGCCATGATCTTGCCCACTTCTGGTCCCCCACAGCCTGTGAGACTGTTTCCCTGAGCCCAGAGATGGTCTTCAGGCCTCTCCAGACTCCGCTGGCGTTGTTCTGTACCAGCTGTTCCTCCATCTTCCTCCTGTGGTGGTTCTTCCCCACAACCCTCAGTTCCTCCTTGTTTCCTGACCTAAAGGCTCTCTTTTTCTCCTTCAGGAAGGCCTTTATGTCTGGATATATCCAGGGTTTGTTGTTGGAGTAGCACGTAGAGTCCTGGTGGGTACGGTGTTCTCCACACAGAAATGAATGTAGTCTGTGATACAATTTGTGCGGTTGTCGATGCCCCCCCCAAGAGGATCACAGAGTTCATCCCACACAGTCCCTCAGAGCCTGTTCAGTCTCCTTGGTCCATCGTCTGACTGTGCGGGTCACAGCTGGTTGTCTGGGCATGAGGGGTTCGTACACAGGCTGCAGATGGACCAGGTTGTGGTCTGATCTCCCAAGGGGGGGGAGGGAGGGGTGTTGAGTTGTATGCCTGGGTGAGAAGGAGACAACGGTTGGTGCAATAATTAGAAAATGGAATAAAACTTTAAATGTGTGAAACGTGTTGGGGATCAGCTTATTCAAGATGGAGTCACATGCATCTTGGATGGAGATCACATGGCCCCTTGCTCACAGACAAAGAGGGTCATAAAACTCAGTCTCTAAATATCCCTTATCTTTCACACATCAGTGTGAAACCCACCTCAGTGGTCACTTTGTGACATGTGACCCCATGTGTCACAAACAATACAAAAGCCAGGTTTTGTCCTCCTCGCTCTCTTCTCTTCTCCATCTCCAGCCTGCTATCCTCCCATCAGAGGCAGTGACACCAGAGCCTGCCTAAGGATCAACTAAGGATCTAAAGCCAGGTTAGCTCCAACTAGCTAACTTTGTGAGGAAGAACCTGAGCCACAGACACCAGAAACACAGTCAACCATCTACAGTCTCTGGACCAACAGACACCAGACAGCAAGGACTTGGTAACGTAACTGAGCCTAGCATAGCATCACACTACTTGACCAAGCATAGATGAAATGTTGTATTGAGCTTACTCGCTCAATGTGTCGTAGTAAATAGATTAAGGTTAATATGATGTTAGTGATGTCTATGCTTCTTAGCTTTCAGCTCTAGATGTGCATGTTTCTAACCTCTCATCTAACCTGACATCTCACTTTACAAAAGTAGTTAACAAAGAAACACAGCAGCCACGCGCTCAAGAAGCCATCTTTGTTGTAGTTTCCGCCATCTTGATTTGTAGTCTACCTCTATCTGACTTGACCATATGATCTGCACACACACAGACTCACTCTCTCTCTTTTTCATACACACACTGTATATAGTTACATTTAGTAGATATTATCGTTTCAATCTTTGATGTCTTCTTTAATAACTGTTTATAAAATATACAGTCTGGTCTGATTAATACTGTGTATAGTATACAAGTGTGTATATTGCCAACCTCTTCCTTGTAGAACTCCAAACCTTCAATTCAAGCTAACTATTCATGTAGTATTGTGATATATCAATTATTAAATTAATTATTAATCATAATCCAAATTGGTAATCGGTTTAATTCATGAGACTGTTTTTGGAGGTTATGATTTAATGGTTCATTCATATTTGGGACTCTGGAGGCCCTACCAGTCGCCAAAGTGTGGAAAAAGAATACTCAGTCTTTTTTTCGTGGTCCCCCTTAGTGTAAGTATAGGCGATAAAACACGCCATGTTGAATTCCCTGCGCTTATGACGGCAGCATGCGCATTTCACCGCAAATGTTACCGCCCACCAGTAAGTTTACCTCGAGAGCTCCACCTTAGCTCCACCTTAGCTCCACCTTAGCTCCACCTTAGCTCCACCTTGTCCCTGCGAGAGTGCAGGCGAGGGAGGAAGAGCGGTATTATGTCAACGTGGAGGGACAAGTGTGCTGTTGGTGGCTGCACAGTGGAGCACAGTGTTTTACACAAACTTCCAGCCTCAGAGGATTTTATATATGAAGCTAATGTTCCGGATAAAGTCAGCAAACGTGTGTTCGTGTGTTCGCACCACTTCACATCAGACTGCGGCCAGCGGTCGCCGTATTTAGTCAGCGAACGTATTTCACCGACGTACAAACACACACATTGTTAAGAAAAGGTCACATAGAGGTCATAACTAACCATTCTGACACGTCCTAATTAAACATATTTGTTCAGTACGTCCTCCATGACCGGAGCACAGACTCAGTCTGATCACATACAGCGGCAGTTTATGCCACTCGCCACTGGCGATCAGCGTTAGCGATCAGCGGTGCTGCACTCTCTGTGCAGCGGTGCTGCACTCTCTGTGAAAATCAGTTAAAAAGACAGCACCGCTGATCGCCAGCGGCGAACGGTGAGCTGCCTAAACTGGCGCTGTATGTGTGAGTGCCGTCACAGGAACAGACCTCCGACACATGGATACAGAGGGACAGCACAGCTGATCGCCACCGCTGATCGCCAGGGCGAGCGGCGAGCTGCCTAAACTGATCGCCAGCTCCGGAGCATACAGTCACCGGTCTGATACAGCGCCAGTTTATTCAGATCGCCGCGCGCTGCTGGCGATCAGCTGTGCTGTCCCTAAGTGTTTTTAACTGATTTACAGTTGGGCAGTGTTCGGCTCGATCCTTATGTAGGACGTCTCTTCTTGTGACGGCATTCTCGCTGTTTTCTGCGCATGCTGCCATGTTGATATTGTCAGAGAACTAGTGGAGGGAGGGGGAGACGAGAAGCAGCTGAGCGAGTGAGCGCTGTAAAGGGGACAAATCAGAAACCCCCTGGAAGAAGTGGGTGTGTGTTTGCCTGTGTCTCATTTGCATATAAAGGGACCATGCACGAAAACCGAGCATTCTGAAAGCGGCGGGTTTAGCAGGGTTATTGAACTGCTATGATGCTTCATCCTTATGGTATTTTGACCAAACCATGACATGTTCATTAGGACACCAGGGAACTATTTTAATGGGGGAAATAAGGTATAATATGTCCCCTTTAAAATCCAGCAGCACCCGTAAGGTCCCCCTGCTCAAGAAGGCACATGTACAGGCCTGTCTGAAGTTTGCCAACAAACAGCTCAATGATTCAGAGAATGATTGGGAGAAGGTGATGGGGTCAGATGAGACCAAAATCCAGCTCTTTGCAATCAATTCGACTTGCCGTGTTTGGAGGAAGAGGAATTCAGACTATGACCCCAGGAACATCATCCTCACCGTCGGACACGGAGGTGGAAGCATTATGCTTCGGGGGTGTTTCTCTGCTAAGGGGACAGGTCAACTTTACCGTATCGAGGGAAAGATGGATGTGGCCTTGTAACATGAAATCCTGGGTGACAACCTCCTTCTCTCAGCCAGGAAACTTAAAATGGATGGGTCTCCCAGCACGACAATAACCCAAAACCTACAGCCAAGGCAACGTAGGTGTGGCTCAAGATCATGTAGTGGCCTAACCAGTCTCCGGACCTAAATCCTATAGAAAATCTGTGGACGGAGCTGAAGCTTCGAGTTGCCAAGCGACAACCTCGAAACCATAAGGATTTGTAGAGGATCTGCAAAAAGGAGCGGTCCAGAATTCCTCCTGAGATGTTTGCAAACCTGGTGATCAACCACAAGAAACGTCTGACCTCTATTCTTACTAAGGGTTTCTCCACCAAGTACTAAGTAATGTTTTGTCAAATACTTATTTCACTCAATGAATTGCAAAATAATTTAAATCTTTTGTTTTATGTGATTTTCTGGATATTCTTTTAGATATTCTGTCTCTCCCTGTTAATAAACCTACCATTAAAATTAAAATTATAGACTGTTCATTTATTTGTCAGTGGGTGAACTTACAAAATCAGTGAGGGATCAAATAATTATTTCCTTCACTGTACTTATGGTTCCCAGAGTCTGTAAGAGCAGAATGGGAGGCGGAGCTTTCAGTTACAAGGCTCCTCCTCTCCTGTGGAACCAATCTCCCAATGACAGTTCAGGAGGCGGAGCCTCTCTCTGTATTTACAGTTAGACTTAAAACTTTCCTTTTTGATAAAGCTTATAGTTAGAGCTGGTTCAGGGAAACCTGGACCATGTCTTAGTTCTGCTGCTATAGACCTAGACTGCTGGGGGATTTTCCTGTGGTGCACGCACACTCACTCATGACTTCATTATAATATAATAAGGTCATATAATGATGATAATGATAATAATAATAATAATAATAATAATAACAACATATGTCATTATCCTTGTCTCTTTCTCTCCCTAGTTTGTGTCTTTCCTTCCTTCTCTCTCTCTCTCTCTCTGTGTCCTCATCTTGCAGGTTGCAGGATCCATTTCCAGTTTCGAGGCTATTATTATTATTATTGTTGTTATTATTATTATTATCATCATTATTATTATTATTATCATTCATATCATATCATATCATATCATATCATATCATCACCATTATTATTATGCTATAATTAAAGTTGATATCAGTATCTTTATCAACAGTCTCTGCTGCTGCTGTTGCTTATATAAATGACATTGTAGTTCTATAAACATGTCATCACTGACCCAGAACTGTTCTGTATAAACTTATAACTTGATACAGTTGTTGTGTATCTGCTCCTCGGTTCTTTCGTTTGTCTCTACCTCATCTCTCTCTTGTCCTACCTAGTGTTTGCTCATTGTGTGAACTGTTGTGTTTCTCTGCTCTCCATGATGTTGTCTATGTACAGAGACCTGAGATAATGTATGTTGTGAGCTATAATGTATCTAACAAAGGTTTTGTGGGATTTTGCTTTCCTACCTTTCTAACTCATTTCAAACGTACATAGTTTTCAAACATGCACTGAATTTCAAATATGTTCCTGAAATTGTCCTGAGTTTTAATTTTTTATTTTTTTCTGGAGATAGATGTTTTAGAAAAATGAAATTATCCTAAATCACACTAAAAAACATCCAACACCAACCAGCTAATTCAACTGCCTGTATATGATATAAAATATTACAAATTACATGTTTTTGTTTTTTCATTTCTCTTCTATGAAATTTGCGGAAGAGAAATTCACTGGAAGCTTATACCACATGTCTAATTTTAATTTGCACTTCTGCTTTACAAAGTTAAAAAACATCTGCAGTATAAAAATGACTCAACTTTTGTCTGTCAGTCAACAGGCAAATTACTCAAGTTTCCCTTATCTTACACTATCTCTGTTTTGCTCTGATACACACAACGTCTGAGACGGATTCTGCTTCACTGACCAATTCATTAATATTCACTTGTTTCTCTCATTCCAGAAACCCAAGTCAATATATTCTCTACTTTGGAAGGGAAACTCAAAGTGGTCCCAACATTCGCGAGGTGAAGCGAACTGTGTCCCAAGTCATTGTCCATCCTGATTACAACAACACTCTCCTCAACAATGACATTGCCCTTATGAAACTCAGCAGCCCCATCAGTTTCACTGACTACATCAGACCTGTCTGTCTGGCAAGTAAGTCCAGTGAGTTCCACAATTCCACTCTCTGCTGGTCCACTGGCTGGGGGAAAATTAAAAGCAATGGTGAGTCACCTTTCAGGTTGTTTTGCACTTATCTTGATTGAAAAACACAGTCTCTCAGTTTAAAAACAGGGTTTATTGGTTTCACTTTCAACTTTTGTCGTGCTTTCATTTCAAATCCTGTGCTAGCATTACAGGGGGACTCGTGTACACATTACTTTAACGCCTGATGCAGATCAGCGTCTGTCATGGCCGACTAGGGCATAACAGCAAGAGATGCTGATGTTGCTTAAGTGATGGTGATTTGGTTGATCAAGTTTTTGGGTTTTGAAGCATCCATAGGTCCACATCCTCTGCATAAGTACGTATATGCATTATAGCCCCTCTCATTTGGGTTGCTTGTATAGTCAAGTCACCATCAAATTCTGGTTCTTCTCTTGTCAGTGACTCTTGTGTTCAATAGTCCACTTCTCAATAGGCTGCCTCATCAACTCCAAAGATGGGCAGAGAGACACATCACATCATAACATATTTTTTTTTTGTATTTTACTATTTAAAATAGCAGATCTTTGTGTTGGTGAAGCTACTGCTCTAAGGCTGGATTCATACTTTCCATGTCTGCGAGTACACAGAGGTTGGCTATGGTCCACATGATGTCAGTGCCATCATCCTCCCCTGTCTATGGCAGTGCACAATAACATCCAAGGACTTGGACTTGACCCTCCACTAAAGTGCTACAAACAAACTCATCTCCCAACAGTTAAAAAACCCATGGAGTCTGTGATTAGGTCGTTGAAGGAAATTCATTTGAATATACTTGACCAGCCCATGTGCTTGCAAACAACCCACCAAATGAATTTCCATTCAATTCCATTCATGGCAGAGTACACCCTGTACAGGACGCCAGTCCATCACAGGGCCACACGTAACAACCATCCACTCTGACTCTCACACCTACGGTCAAAGACGGTGCCTCATCCCCAAATCTGCATGTTTTTGGACTGTGGGAGGAAACTGGAGAACACACACACACACACACACACACACACACACGGGGAGAACATGCAAACTCCATGCAGAAAGGCCCTTGTTCTGAACAGGTCAAGCTCCCAGGTCTTCTTGCTGCAAAGGCAAGCATGCTAACCACTAAATTCCATTAAAATATAATGTAATCATTTAGTCGTGAAACAATCACCAATCACACTGAACCATCTGACTCAGTGTGATTGACCTTAGGTTTTCTAAGTGTTAGTGTGTGTCTAAGGTCAATCACCAGCTCTGCTATGTGTCCTGTTTATTTTGTGTTTAGTGGCGTTCATAAAGCTGCAGCAGCAGCAAGGTGTTGTTAAGGACCATGGTACTTTTTGTCAAAGTCGCCAAACGAGCACCAGGTCAATTCTTTGCAGTGCTTTGGATAAAGAAAGAAAAAAAAACACAGTTCCTTTGAAGAAAGAAGAAACAGAGAAAGCAAGGGTTACATAAGATCACTTTAAAAATGGATGGTGTTTTTTTTCAATAACATTACACTGTGCAATCAATGATGTTCTTAAAAAAAAGATGGTCTTTTTCCCCCTGCAGAAAACTTGCCGGATTCTGGAAATCTACAGGAGGTTCAGATTCCTGTTATTGGAAACAACGAGTGCGCCTGCAGTTACCAAAAAGAACCAGACGTAAACATCACTGCCAACATGATCTGTGCTGGGCAAGAGAACAAAGGCGTATGTCAGGTTAGAATAATTATCATCATAAGGGTTGCTGGTGCCAATCCCAGCTGACATAGGGTGAAAGGCGGCGTCACACCCTGGACAGGTCACCAGTCCATTGCAGGGCAAACAGACAATAATTCACTCTCACACTCACACCTACAGTCAGTTTAGTGTCCAATTAACCGATGCATGTTCATGTGGTGCGCATCTGGACAACAAATACACACTTGGGAGGATCCAGACCCTGGACTGAGACACAGCTTATGTTCATATTGTATGTACAGTCTGTGGGTTAGGCTTTTGCAAGTTAGCCAACAGACTAAATGGCTGACAGCAGCTAAAGTGGGAAGCCCCACTTGAATGCCCCATCATGTCTTATTCACAATATTGTAAGTGGATGGTTTCTAAAAGTTCATAGTTTATAAGATGCGATATTTCACCGGCCTGCTGGATTGCTTTAGTTTGCACACTTGCATGAATGGAGAGAGGTGTGTTTACATCCTTTCCTGTATGTTAAGGCCACCATAGTTCCCTGACACACTTAAGAAAGGGAAAGGTTATGGAGGAATCCTCTGTCACCATTTGATGTCTTCTAAAATGAACCAAAAAAAAACTAAGTTCAATCAGAAGACATAATGAACTTTCTCAATACATGAATCTATAACTTCTATGTTTTACCTTTGAAGGGGGACTCTGGTGGACCTTTACAATGCAAACAAGGCTCTCGGTGGATCCAGGCTGGCATCACCAGTTTTGGAATACCTTGTGCCGTTGGCGTCCCTGAAGTCTACGCGCGAGTGTCTCAGTTCCAGACCTGGGTCACAAATCAAGTGGGAGGAGTCAATGTAGGCTTTGTGACATTCAATTCCAGTGGCACTGACCAAGACAGCAGCTATGTGTGTTCTGAGAATGTTCCACCTCTGAACTCCACCACATCACCAAGTGTCACACTTGAGTTTCCATTTTTTGTCATTGTAGTGTTGGTGATGCTGCAGCAAATGTTAGCTCAGTAGCATAGCACCTTTTCAAAAAGCCTTTTTTTTTTTTTTTTTTATTCTTCGTCCTCTACTTTCTAGTATCTATATGTGTAGTACTTAGTAATGTACACTAGTCTTCCAACAGGGATTCCCTCATTCAGTGTTGTTTTCATACTAATTTCGAAGCAGCATTCAGTTCTTCTGCTCCTCATCTGGGGAACACCTGAGGTCCACTCAGACTGTCGGCTCATTTAAATCAAACATTATTGTTTACTGCAGCCTTTTCTGAAATTCTTAGTTATTCTTAGTAATCTTGGTTATCAGTTCATTCATTCAGTCTTTTAATCAAAATCCCAACTTACTATTTTATCTCTCTTAATAAACATTTTAATTTTAATGTTGATTTTAATGTCTTGCTTTTATTTTGATTAATGTCATTTTTATTTCTTTTTTTCTGTGATTTTCTTAATGTATTTCTATGCCCTTGTAAAGCACATTGAGTTGCCCTGTGTATGAATAGTGCTGTACAAATAAACCTGCCTTGTCTTGCCTGAATGAATAGAAACGAATAAAATAGAATAGAATAGAAATACTTTATTCATCCCCAAGGGGAAATTGTTTTAACATAGCAGCAATACAATACAAAAAAATATATTATAAACATAAAATGTAATGTAACCATAAAATGTAAAATGTGCAACAGTGGGAATAAAATAGTGCAATAATAAAGGAATGGCATAAAGGAGTGCAATGGCATACCGGATCTCATGGAGAGACAATGTGCATTTGTGCAAATGAGCAGTAAGTTTTTTTTTTTTTTTTTTTTTTTTTGTTTGTTTACAGAGAGTTATTATAAGTCCTAATGGCTGATGGCAGGAATGACTTCCTGAATCTGTCCTTGTGGCAGCGGAGCTGTCTGAATCTCTTGGAGAATGTACTCTCCTGGGCCTGGAGGATGTGGTGGAGAGGATGATCGGGGTTATCCATGATGGAAAAAAGTGACTATTTACCCTTTTCCATTATGGTTCCAGCTCGCCTCGCCTCGGCACAGCACGGTCTAGGTTGGTTTTCCACTACAAAAATAGTACCTACTCAACGAGTCATCACTGCAAGGCTGTGATAGACTGTGAGTGAGTGGAAACGTGACAAAGACAATTAGCCCGTGGCCAAGTGGAAAGGGAACTTGGCTTGTAACTGGAGAGTTGCTGGTTCAAGTCCCCACCAGGTCAAAAGGACTGGGGTACCCCTGAGCAAGGTACCCAACACCCGTTGCTCCCCGGGTGCTATTCAGTGTGGCAGCCCACTGCTAATTCTAGGATGGGTCAAATGTAGAGAAATAATTTCCCTAAGGGCATTAATGAAGTATAAGATTTAATATTGTTCTAAAAATGAGGCAAACAAGTAAAATTAGGTCTGTTCGGTGGGGATTTTGAAAAACTTGTTCAGGCCACAATTCAACTTGTCAAGAATGCTGCCACTCACACATCTCCCCCATTCTGGCTCCCAGTGCATTACATGATAGATTAACATCCTTTTATTTATGTATTGTTATGACCCTGGGTCATAATATGCTGGTATTCCTGCCCCTCTCCCAAACCTCCAATCCCAAGCTAGCATGACTGCAGAGGAGTTGAAGCTTACCCTGCGTATAAGGGAGGTGGAGGTGAGACACCGGGAGTTGGAGGTGGAAGCCATGCACCTGAAAGTGAAGGCTCTGGAGCTAGAGCAGGAAGCCACTATAGCTGCCAGTCCTTTAACCATGCAGACATCAATGCCAAATCCCCATGACAGCTTTGATGTGAGCAGGCATATTGCATTAGTTCCCACTTTCAGAGAGTCTGAAGTGGATTCATATTTTGATGCATTTGAACGTATCGCTATTACACTGCATTGGCCAAAGAATGTGTGGCCTCTTCTGCTCCAATGTAAGTTGGTTGGAAAGGCACAGGAAGTGTGTAACTCTCTGAATATTGAAGAAGGCCTTGATTATGATACAGTGAAAGCCACTTTCCTTCGAGCCTATGAATTAGTAACAGAAGCATATAGACAAAAATGTAGGAACTGTGGAAAAATTGCCAACCACACTTATGTTGAGTTTGCCAGAGAGAAAAGCACTCTGTTCGACAAATGGTGCCAGGCCAATAAGGCAACGTCTTTTGCTAACATGTGGGAACTCATTTTGCTGGAGGAATTTAAAAATCATCTCCCTGAGAAAATTGTTATTTACTGGAATGAGCAAAAAGTCACGTGTCTCACTAATGCCGCTGTACTGGCCGATGAGTTTTTGTTAACGCACAAGAGTGTTTTTTCTCCCCCAGCATATCATGATCCGGTCTCTGTAGGTCGAACCTTTAGATCACCCAGGAGTCCCCGTTGTAATCCCACTGCAGCTACTGGAGACACTGAGAAACGTGAGTGTTCTATTGCCATGAGCAGGGTCACCTCATCGCCATGTGCCCCACTCTTAAAAGAAAAGAACAATCTAAGAATGTCAAAACACCATTCCCAATCAGTTTCATACACACCAAACCACATCTCACGCTTAGTGTGGATGTGGTAGATGAGATTGATGAGGATTTTAAACCATTCGTTACACAAGGTTCTGTTTCTCTTGAGGGTGAGGATAAGCCGGTATCACTATCCTGCGGGATACCGGTGCAAAACAGTCTCTTATGTGTGATAGTGTTCTCCCCTTTTCAGCTCGGTCTTACTGTGGTTATGACATTGTCGCATGTGGAGTTAAGCTAAGTGCTGTGCGTGCCCCCTTGCATTTCATTCATTTGTCCTCTAGGATTGTGTCGGGAAAATTCAAAATTGCTGTGAGACCCCAGTTGCCGATGGCTGGTATTGATCTAATCCTTGGAAACGATTAGGCCGTTGGAAAGGTTTTCCCATCTCCAGAGGTAATTGAAAACCCAATTTCAGATTTGTGTGTTTCGGACAGTGTTGCACCTGACTTGCCTCCTTTGTTCCCTGTGTGTGCTGTAACTTGTACTCAGGCCCTGAAAACTTGGAGACTTGGTGGATCTTAGCGACACCTTTTTAACTACCTCTGACCCCATCAGTTTTCTTCCAGAGGTTAAAGAGAATGTTGTTATGGAAATTCATCCTGATGATAAAACTCTGACACTTCCAATAGACAGAGAACATCTGATTAATGCACAGAAAACTGATACTACTTTGTCTCCTGGTTTTTCTTGTGTAACGGGACCAACGTGTGATAAATCTGTGTCCTACTTTGTAGATGAGGGTGTTTTGATGCGCCGCTGGTCCCCTCGTCCTGGTCCATCGTATGATTCTGTGACTCAGGTTGTAGTGCCACAGCTGTTTCGTTCTCAGGTGCTATATTTAGCTCATGACCATAGCATGTCCGACCATCTAGGTATCAGAAAAACCTACAGCCATACCTGTCAAGTTTCAGGTAAACCAAATCAAGTGATCCCTGTAGCTCCGTTAAAGCCAATCCCTGCTGTTGGAGAACCATATGAGCATGTTCTTGCAGTTTGTACTTGTGTTTGGCCACACTGTGCGTGGCCCCATTACGCCTGTTGCGAGAGAAATTTCTGTTAAGCAAACCTAGTTCGAGTGAAAACATTCTGGACTACGTTAGCTCCTTTAGGGAGAGACTGCATCATGCTTGTGATTTGGCCCGTGGTTCACTCTCCACCGCTCAGTCCAAAATGAAATTTTTTTTTGACAAAAAATCATACTAGTTCTCCTACCCCTGGTTGGTTCTGGTCTGCAGGCAAAGTTTTCCGGTCCATATGTGATCGAACGTAAACTCAGTGATACAGTGATGAACTATGTAATCCACACTCCCGATCACAGGAAAAAAACTTGTGTATGTCATATCAACATGCTGAAGATGTATGTTGACCGTGATAAAAGTGTTAAGCCTCCCGTAGTTGCACCTGTTGCCACAGTGTCTGTTACACAGCCACCATATGATCCCAGTGATGATGGGCTGAATGACAGATGCAGCTATTTTTCATGTGCGTGCCTTCGAAATTCAGAAATCCTGTCAAATCTAGAGTCACATTTGGCGCACCTGTCTGACTCTACCAGGTCTGATATTAGTAGGCTCATACTAAATTATCCGATCCTCTTCGGTGACATTTCCACTCAAACTAATGTATTATGTCATGATATTGATGTGGATGATCACCCACCAATAAAGCAGCGTGCCTACAGCGTGTTGTTCACCCAACAAAACGTGCAATAATGCAGCAGGAGGCGACATATCTTGTTGACAACGGTTTTGCTGTGCCAAGTAATAGCCCATGGAGCTCTCCTTCACTGTTGGTTCCAAAATCCGATCAGACCCCACATTTCTGTAATGATTATCGAAAGGTAAACGCCATTACCAAACCTGACTCTTTTCCACTTCCTCGCATGGATGACTGTGTTGATCTGGTGGGTTCAGCCAAGAACGTTACCAAACTAGATCTGTTAAAAGGTTATTGGCAGGTCCCCCTGACCCCACGTACCTCTGAGATAAGTGCATTCGTTACTCTAGAAAGTTTTTTACAGTACACAGTCATGCCATTCGGACTGAGAAATGCCCCGGCCACTTTCCAGAGGCTCATGGACACTGTTCTTTGTTAGGTGAGCAACTGTGAGGTTTATTTAGATGACATCGTGGCCTATTCCTCTAACTGGACTGAGCATATGAAAACCCTTTCTGAGATTTTTGATCGTTTGGGCAGAGCCTCCCTCACACTCAATCTGGCCAAATGTGAGTTTGGGAAGGCAGCTGTTACTTATTTAGGTAAGGTGGTGGGACAAGTCGTGTCTGTCCTGTGACTGCTAAGGTGCAGGCCATTATAGATTTCCCAGCTCCCCAAACGCGCCGTGAGCTCCACCGTTTCTTGGGGATGGGTATAATTGGGGCATTATCGTGGTTTTTGTAAAAACTTTTCTGACATAGTGGCCCTGTTGACGAGCTTAGTAAGACCCAGTTCTTTCCAGTGGTCAGAGAAGTGTCAGTTTGCTTTTGAAGCTGCTAAAGCTCTTCTCTGTAGTGCTTCTGTACTGCCCCGGACTTTGCACGTCCTTTTAAACTGGAGGTGGATGCCAGTGCGCTTGGCACAGGTGCAGTGCTCCTACAGGAGGATGTGCGGGGCATCGATCATCCAGTCTGTTACTTTTCCAAAAAGCTCAAAAAGCACCAACTACATTACAGCACAATTGAAAAGGAGGCTTTGGCCTTACTATTGGCATTGCAACACTTCGAAGTGTATCTTGGGTCTAACCCTGAACCGACCGCCCTTTTTTCCGATCACAATCCGCTCGTGTTCTTAACTCGGATGCAGAATAGCAACCAACGCCTCATGCGCTGGGTGCTTATTGCTTCAAGACTTTAATGTTGATATTCGTTACAAAAAAGGTTTAGAAAACATCATGGCTGATGCACTGTCTACACTGTAACAAATTGCTGTAAAAATACTGGATATTTTGCACAGTAGTGTACCGTTTTCTATTAATACAGTTGAATCCTGTAAATTCTGATGTCTTTGAGGAACAAAATATTAACGGCAAGCTCCTGTAAAATCTTACGGTAAAAAGCAGTATTTATTTAAAATTTACAGCAAGCTACCTGTAATTTTACAGTATAATATCGTATTTTTTTTTCTTTTTCCGTTAACTTTAAATCAGACTTGATCTTCGGTCAGTTTAATAGTTCATCTGAGCAAAATAAAAAATTAAGTGAAATTAAAACTAGTCCTACACATCAGTGTTTTTATTTGAGATTGAGGACACAATAACAAGAAGAAGAAGAATTAGTTTTCATCAGGACTGCTGAAAGCACCAAACTGGACGGAGCACATGAGGCATCACCTGCTCTCCTCACGATTCTCTCCTGAACTGCGCAGCGCACCCTCATCCATCCTGTCCCCGTGGCTTTCTTAAGAAGGTAAATATAATCTTGCAAAAGTCAGCATAATGTTAATGTGAATTTGTGTTGGATTAACATTTTATTGACAGTTTTTTGCCAAAAAGATTGAGTCAAAAGTATGTGCTGCATGCTAGCATACGTTTAAGCTAAGTTTAGCTTTCTGTTGAAGCATGTTACTTAAATTAGCATAAGTTGGCTTGGGCATTTGATTTGTTTCAGATCTAATTAAGGTGGGCTACAAGGTTCTATTTTAGCATTTGTTGTTTTACTTTTTCAAGTAAAACAGTTTATGGGAGTTTATAGGGAGAAGCTTGTTATCCAGGTTTATGCAGAAAGCTAAAAAGTAGCTCAAATATGCACAAATGTAATATACAGTAGCTGCACTAATGTACTTTACAGTAATATACAGTATCTTAGTTGACTAGTTGTTGATGTAATGATTTTTTTTTCTTGAGAGAGTATTTTAAAGATTGTTTTGCCGTGAAGGCTTGTAGTGAAAACATGATAACTTGCAATATATGTGGTAAAACCTGCAGGAATACATTTGCACATGTCAGGCACATGCGAACTCATAGTTGTCTGCCTAATACATCTTTCAAATGTGGTTTCCCTGAATGCACAAGAGCTTTTTCTAAGTTTTCGGCCTTTCGCTCCCACACTCATCGCCATAAATATGTAAAGAATGTAACTAAACTGGATAATGCAGGAGATTTAACATGTCATATGGACTTCTGTAGTACAACTTGTGAGGATATCCGGGGTCTTCTCTTGCACCTGAAAAGTCATATAACTGATGGCAAGACAGTCTCGTGCCCTTTCAGACAATGTGACAAAAAATTTACAGTCAAGTCAACATTCACATCGCATGTGTCCAGAAAGCATAAAGATTACTCTGAAGGAAGTCTAGTTGAGTCCATAGCAAGTACAAGCAGCACTAGTGATCGGAATGATGAGGGCTGCGATACACAGCTTGAGAATCCCAGTCAGTCCAGTGATGAAGACATGGAGGTCTACCCAGAAAGAGCAGATGAAGGGGAATTTGTCAGACATTTGGCCTTGTTTTATTTGAAATTACAAGCTAAATTGCTCCTTCCATCCTCCACCATTCAAACAATAATTGAACATTATCAGGAAATACATGACATCAATCAGTCTCACCTACTTTCTAAGCTTAATGAGAAGTTGACATCACTTGGACTTTCTGAAGCTGACATAAATACTGTCATAGATACACTGAAAAATGAGGATCTCCACAGGGCTAGTAATACCTACACACTGAAAACTGACCATAAAAGAAAAACTTTTTTTAAAACTAACTTTAATTATGTGGAGCCACTGTCCATGTATTTTGGTCAGAATGAGTCAGGCAGAGAATGTTTTGGACAATATGTACCTGTGAAAAACACCATTGAGTTTCTCTTGTCCTCAGAGTCAGTGATGGAGCAACTGCAGCAGGCAAAAACCAGAGTACAACCTGATAATGTTTTACAGGATGTGTGGGATGGTACAATTATTGAAAAGAACTTGCTGCTCAACCACAGAGCCCCTTCATTAGGTGTAATCCTGTATCAGGATTCCTTTGAAGTCGTCAACCCCCTAGGGTCAGGGAGGAAAAAGCACAAGATTTTGGCCGTGTATCTGACCCTTACAAATATTTTGCCCTACAACAGATCAAGTATTGATCACATGCAACTTGTGCTGCTTTGTCGAGAGCAAGACTATAAATATTTTGGACAGGATCTAGTGTTTGGCCCTCTTGTGAAAGATTTGAAGGAACTTGAGCTGAATGGAGTAACTCTGCCGGATGGCCAGCTCTACAAGGGAACCCTGTGTGCCATAGCAGGAGACAATTTGGGTTCACACAACATTGGGGGCTTCACTGAAAATTTTAGCAAGAGCTCACATTTTTGCAGATATTGTGAGATTGATCGGGAAGTATTTCAGGCAGATCCTCTGGCTAAGGGCCCTGACCGCACACCACAATCGTATCATAAAAACACTGAGGCTGCGAGTCATAATGTGGAAGCAAGGGGCTGTTGTGGTGTTAAATTTGACTCTATTTTCAATCAACTGGCATATTTTCATGTATGTCAGCCTGGATTACCTCCTTTTTTTTAAACAAGTATTTATTGAAGATTTTCTTAATTTTACAGAAGGCAACAAAACACACACAAGGCACATCTACAAACAGGAAAATAAATAAATAAGATGAGTAATAATAATAACAATAGACATTTTACCATCAGCATAAAAAGGGGAATACAAAATAAATAAGGAAAAAAAAAAAAAAAAAAAAAAGGGTCAATCCAGTTTGTCATCAATCCAACAATCCACATCCATATTGTTTCTCTCAAGGAATCCATAAAAGATGTCCCAAATCTTCCAAAACCTATCAAGCTTGTTTTTTGCAGTGTAACTGATCTTTTCCAAAGCCATGTAAAATGTCATTCCCTTTAGCCATTGTGAGGTGGCACAGGGTGTATCTGACTTCCATGAGGAAGCTATACATCGCTTGGCTTCCAAAAAGCAAATATTAAGTAGAGATCTTACTTTTTTAGAGGTGTTAAAGCTATCTGGGTAAAGGTTTAATAAACATAATTTAGAATTAATAGGCACATCCTCACCAATGATTTGTTTTGCTAAATATAAGATTTTTCTCCAGAATGTAAGTATCTGTGGGCATTCCCACATACAGTGAAACAATGTCCCCTTATGGTCTTTGCATTTGAGGCAGGTATCAGGTATGTTGGGATTAAAGTGGTGCAACTTAGATGGTGTTATATAAAGCCTACTTATCCATTTATATTGTAATAATTTGGAGTTTGTATTTATTGATTGCTTTTGAGCTAGAGAACATGCTTCTGACCACTCATCCTGCAGATCTGCCCTCCATGCTTTAAGTGTGTTTAGTGACGATTCTTTAGATTTGCTTTCAAAGAGCTTGTATAGTGAGGAAACCTGTCCTCTGGAGTGTAAAAATGTTAAAGTATAATCTTGCAAAGTGGATCTGAGGGGAATTGTCAAACTATTATTTTGTCTGGACAAGATAAAGCTTCGAAGCTGCAAATATTTAAAAAAATGTTTTGCAGGGATCCCATACCTAGTTCTAAGTTCCTCAAATGAACTAAAAACCGAATTTTCATTGTAAAGGTCAGCTATTTTGGCTAATCCCTGAGCAGCCCAGGCTTTAAACCCTGGGTCTGCTCTACCAGGTTGGAAGTCATCATTGCCATAAATCGGAGTAAACTGAGATAAAGTTATATTTTCTCCCAGGTATGCCAACGAGTTATGCCAAACCTTTAAAGTATTCTTTAGAAAGGGATTTTTGGTCTTTTTAATTAGTTTAGTTTTGTTTGCAGAATTTATGTAAAGACATAGAGGAATATCAATTGAGTGTGACTCTATGGAAACCCACGCTGGGGGATGACTCTTCTCAAAATAAAACATTCCTGCCCTAATTTGGGCAGCTTGGTAATACCACTCAAGATTAGGTACCTGTAAACCTCCCCTTTCGTATGGTAAGTATAGTAGGGAAAGCCTTAATCTGGGGCGTTTGTTGTTCCATATAAAGTTTGTAAAAAGCTTTTTAAGTAAGTGAAAAAACGAGGATGGAGGAGCTAAAGGAATACATTGAAAAAGATATAAAAACTTTGGTAAAATTGCCATCTTCAGAACATTTATGCGCCCAATCATGGAGATGGGTAGATTCGTCCACCTATTAATAAGGTGTGTAACCTTATCTGTCAAGGTGTTATAATTGCTTGGTACAATTCTGTCGATAGTAGGGGTAATATTGACACCTAAGTAAGAGAAACCTTCTTGTGAAACCAGAAAAGAAGTATGAATCGGAGGAGCCTGTCTCTCCTTTTCATCTAGGAAGAGTATTACTGATTTGGAGTAGTTTATTTTGTAACCTGCAAATGTACCAACATTTTCTGTAAGGTCAAGTATAGTGGGTAGAGTCTGCTTCAGATTGGAGCAAAGCAAAATAATATCGTCAGCAAACAAAGCTATACGATGTTCAGCATTTCCTATTCTTATGCCTTTGTAATCAGTACTCTTACGGACTGCCATGGCCAATGGTTCAATTGCTAAGGTGAATAATAAGGGGGAGAGGGGGCAGCCCTGTCTTGTTCCCCTGTATAATTTGAATGGTACAGATGATAACCCATTTGTTAATACTACAGCCTGGGGATCAGCATATAGAAGTTTAATCCAGCAGAGAAATTTCCCTTTAATGCCAAATCTTTGAAGAACCTCAAATAAGTAGTGCCATTCCACCTTGTCAAATGCCTTTTCGGCATCCAGTGACAGAATGGCAGTGTCATTACATCCAGAGTTTTCAAAAATGATGTTAAGCACTCTACGTATATTATGGAAGCCCTGTCGTCCAAGAATAAAGCCGTTCTGGTCAGGGTGTACCATTGATGGTAGGAGTGTTTCTAAGCGTTTAGCTAGAACCTTACAAAGTATTTTAAGATCATTATTGAGAAGTGAGATTGGTCTATAAGAGCCACATTGAGTGGAACTCTTTCCTGGTTTTAACAACAAAGTGATTGCTGCCATATTTAGAGAGGGGGGTAGTGACCCATTATCCAGCGACTCATTAAACATTTCAAGTAGAGGTAATAATAATTTTCCTTGGAACTTTTTATAGATTTCAATGGGTATCCCATCTGGTCCAGGGGTCTTACCCCCTTTCATACTACCAATGGCTGCAGACAGCTCTTCAGGAATTATATCAAAGTCTAGGTACGCCAGGGAATTCTCATCTGGAGGCATAATGTTTACAGAGTCCAAAAATTCTTTTTGTTTTTGTAAAACTGAATCCGTATAATCCGTACTGTACAGATTTTGGTAGAACCCCAAAAAGGCTTCATTAATCTTCTCTGGGTCAGTAGTTTCAAGGCCATCATCTAGCTGTATAGAATTTATTGCTCTCTCAGTTTCAGACTGTTTAATTTGCCAGGCTAAGAGCCTGCTAGCTCTTTCCCCTTGCTCGTAATATGATTGTTTAGATTTCAGCCAGCTTTTAGTTGCTTTATTTATTGACAAAACATTAAATCTTGCTCTAAGTTCAGTAAGTGATTTCATCGTTTGTTGGGAAGGATTTTCAAAATGGTCAGTTTCCATTTCTTTTATCCTCTTTTCTAACTCATCCATTTCTAACCTCCAAGTTTTATGTTTTGAACTAGTGAAACTTATCATTTGGCCTCTCAAAAAGGCTTTGAAAGCTTCCCAACGTATAGCAGCTGAGGTTTGAGTCGTGTTTGTTTTTAAAATAGTCTTCAATTTGTGCCCCAATAAACTCCACAAAATCTGGGTCCCTGAGCCAAAAAGACTGGAGACGCCACCTTTTGGTGAAATTTAGGCGTTGCATTAAATTCAAGCTTAATGAAACTGAGGCATGATCTGAAATTATGATACTGTCATACCAGCTTTTGGAAACCATAGAAGCCAAGGAAGCAGAGATCAGAAAATAATCTATTCTGGAGAATGTTTGGCAGGTGGCTGAATAACACGAAAAAGTTAATTGGTTAGGATGATCTCTCCTCCATACATCAAATAGATTGAACTCTTTAATGTATTGCAACAATTCTTTCCTAGTCTGCGTATGAGAGGAATCTACCCCAGTAGATCTGTCTACCTTGGGCTGTAGAGCACAATTGAAATCCCCACCAATGATAAAATAGCCAGGTAAGTCAGCAAGAGTTAAAAAAAGATTTCTGAAAAAAGAGGGGTTGTCCTCATTTGGTCCATATACATTTACAAGGTTTAACCTCACTGAAAAGATTTCACATTGGACAACAAGGTATCTCCCAAACCTGTCTTCAATGACATTAACAAGACGAAATGGCAGTGAATGATGTATTAGGGTGACCACCCCACGGGAGTGGGAGCTGAAGGATGCTGAGAAAACTCGCCCCGTCCATCTTCTCCTGATTTTAATTATGTCTTCAGGTGTTAAATGTGTCTCCTGAAGAAAGACAATCTTAGCTTTAAGATGTTTGATCCTTGTCATTACTTGCTTCAGCTTGATAAGTTTGTTTAATCCTCTCACGTTCCAAGAGGCTAAATGAAGTTCAGATGACATGTCATACTACTGTGTGATTTTGGGACTGGATTAAGTATGAAATAAAAAGGAAAAACATTAAGGAGAAACAAAAATATGTGCCTATGAACAAGAACAAGAACATAACAAAGCGTACTTCCCCAAATGAAATACACACATCCCTCCCCTGTTAAACACTTCCAATAGGCCCATAAACGGAGCCTAGCTACGGTGCTGCGCTGGTCCACCCATATAACCATGACGAGGAACAACCTGCTTAGCGACCATGACAGCTCCACGCAAAAACATTTTAAAACAACATAGCAGTCGGATAAATATATATATGTTTGCAATACCGGACACTGTAAGTTTGTAAACAGTCCAGGAACAAGTATGTATGTGTCCTTACGCCATCCTATCGCTGCTCCGTGTCCGAAGCTGATTCACTTGCCTCTGGGTGAGTCGGATGTTTGGACTTCAACTGTTGCACAAAAGCCTCCGCTTGTGGTGCCGCGTCGAAGATGTGCCGCTTTCCCTTGAACGTCACAAGCAGTTTGGCAGGGTGAATTATTCCGTAGCGCAGCTCGCTGATAGAGAGTGAAGCCAGTTCCCTCTTTGCTGAATCAAACAACTTTCTGCGCTTGAGTAGGTCAGCAGAGATGTCAGGAAAAAACATGACATTCTTGTGGTCGACAGATATTTTCCCTTTGCGCCTGGCAGCGGTCATTACTCGCACCTTGTCTGCATAATTTAGGAACTTCATCACCACCACTCTGGGTCGCGTATTGGCTGACTGAACATTTTCCTTGTTCAGCCTGCCAACTCGATGTGCCCTCTCGATTAGCAGTGGCCCGGGAAAGTTGTGTCCACCGAGTGTTTCGGGGATCCACTTTTCCAGAAAAGCACACATATCCACTCCTTCAGTTGACTCGGGAAGTCCCACCAGGCGAAGATTAGAGCGGCGCGCTCGGTTTTCCAAATCGTCCACTTTTAGCGCTAGCTCCTCCATAGCTGCTTTCAAAGTGGTGGTGTACGATTTCAGAGTAGCAACATCTTCTTCATTGTTGTTGATTCTGTCTTCAGCTTCTGACATTCGGCCCGCCATAGCCTTCAAATCACCTTGCACTCCCTGAATAGCACCCAGTATCCCCTCAAATCTCGACACAAAGTCATCCTTCATTGTCTGGATCGCGGCCAGAACTGTCCCGGGGCTGTCAGGTTCGTCATTGCTAGCAGCGGAGCTCGCTAGCGTGGTCGAATTCGAGTCGTCTTGCGATTTAGTTGAAGATTTCAGCGGTTTCGCTCGCGGTTTTCCGGACATTTTAGTCAGGTAGAAGTTTAGAGGCAAATAGAAATGAGGCTCTATGTTCTAAAGTGGTATCCGACTTGCTTATTTAGAATTTTGAGGGAGCTTTCTGTCACACGTCTGCCTAGCAGCGCGCCATAACCGGAAGTCCCTGGATTACCTCCTTGTCTCGGCCATGACCTTTTTGAGGGCATTGTTTCTACAGATTTGGCATTGTACCTCAACCACCTTGTTTTAAAAGAAAAAGAGTTTACTTACATTGAACTGAATCGGCGCATTAACCAGTTTAAATATCTTGGCAATGATGCCAACAACAAACCTTGTGAGGTGAACCCAGGGGCTGGAAAACTCTCTGGACATGCAGTTCAAAATTGGTGTTTCTTGAGAATGTTGCCATTATTAATTGGTGAGAAAATAAAAAGCCCTGGAGAGAGTGAGGTGTGGCAGCTTATTTTACAGCTGAGAGAGATCGTGGAGCTGGTATGTGCTCAAACCATTTCCACAGGCCAGGTAGCATATTTAAGAGTCCTGATAGATGAGTATTTGTACATCAGAAAGCAGACTTTTGCGGATCATCCACTCAAACCTAAACATCACTACCTAAATCATTATCCAGAACTCATTATTCAATTTGGGCCACTCATCCGTCAATGGACACTGAGATTTGAAAGTAAGCACACTTATTTCAAACAGTGTGCAAGAAGGCTGCACAATTTCAAAAACCTCTGTGGAACCCTTGCTGAAAGACATCAGCTTTTGCAGTCGTTTCTAAGTGCTGGAACACTGTTTCCACCATCTGTTGTGGTAGAGAAGGGAACTCAATTTATTGTGGGAGACTACAATGATAAGATCAGACAGTCAGTTGCTCATCTTAATTTTGATCATCTAAATACCCTCATTAGTCATGATGTGACAGTAAAAGGGACAAAATATAAGAGCAACATGTTTGTTGTTGTAGGTCATAATGATCATGGCCTTGTAGTGGGAAAAATCAAAAAGGCTGTCATTCATAAGAATTCAGCCGTGTACTTCATCACTGAGGCATATCAGGCTGTTCGTCAACCAGAGATTAATGCTTACCACATTTCACCAATGCAGGAAGCCTACTACTGTGTCAGTCAAGCAGAGCTCCTTGATCACTACCCACTGCCTGAATATTCAGTTTGGGGTATGTCTTTGCTAACTCTTCATCATTCTGTCCCAACATTTTAGATTCATGTCGTCCATTGGTGATGAAATAAAGGTCATCATCCTCAAGACTTTGCCCAATTTGTCTGAGGATACTCAAAAACAGATCATCACAGCACTTGAAATTTCGGGTGTGGAATCAACAGAGGACCTCAAATATGTGCAGCAGGACGAACTCAGAGATCTCGTGCCTGTTATCCAGCAACGGAAACTTCTGGAGGCATTCAAAATGGGTAAGCATTATCAATATAGTGTCTAGTGTCCTGTCCAGTTAAAGCTGCAGTACTTGGTCAAAAACAAGACAGTTTATACTCAGCTGACATATGGAATGAACGCAGAATGAAGTAGTGATTTGGGCTGGCCACAGACTATACAATTTCTATTATTGTCTATTCAAAACAATAAATGGAATTGCCATACAAATTCACAATCTCTAGTGTTTATGATATGAGTTTGCATGCATATGTGGCATATATTGTGAAATAGTGATAATAATAATATATTTTATTTCCATTTGTTCTAGAATCTACTACAGTCACACTTGATCTACAAATCTTGCCAGATGATGCAACACATACAAGTCTGACTTCGCTCTCTAGTCCATTGCCTTGCTCTTCATCTTCACTGTCCAGCATGTCATCCCTGTCAAGCTCCTCAGAACCATCAACACCATGTACTTCGCACAGCCTAAGATCAGCCAACATATCCAGTAAGTGGTATGAAACCTTTGAAGTCCCATGGGATAGAATGCCAGAGGAAGTGCAGTCAGCCATTGCCAACAGCAAGAGACCTGCTCCTGACAAGCGACGCCAGATGATACGAATTCTTGTTGATGAAATGAGAAGGTATGAGGTTAACCCCACACGCAGCGAAAGTCTTGTCATCTGCCGAAACATTGTCAAGCAGTACCCCAGTAGTTTTGCTGATATGACAACAGGAGGTGTCATCATTGCTGGTGGTTTTACGTCACTCCTTTCTCAAGTGAAAACGCGAATTGAGAACATAAACCGTGCAGGGACATTGAAACGACACCGAACATCAAGACAGTCTGGACAACTGCAGAGGCCAACTGATTCTTACGGATGCACACAATTTCAGCCGGACCCTCCACCTGAAGAAACCAATGAGACAGTGGAGCAGAAGCGGCAACAATTGGTGAACATCTACAGGCAGGAAGGTATTCAAGGTAGTCAGAGGGCAGAAGTGATAAACCTCATGAAAACAACATTCTGTCTTCAGCGTAACCACATCAATCAGACTCCAGCACCTTCCATTGAAGATTTAAGAATCCAGTGGCCATACCTTTTTACCCCAAGGGGTCTCTACTGTCACTTTGAGTTACTTACTGACACCAGCATTCTGCGTGCCTTGGAGCTATCCATTGAAGAATGTGGACAAGGAATAGAGAAGTATTTAAGGACAAAACTGAAGAACAAAGATGTACAGTCTGAAGATGGGGAATTGACTCTTTGCATCATCCAGTTACTGATGGCCTACTTTGATGAGAGAACAGAGGGACTGATACTCTTAACTGATGTAAGTTTTGTTTAGCAATATTTCTTGTGTCTACAATGACTGTACATGCAATTCCATTCTTAATATTTGGATACTGTGGTCCATGTTCTACAGATGTCTTCCACAGCAGCCGATGTTGAGCGCACACTGACCCTCCCAACCAGTCCACGACTGATTCTAATGGGTAAGTGTCATAAAAGCATGACATGGAGTATAGAACAAAGTCAGTCTGTCTTTCTGTGTCTCCATCTGTCTAATTTTTCTTTCTGTATCTGTCTGTATCTGAAAATGTGTGGATAGGTGTTGCACACTTGAACAGAGACACAGTGTAACTTTTTATGTTCTGTCTTTAGTGTGTTATATTGCAAAATACACAAATTGCAATGAATACATCAAACACATTTCTGTCCAACTTTCCTCTTAGCACTACAGTTCAATGTGTGTTTGTGTATTGACCTAAAACACCAGTTAAACAACAAAAAAATAGCTTTAATGCCACACAAACACATCAAGTTGCACAAAACATTACTGTTAAAAAAATAAAACAATCTATAAGGGGTGGCTTTTTCTGTGAACTTCTTATCCTCATATAAGGCCCTTATACCCATATTTGTTTTCCCTAACTGTCTGCATCAGTTGCTGGTGATGGAGTCACATTGGGACATTGGATGATCAGCATCGAAAGCCAGGTCATCTGTGAAGGCATCCAAAAAACCTTCATCTCAGGGCTTGCTGCAGTTTTCGCTACGTACTATGTGTTCAACCTGCAATACCAAGAAGAAGCTGCAAGGACACTGGAGTTCGTTCAAAGGTAAATTTCTGCCAGAAATATTGTTCGAGTATGTTACCCCTCTTCCCAGCTCTGTTCAGAAATATTGAATTGTCATTTATTATAAGCCATGCTGGTATATTAACTTTTACAGTTGTTGCACCTATCTCCTGCACATCAAAGCATAGCCTGCTTCCTTTTGGCACATATCTTAATTAAGGAATGGGGCTGTTCAGACTGGCCATGTCACTCTCTGTGGTGCTCTCATTGAGCAATGTGTCCTTCGCTAAATGCTCTTCTTAAGTTGACAATAGACACCATGGTTGAGGAGCCTGAAATACAGTCTTCATAAAATATGTATATGTTGAACTTTGCCCTTAGATAAACTTTCCCAAAGATGACAGTGTTTCCTAATGCCACCCTCAAATCAAAGTTTATTAGATACTGTAATAATGGCAACAGCTGATCTGTTTTAATCCTGAATCATGAATGTTTTGTTTCTCATAAATAGTTTATCAAAATGAGATCATTCTCTCATAATGAGACACATGAGTCATTATCATAAAAAGACATCTTAATTTTTTATTCAATTAATGTGATAGGGTTCCATATTAAATGCAAATTAACTTTATCTTATATATTTTCTCTATTATTACATTTTAGGCGCCTCATTGGAATTAATCCTGAGAGGGGACGAAAGACCAGCCAGGGGAAGGTGGTGTCAAAGAAGACGGGGAAGCTGGTCCACAAAAAGGCAACAACGGTGAATCCCCATGTGGCCACTCTACTAAAAAATTTGATGGACTTTGAGTGGGGCTTTATTTAGCCAGTATAGTTCAGTCCATCTGTCTCAGATGTCCAGGTTTATTTTTGGACCCACCATTGTTGAGAGCCTGTTTAATATGTTTAAATGTTATTGTTAATGGAATGTGTGTAATTAAGTTAGCTTTTACTTCGTTTTCTTAGCTGCTATGCATTTGATGCAGTGACTTTAACCCAACTGTTGACTTTGGGTGAAGGGAAGGAGGAGGAAGGAAAAAAACTAGCAATAAGGTTAAATGAAGTTGAATTGGCTGATAAATTTGTACTCTATGCTTTGCCAACCAGTCAAACCAGACCTGGTCAATTTTGATCCAGGGAGGACAAAGTTTAATGAATGTAATGTTAGCCATCAACTGTCATAGTTCAATGTTTTTATGGATTTTGTAGATGCTGAAAATGACCCTGGGTCATAATATATTTTAGTTTGCCTGTTCTGCTGTTATTTCTGTTCTGCTGTTGTTCCTCCCTGCCTGAGGGTAGTGCTACTACCCTTGGTGTTTCTTTTCTTAGGTGCAGGTACTGACTGCTGATTGGCGAAGGAAGATTGGGAAGAGTATAAAATGGCTGCCGCTTGAGCTGTTCTTTTGTCTCTTCTCTTTGCCCTACTCCCAACAGCACCATGGCTTTTGGGTCCAGTAATCCAGGTAGCGGATTAATGTTTTTCTGAAAATGGCATGGGCGTAATCAGGCAGAGGACAGTGAAAGTGCTTGTGGAACTAGGAAAAGGTCACAGATTATGATTGTGTAACTTGGACAATGATGAGCCTCGCTGGCTCCATCCTATATCACCTATCCTACTCTCCTCCCTCTCCTAAATCTCTCTCTCTCCCTAAACTCTCCAAACTATCTTCAAACTATATAAACGCTATCCAAACTCTAGTATCCAAACTCTCCAAACTATCCAAACTCTCAACTGACCGCAACTCTCCTTCAAAAACCCACATTTTGAATGGAGCCTGAGGGGTCTATATAGCTGTAAAACCTTGTGGCAAAATCTGAACCACTTCACGAAGCAATCACGTGGTACAGCCGGGCAGCGAGGCTTCGGACGTCATCATTTTTGGCTCCTCCCCTAATTGAAGCAAGCCTCGATACGCGCATCGCGGAAACGCCCCCTCCCCTACTCGGCACACGCTTCGAAGCCTCGAAACGGAACGTCACATCACTAGAAACCAGTATTTTCATTTTCTTTACTTTTGATAGGGTAGTTAGGTTGGGATATAGATAGTTTTGATATGATTGTTTTGAGCCACGCTCACCCTGACAAAAATTGCTACCATTGTCTTCTTGGAGTATTATAATAAACAGGGGTGCACATAACTGGTACGCAGGTATGCATGCGCGAAAAAAATCAGGAACGCGAAATGACATGTGTGTAACTATGCGCCCTTGCGTACTTTACCGATCCTCATCTGACCTTACACATTGCATGTTGCTTGTCAACTCCTGTCAGAAATGTCCAAAAAGCAACAGACATTAAGCAGCTTCTTTGGCGTTTCGCCACCTACAAAGAAACGCCAAATTGAGCCAGAGCCGAATAAAAGACTTTTTTCAGAAAAGTGGATCCAGGATGTGCAGTGGCTTGAAACTAACGATGAGCGCACTGAAATGTGGTGCAAGATTTGCCGCTCACATCCACAGCGAGCAGACAAAACAGGTGCGTTTTATAAAGGCTCAAAGAATTTCAACCATCCTTTATTTGACAAACATGAAAAGAGCAAGGAGCACACAAATGTGGCGCAAGCCATTGCTAATAAACAAGCTAGCCGAGAAGAAATATCCAGTCGTCCACTTGCCAGATGGCGAGACAAGCTAAATGAAGAACAGCGACAAGCTCTGTTTAATATTTTTCTCCTCGCCTTCCATAAAGCTAAACACGCACGTCCCATGTCTTCCTATTATGAGGATGTTCCTTTACTGAAGCGGCTTGGAGTAAACGTCGGAGGTGCATATCATTCACGTGAAGGGCGGACACGAATCATGCAGAACATCGCTCACTCCATCAGCAGGGATTTACGGGCCAAGTTGCAGTCTGCTGATTTTTGGGCGCTGCTTTTTTTTTTCAACATTCTTTTTATTGTTTTTCACAACATAAAGAAATACAATCACATGTATTGAACAAACATGTCAACCGCACCCCATCCCATCCCAATTGTTCCAATTTTTGGTTGGGGAACTAAATAGTTATAGTCCATTATATAGGAGTAAACAACAACAAAAAACAACAAACATTACTGTATAATTGAATAATACAGAGGGCCACTGTTCACACGTCTCCAGGTTCTTCCATCACATGTGGCAAATCTGTTCGTGATATATAAGAAATAAAAGGGTCCCAGATGTGATGGAAATGATGCTCTTGTTGTTTTAGTGTGAAGGTGATTTTCTCTAAGGGCAGAGTGGTAGATAGCTCAGTAAACCACCTGCTGATTCCTGGTCTTCTGGTATTTTTCCAGGATAGAGCTATTATTCTTTTTGCAATTAATATACTCAAATCTATAAATAATCGTTTATTTTTTTTTATTTTCAAATTCTCTGGGTACAAACCTAATATAAACAGCTGTGGGATTAAAGGTAGTTGAATATGTAAAATATTTTGAATATATTGTTTTACTTCTTGCCAGAATTTTTGTATGTCTGTACATTGCCAAATACAATGGAAAAATGTCCCCTTTTCCCTCTCACATTTGATACAAATATCAGGAATAGCACTATTATATTTATTTAGCTTTTCTGGAGTTATATACGATCGCATCAACCAATTATATTGCAGTAATTTTAGGCGGGTGTTAGTAGTTCTTGATTGTGCTTTAGCACATGCCTCTTCCCACTCAACCACCGAGATGTTTTCCTGTAGATCCTCTCTCCATGCCCCCAGCCGTCCCATAGATGTTTCTGTACATCCATCCACCAGACATTTATACATTTTGGAAATTAGACCCCTCCCTAAACAATTCGTATTCATTAGTTTCTCTATAACAGACATTTCAGGGATATCTAATGTTTGATTTTGTTGTGTTCTAATGAAATTTTTTAACTGTAGATATTTGAAAAAATGATTACGGGGTATATGAAATTTATCAACTATTTCTTCAAATGACATCAGCACCTTTTGCACATTGTACAGATCTCCTTTTTTCCCCAGCCCCTTCATGACCCAAGATTTAAATCCCCCGTCTGCTTTTCCTGGTGGGAAGGAGTCATTCCTCCATATTGGGCTGAAGACAGAGAGAGAGGACGTTTCTCTAAGATATTTTTTAACTTGATGCCACACTACAATCATGTTTTTCACAATAGGATTTTTTGTAGTCTTTTTAAGGATTTTAGTGCTTGCTGAATACAGGTATGTAGGGAGGGGCAGACTTAGCTGGAGTTCCTCCATTTCTTTCCAGAAAGGAGCATCTCTTTCTGTGAAGTAGAATAGCAATGTTCTCAGTTGTGCTGCCCAATAGTACCAGAGTGGGTTGGGACATTTCAGTCCCCCTCTGTCAAAAGGTAAGTACAGTAGTGATAGTCGTGTTCGGGGACGTTTATTATTCCACAAAAATCTGATAAACAATCTTTTTAGTTGAGTGAACAGGTTACTTGGAGGAGGAAGTGGAAGATTTTGAAACAGATACAACAGTTTAGGCAGTATATTCATTTTAAGGATATTTATTTTACCTATTAGTGATATTGGTATATGTGTCCACCTATCCAGTGATTTTGAAATTTCTTGCATTAATGGTTCATAATTACATGCTATAATATGTTTAAGTTTTGGGACAATTTGGATACCCAAGTATGTGAAGCAATCCACAATTTTAAATTGAGTAGCTACATTAGGAGGGTTTTTACTTTCTAGTTGGTTTAGAAACATAATTGATGATTTGGATTTGTTTAATTTATATCCTGAGATTTTTCCAAATATATTGATGAGTTCTAATAATTCAGGAATGGATGTTTCCATCTTTTTCAGAAAAATTATTATGTCATCCGCAAATAGAGCTAGACGGTGCTCCTGTTGCCCAACTAATATGCCTGTTATGTTTTGGTGCATTCGTATAGCTATTGCCAGTGGTTCTATAGACATTATAAACAGCAAAGGAGATAAGGGATCTCCTTGCCTACATCCTCTTTGTATTTTAAAAGATCTGGATATATTACGATTAGTTATGATTTCAGCATATGGTTCTGTATAAAGTAGTTTTATCCACTTATTAAAATGTTCTCCAAAACCAAAACGTGTAAGGATCTCAAATAAATATGACCATTCCACTCTGTCAAACGCTTTTTCCGCGTCTAATGACAGTAATGCTGTATCTGCTGCCCCCTTTTCTTCAAACAATATATTTAGTATTCTCCTAACATTATAGAAGCCTTGCCTATTTTTTACAAAGCCATTTTGATCTTTGTCAATAATATTTGGAATAATTTTCTCAAGTCTCCTGGCTATTATCTTACTCAAAATTTTTAAATCCACATTTAAAAGACTGATTGGCCTAAAATTTTCACAATTGTTATTTGGTTTGCCAGGTTTTGGCAACAAAGTGATTAGAGCTCCTCTTAAGGATACTGGAAGAATTCCATTTCGAAAAGATTCCATGAACATTTCTAATAGTGGTGGCATAAGTCTATGTTTAAACATTTTATAAATTTCAATAGGTATCCCATCTGGCCCTGGGGTTTTCCCTCCTTTGATATTGTCAATGGCAACAGATAATTCCATTAAAGTTATATCTTTTTCTAGTTCTTCTTTAATTTCTTCTGATATTCTGGGAATATGAATATGATCCAAAAAATTATTTAGTTCTAAAGTATTTAAACCTATTTCTGAGCTATACAGATTTTCAAAAAAATTCTTGAAGGTTTCATTTATTTCAATTGGGTCCACAATAGTTTCATTATTACCATTTTTCAATGAAGTTATTAGCCTTTCATTCTGCATTTGCTTGATGCGCCATGCTAGCACCCTGCCAGGTTTTTCACCTTGGTCATAGAATGTCTGTTTAAGTCGTAGTAGACCTGATAAAGCTTTTGTTGAAGATATTTCATTATATTGCGTTCTTAGTAGAAGTAGTTCTTGGTGAGTACCTTGAGATCCTGATTGATAGTATTCTTCTTCTAATTTCTTTATTTTTGTTTCTAGTGATTTTGTCTTCTTATACGTTTCCTTAGCTTTAGAGCTAGTGATATTAATTATTTGTCCTCTAATAAATGCCTTAAATGCTTCCCATCTGATACTTCCTGAGGTCTCTGTTGTATTTGTTTCAAAATAGAATTTAATCTGTTCGTCAAGAAAGGTAACAAAGCCTGTATCCGCAAGCCATTTCGTTTTAAATCTCCATTTAGGACGATCACAAGTCAATTTGGGATCACAGTAGATTAAAGAGTTTGGGGCATGGTCTGACAGGAGTATTGCATCATAGGAAACCTTCTTAATTTTACATTTTAGTATTGCTGAAATCAGGAAGAAGTCTATACGGGAATATGACTGATGTGTTGGGCGCTGCTTTTTGATGGATCTGAGGACATCACAAAAACTGAGCAGGAAATCGTTTACATTGTGTCTGTGTCCAGCAGCGGAGAATTTACCTCGGACTTTATTGGACTGATTGAATTGGGTACCACTGAGCCACTCCAACCCCTTTTGAGCTCTCCTCCCCGTCTAGTATTTTTTGTCAGTTTTTTCAGTGGACATTTCCCTCTCATGTCGATCCGGCGCCTGCGTTTATACACTGCCTGCCTTGTTTTTTCCTGTTTAAAATAAGGCTGTTACTTACCACCGTGTTTGTTACAGCTGTAGGATTTTAAGTGTAAATTGATGCATACAAATTTCACAATAAGGAAAAATTGAAGGGGACTGAGGCAGGATGTTAGGGTAAATGCTTTATTCCATGGTACTAAAGTGTACAGTGCACTTGATGGAATTAGTCCAAGGAAAGAGTAATATACATTGTGTAAAAACAGCGTTGGAATCTTCACCCCAAAAAAGGTACTTAAAAATAAATGGTGAGGGAATGGAGGCAGAACATTTTCCAGAGTTTCCAAGCACACCAACAAACCAAAAGAAAGATTTGTCTTTTCTTCATCATCTTTTGCTTTCTACTGCGACGCTTTTAAAGTATGATTGTCCAATATACAGAGAGACAGTTTCAGAGAACGCATGACCTGCTCTGTGCTGATGTAATAATGGTGGGAAGAAGGTGGAGAGGGAAACTTGAGTGTCCATGCTCAATAAGCGTGGTTTTCAACAAACAGTGACTCTCCACCGGCAGCACTTCCTCCAGCGGACACAAATTTACCCTGGCAGGCCAGGCTGTTTGCCTGTAAGTACCAAGAGAGGGACAGTATTATTGGATGAACGGTCCAATATTAAAGGCTGATGCTAACAATCTATATAATGAGCTATTTTATTTTGACATTTTTATTGATATTCATACATACCAAAGCTCTCTTGATGAACTCGTCCTGGCATGCCTTTCCATTCTCCTTCTTGCCACACCAGGCTTTGAGGGCAGAGGCCTGCAGAGCACGGCCGTATGAGAAGGTCAGGGCCCAGGGTCTGTGAAGAGGGCACTGGTTCATGGCGTTCAGGTTGATGGAGGCGTCCTCCTCACTCTGGCCACCAGACAGGAAGGTGATGCCTGTGCAGGACGATGAGAGTTAAGTAATGCACTTCACTGAGAGATCATCCTGGAGACCATTCAGTAAAGCACTTTAATATTGTCATAAATTTGCATGTGTAGTTTTAAGTTGCATGCAAGTAAATGGAAGAATGTTTTCTGCATCCAGGTTACCAGGGACGGCAGGGGGAACGGTGCGGCGCAGGGCAGTGACTGTTGCCATAGCGATCTCCTGGTTGCTGTACTTGTGTGAGCAGGAGTGTCCAGCGGTAACCATGTTGGGCTTGAGCAGGGTGCCCTCCAGGTAAACATGGTGGTCAGACAAGGCCTTGTAGACGGCAGCCAGGACCTTCTCAGTCACATACTGGCAGCGCTTCAGGTCGTGGTCGCCATCAGGAAGAATCTCAGGCTCAACAATGGGCACGATGCCATGCTGAGGAAGGCAGGGACATCAGTTAGTCATTGTATCATAAAAACAAGAAGGTTCTCCCACAGTTGTGATGGAATGTGGACCATAGATAGTATATGAATGGACATTAAGTCTATGAGGTAGGATGGAAGCAGCAGTTAGCATTTTCCTGAGTTAATTGTCGCAATCACTAGTTTTATGTATTTTTTCATAGAGCATGATCTTTTGCAAAGTTTTATAAATTGTCCAATAGTTGTCTCGTAGCAGATGACTCAAAAATGGACAATCCACATGACATCCCAAACTATGTCCATGTTTTGTATATGGTCTACTTATGTAGCGTTTCTTTGCGTGGCCCTCTCATTTGCCTGTATTGCTAGCACACAGACAACTGTGGAGGGATACCATGATGCACATGAAACCTTTTCTTGCATAGTAGTCTTCTAACATGCCTATCTTTATTAATAAAAAAATCACAAGATAGACACTTCTTTGATGTGGTTTAGTAGCATATGTAGCTTACCATCTGGCAGATGCTAGCATAGCGAGCCAGGACGTTAGCATTCTCAATGATGGCCAGACGTGAGGGAGTGGTGGGCGTGATCTTCAGCACACAGCGCCACTTGGCAAAGTCGGCACCGTCCTTCTTGTACTGGGCGCAGCGCTCATACAGACCATCGAGACCTGTGAAGGACGGGGAAGGTAAGCTCGACACAGAGGCAAAAAATCGGATGCATCTGTTTACATCTGTTTGTTCTCACCCTGGGTGGTTGTCTCGCCATTGGTTCCGGCCAAGGGAACGACACCTTTGTCAACCTTGATGCCCACCACCATGCCCCTGTCTTTGAGGTGCTGGGGGAAGACTTTGCCACCGTCAGTCTTCTGGTACATGGTCTCATGGAAGAGAATAACACCACCGATGCAGGGGGCGACGCGGTCGTCAGCGGTGAAGAGGAGCTGGCGGTACAACCTCCTGTTCTCCTCTGTGTTCTCAGCATTGATGCTCTGGAAGCGCTTGGCCACGCTGCCTGGAGGAAGCAGATGTCACCAGAGGAGCATTTAAATTAGGGCGACGCTAAACACACTTTCAAATGGCATTACTTCAGTTGTCCCTTCTAAAACACTACAGCATTGTTTCATACACAACAGAATCTCTCCATCTCTGACAATCTGCAGATACTAGGACGAGTTTTTATCTGCATTGATTTTCTTATTGTTTTTATGACTCTTTCCTTGAACAGTTTTCCCTGCAAGCATTCCACTGATGGTACATGTATGCAGATATGGTACATGTATGCAGAGGTGGTACATGTATGCAGAGGTGGTACATGTATGCAGAGATGGTACATGTATGCAGAGGTGGTACATGTATGCATTTGCATTATAATACTATTAACCTCAGGTATACATCTGGTTGTGATAAAACCACCAAAATGAAATTTCCTTAAAAGTCTTTACCGGTGGACTCGTCTGCGGCGAGGATTCCTTTGCCGGGAGCAACAATCCTATGAGCGATATCACTGAGCTCCTTCTTCTGCTCAGGAGTGAGGAAGGGATATGCGTGAGGCATCCTGACTCTGCATTTAAAAAGAGGAATTGACTTAATGAGGAAACATTACACATGTGACACTGCTTTATAAGTAACCATGTTTAACACTGTATTTCTGTTGTTTTGGATTGAAGGTGCCCCGCCCCCTCCCTCCTGCCCTTGTTTAACAGATCTGCAGCTGTTGCAGCTTTAACCAGTGACAGTGACAAGAGGCACACAATGTGTCGCCACACGAGGGATCCAGAGTCAGAGGTGTGTCCACTCTTCTCCTCTGCTCTGTTCTATTTTCTATCCTCTTATCCCTGACCTTTGGGATCCTTCCCTGTTCCTCTATCACTCCCCCCTCCCTTCCCCGCCATGTTTCAACCTAATAATAGGCCAGGATAAATATACACAGGCTCCACACTGCATGGGGCATAAAAGCACCATTTCTGATTAAGAAAATGTGTGATGTAAATGTGAGTTGTGCTGCTTCACACCCTGCACCCTGCAAACAGGAAGCTTAGTAACGCGCACGACGCGGGTATATTTAGAAATATGACCTGAAAAATAATCAGTCACTGCTGACTGCAATGCAATGGAAATGTTTCATCACACACACACATTTGCAGCAGTTAGTGAGATGTGTGACAACCCTATATATGACATTGAAGCTGTGTCTTAATGTTGAGGCAGGTCAGCAGACTTTTGATTAAAGCCATGGAAAATAACTGTGTCAGTTTTAAATGACATTACTAAAGGTCGAAGGTCACAGTGATAGAATAGAATAGAATTGTACAGTTTTGGTGGTTGGTATAGTTACATAACAGTCAACAACAGCATTAACAGCATTGATTATTGTTGAAAATGTCTGTTTGATGTAAGTAAAACAATAAATATGACATGCACGTCATGCGCTGAGAGAACACAATTGTTTCACAAGTTGCACAACAAACAAATACTGCATTTGGCTCTTTACCTTTAGTTTAGGAGGACAGCTGAGAGAAGAGAGAGAACGGGAGAGACTCTGGCCTTCGTCTGCGACACCGCTGCAGCCGGCTGGCCCTTGAATTTATCCTCCCATTGTGACCCCTCACATTTCAGCTGCCCGGCTATAAAAAGAACAGGAACGCAACCAGAGCTGGCCTGTGACATTCAGAGGGACTGGAGCTGGAGGAGCCTGGGAGTGGACACTCACTCAAAGGGCAAAGAGTGTTTCAGTGAGCGCTGGACAAAGAGACCGAGGAACGACGTGCGATGATGTTTTATCAACTTATTCTGCAAAAAGGTGGAAGGGAAGAAAGAGAATCCACAGAAATCCTTTTAAAAAGGATGTTTAAACACTCACCTAATATAATCTATACATGCTGAAGTCTACGAGACAGCCTTGTGTTGGTGGTGTTTAAAACTCATCCTTCAGATTCACCTGAGGAACAAAAACTTGCCAAAAGAGGCAGCAGTAGACCAGCAGATCCTGCATGAGTCCTCATGAGCTAAAAACACACATTTCCTCTCTAGACGTTGGTGCAAGAAGTGAGGGATGATGTAGAAACTTCAGTTTGCTTAATGTGTGTGATTTTATGTGGTGAGCCTTTTGTTAAGTTGCTCAAACTCTGTTTTTCCTGGTGTCTCCATGGGCAGCCATGATTTCACGGAGAACTGCATATCGATGCAACCCTGCACAGCCATGTTTAAGGCCTTTTACAGCTTTATGCTGTAGGGAATACATGCAGACTTCATATATTATTTATATATAAGTAAATAAATGATGTATTTAATTTAATACACTTTCCAGAGGGCGTTTGAAAGAGTATAAGTTTCTCAATCTCTCTCTCATGCACGTACACAGACACAGTGGAGCATGGGACAACATTGCCAACCTGCCCTTAGAAATCCAATCCAGACATAGCAACATGGTGCACTAATTCTTGACCTTTCCTTGACCTTTTACTGTTGCCTTTGGTTTGCAGTGAAGGTTCAAAGTGTGCTCAGCAAAGGTCAAAGTCGCACATTGTGACGTTGCTTCATATGTTTCAAATTTCTCAGTCAGATGGGTGAAGACATTTAGGTTTTGTGAAATAAGGCACCTGCAGTGGTGATGGTCACAGTGACTGTGTGTGTGTGTGTGTGTGTGTGTGTGTGTGTGGCTGCTGCTCATAGTTAATCGTCTGTGAGCAGCGGTGGTGAAGCAGGCTCACTTCCTGTTCAGGGGCTGAGTGACTCAACATGCAGAGTTGTGACAAGAAGATTAAGAAAAAAAAGAAAAAGCTGTGTCACTGTGTTTAATAATCGGACTTACTTCTGCTTTCTGAATTTTTTATTTCACACCCTTATGTAACAATATTAGGAACAAACATACCATGTAAAGTCTGTGGTTTTAAAACTCTCAGGGGTGGAAATCTGCTACCTCGCTGCTGTGATGGGCCTCTTTTTCCACAAAAGGAAGTAAAACCAAAAGGAGAAATGTTTTAGTTTTGGACTTGTCTGAACATACGGGTCGTGATGAAGTGGCAACCACGCAGTCATCACATCACCCATAAGATGCTCAATGGTTTGTGTTTATAGCGCTGTGCCGACAGCGTGTGAATAAACAAAACTTTATTTAAAAAACAAAAATGACAAAATGCAGTAAAATATAAGAAAATGCAGTAAAATATAAGAAAATACAGTCAAATACAGTCAAATGTAACAAAATACAGTCAAATACAGTCAAATGTAACAAAATACAGTCAAATGTAACAAAATGCAGTACAAATATAATAAAATACAGTAAAAAAATAATAAAATACAGCCAAATATAACACAATGCAGTAAAATATAATAAAATACAATACAATATAATAAAATACATTCAAATATAAGAAAATACAGTCAAATATAAGAAAATACAGTAAAATATAAGAAAATACAGTCAAATACAGTCAAATGTAACAAAATACAGTCAAATACAGTCAAATGTAACAAAATACAGTCAAATGTAACAAAATGCAGTACAAATATAATAAAATACAATAAAATATAATAAAATACAGTAAAAAATAATCAAATACAGTCAAATATAATAAAATACAGTAAAAAAATAATAAAATACAGCCAAATATAACACAATGCAGTAAAATATAATAAAATACAATACAATATAATAAAATACATTCAAATATAATAAAATACAGTCAAATATAAGAAAATACAGTAAAATATAATCAAATATAACAAAATGCAGTAAAATATAAGAAAATACAGTCAAATACAGTCAAATATAATAAAATATGACAAAATGCAGTAAAATATAATAAAATACAGTAAAAATATAAGAAAATACAGTAAAATATAAGAAAATACAGTCAAATACAGTCAAATGTAACAAAATACAGTCAAATACAGTCAAATGTAACAAAATACAGTCAAATGTAACAAAATGCAGTACAAATATAATAAAATACAATAAAATATAATAAAATACAGTAAAAAATAATCAAATACAGTCAAATATAATAAAATACAGTAAAAAAATAATAAAATACAGCCAAATATAACACAATGCAGTAAAATATAATAAAATACAATACAATATAATAAAATACATTCAAATATAATAAAATACAGTCAAATATAAGAAAATACAGTAAAATATAATCAAATATAACAAAATGCAGTAAAATATAAGAAAATACAGTCAAATACAGTCAAATATAATAAAATATGACAAAATGCAGTAAAATATAATAAAATACAGTAAAAATATAAGAAAATACAGTAAAATATAATAAAATATAACACAATGCAGTAAAATATAATAAAATACAATACAATATAATAAAATACATTAAAATATAATAAAATACAGTAAAATATAAGAAAATACAGTAAAATATAATCAAATATAACAAAATGCAGTAAAATATAATACAATACAATAAAATATAATAAAATACATTAAAATATAATAAAATACAGTCAAATATAAGAAAATACAGTAAAATATAATAAAATACAATAAAATATTATAAAATACAGTAAAATACAATAAAATATAATAAAATACAGTAAAATATAATAAAAGACAATAAAATATAATAAAATACAGTAAAATATAATAAAAGACAATACAATTTGCCATTGTAGACTTATAGAAGTGGGTCATGGTTGGTTGACTGACCCGGAATTCGAGTCGCAGGAAGTAGAGTCGCTGGTGGCACTTGCTGATTATAAGACTGGTGTTGAGCTCCCATGATAGGGATTGATGGGTGGAGGTGACCCTCTCAACTGCTTCTCCATTGATGGAGAGAGGGAGGAGGGGAGTGGTCTCCTTTCTGTAATCAACAACCAGCTCTTTAGTTTTAGAAATGTTAAGGCTGAGGTTGTTGTTCTCACACCACCTTCCTAGCTCCTCTACTTCACTGCAGTAAACAGTTTCGATGTTATTAGCGTCCTACCACAGATGTGTCATCTGCAAACTTAAATAACAATACAGAGTCAGAGTGTGAACGACAGAGGAGGTGATGAATGTTTACCACCTGTTTTCTGTCACATAGAAAGCTATAGAACCATTTGCATAGACATGAGTTGACCCCCAGTTCCTGTAAAGTGTGTAGCAATTTCACAGGGATGATGGTGTTGAATGCAGAACTAAAATCCTCTGGATTCCAGGTGTTGGAGGATGGGGTGCACACAGAGGGACACTGCATCACACTGCATCCTCCACACTTCTGTTGGCTCTGTAGGCAACTTGGTAAAGATCAAGAGTGATGCTCCACAGATGTTTGCACACCAGTAATAACTGAAGTAAAGGCAACAGGCCTATAGTCATGTTGTCTGGTATGATCACAGCTGAGTTAAAAATGGAAGGGAGAGCAGGGAGCGTCACACCGTCAGGCCCTGCTGCCTTCCTGGTGTTGAGCTGGCGAAGCAGGGTTCTGACGTCGTGTTCTGAGACAGTGGGTGTAGAGTCAGTTCTGTGCTTAAAGACGGGGACTCAAACAAAGTCATTGAGCCTCCCAGGGAGGGAGGGATCGATCGCTGTCTACAACACGGTGCTTAGTTCTATAGCCTGTGATGGATTACTTTGTAGGAAAGGGAACTTGGCTTGTAACTGGAAGGTCGCCAGTTCAAGTCCCCCCCAGGTCAAAGGGTTAAATGCAGAGATATAATTTCCCTAAAGGGATTAACAAAGTATAAGATTTAGATTTAGGAAGCTTCAGCTTTGACCACAGCTCCGGAAATTCGTATTTCAGCAATTTGTATTGAACCATGTCACCATGTTTAAATGCATCATGCTTCTTCCTACATAGTAACGTCACTTCTTTCTGTTATTATAAACAGGAATACACACACTCTCACAGAAATGAATATAGGATGTCACAGTGTCAGCGTACGTGTTGATATCGTCCATCAACCCAGAAACAGTCGTGGAAAGTTTCTGCGGCTTGTGAAGACCATTTGACAGGTGGTTTAGGTCAGATTCTGACTGCAGTGTATAAGAGTGTCATGGTTTGGTTTGTCTGCCTCTTGTTGTGTTGTCTTCCTGTTTTATTTTGTGAGCACTGACCCCTGTCTCTGTTTCAGGTTCCCGTTTGCCCCGCCCCCTTCTCGTCTGATTGTTGCTGCGCACCTGCATGTACTTACTCCCTAATCTCTGTGTCTCGTCTTGTCGCCAGTTTATTTGTAGCCTTGTCTCGCGTTCCAGCACTCTTGTCCCACGTACCTAGTCTCAGTTCTTGTCTTCCCGTGCTTGGACCCTTACCTGCCTGATTATTACGACCTCGTCTCTTGCCTTGTGATTCTGTTACCTCTGCCTGTTTGGACTGAGCTCCTGTCAACTGACTTGGACTGATTAAACGTTTTTGGAATTTGCCTGAACCTCGAGTCTCTGCATATTTGTGTCCTATCTCTGGTTTCCACGACCTCGTTCCTGACCAAGAGAGGGCTGCTGTCCTCTCACTGGGAACATAATCTAAACAAAATAATAAATACATTAAATAAATAAATTAAATAAATAATAATAAGAATAACATAATCTAAACAGAATAATAAATACATTAAATAAATTAAATAAATAATAATAAGAATAACATAATCTAAACAAAATAATAAATACATTAAATAAATTAAATAAATAAGAATAACAATAACATAATCGAAACAAAATAATAAATACATTAAATAAATTAAATAAATAAGAATAAGAATAAGAATAACATAATCTAAACAAAATAATAAATACATTAAATAAATAATGATAAGAATAACATAATCTAAACAAAATAATAAATACATTAAATACATTAAATAAATAATAATAAGAATAACATAATCTAAACAAAATAATAAATACATTAAATAAATTAAATAAATAAGAATAACAATAACATAATCTAAACAAAATAATAAATACATTAAATAAATTAATAAATAATAATAAGAATAACATAATCGGAAACAAAAAAAAGACGAGCTGTCAGTCAGTCAGTCATCATCTACCGCTTTATCCTCCACCAGAGGGTCGCGGGGGGTGCTGTGCCAATCTCAGCTACATCGGGCGATAGGCGGGGTACACCCTGGACAGTTCGCCAGTCCATCGCAGGGCCACATACAGAGACAGACAAACAACCATTCACTCTCACACTCACTCCTATGGTCAATTTAGAGTGTCCAATTTACCTATCCCCACATTGCATGTTTTTGGACTGTGGGAGGAAGCTGGAGAACCCGGAGAGAACCCACGCACACACGGGGAGAACATGCAAACTCCATGCAGAAAGGCCCTTGTTCCAACCGGGGCTCGAACCCGGGTCTTCTCGCTGCAAGGCGAGAGTGCTAACCACTACACCACCGTGTGGCCCAAAAGACGAGCTGGAACTCCTTAAAATGAACTCAAGTGAATGTTTACTGATGTTACATATCAAGTTAGTTTGTAGTAGAAATTTTTAAAGAATAATGCAAAATATCCATAGAAAGAAGTGAATTCATTGGTTTAACAACATTCTGCTTATGAAACAGTTATTTGAGACAATGATGGACCTTTTAAAGAGTAGTGTAGTATATAATAAGGTTTTATAACCTTATTACATTGCAACAGTGAATTTTACATTAGATCCCATAGCCATGACGTGTTTTAGGGGTGAAGGAAGATTATTATGAACCTGAGATATGAGTCAAAACAAATAACAGCTGCTGGATAGAGCTGCACTGATCACACTGATCACAGTGGAATGATACATAGATAGAACTGAACAAATATATTCCAGATGTGAACGACAAATGTACCTTTTGCAAATGTACGGTTAAACAAAAATAAATAGGACCATCATGTGATGATATTCTGGACTCATTTTCGATTGGATCATTACAAAAAACTTTATAATATTTCACTTTAAGAAAGAACTCATTTACAAATAATATTCAAGACACTTTCAAAGAAATTGCCCTCATTCACTTCAGATCTGTGCGGTCACTTCAAACTTAATACTTATTGAATAATAGGTCTAATAATCTAATATCTAACAAAACGATTCATTTCTGCAAAGATTATAATTTTATAAATATGTGTACGATTACATAGCCCTGTAGGTTTTTTAAACTGCACTTTATAACGCGAAGAACAGGCAGCGGCACAACCGAGCCGTGGCAGCTGCTGGTCCTCTCACCTCACGCTGTCACATGATCCAAAGTGTTGAAGCCAAGAAAAACAGATTTACAATGAACCATTTACATTGTATTTATTGTTACACCTCGTGACAAAATAAATTCCCATCTTTCAAAATGTTATGGTATGAATGAATGACTTCTGTGTTTATGTTATAACTACTTCTCTGTTAAGATAAGATAAGATAAGACAGCTTTATTTATCTCACAGTGGAGAGAAAACGGCGTTACAGCAGTTCAACAATAAATAATAAACAAACAAACAATATACAAGTCAGTAATACAAGTAGGAAGGAAATTATTTACATATATATATAAATATACATATGTAATAAGGTGGTAAAAATGTACATTGAGTGTAAACATGGCGTTATGGCGGACCAAAAACCTTCCCATATCCACCCTACAGAGGGAAACTTTTATTTTTGAATATATATTGATCTTTAATTGTAATGAACCCACTTACAAATAAATGAAAACACTACATAAAACACTACACATGCTTCCGGAGTGCAGTGACAGCAGTGATGTGACCATGGAAAACAAAACCCCTCCTACACACCAGTTCCTTTAACTGGCTACTTTTGGGTTTGAGCAAATTTCTACATCTTCCTCTTTCACAGCAGTTGCCCCTCATCCTCTGCTCATGCATTTATACTCAGATACTAAATCATACTTTTAGTCCTTTTCTTCCACAGGGGAAACACAATGGACTGGACAATAATAGTTTTCCTGTCAGGTAAGAACTCTTTGTTTTCTGCTTTAAGTCAGTTAATACATCATTTACATTTCTGATGGTGTTTATTAGAATTTATCATCATATTTATAGGGTAAATACCCCCATTCATTATCTTAATAACAACACTAGCAGCATTTATCATCACATGAACATGTGCTTATTCACTTAAAAGTGTGTGATAAACATTATATGTAAATAAACCTCATTTACTGTATGTGTGCTACATGAGAGGTCACAGTGTTGTAGTGTTTGCTCCTCACAGATAAAAACACACACGCAAAAAACTGTTAGTCTGATGCAACCGATGCAGCTGAAGCAAGACTGAAACCACAAGCAGGCAGTTTTAGAGCTTCATGCTAACACAACACAACTATGTGCTTCGTTTTTCCAAAGTAAAGTAAGTCAAACATAAACATTCTGAGAGTGTCTGTAAGTAAACACGACGTCCTGTTATGTTGCTGAACACACTGTGTTTCCATATAGAGCACCGTTATTTTCACACACAAACAAAACAGCCTTTCTCCTTTTAAATATGAAATCATAGCCCATGCACTGCGACATGACCATGTAATGTATTTGAAACAATTATTATACTTATATAAAAATAACATACATCCCCAGGTATATATTTTCAAAGCAGTTATTTGTATGTTTGATATAAATATGTACATACATTAACTCTTAACATTCTAATGAGGTCACTGAGTGTAAAATAAAAATATAAAAATCATTAAAAACTTGTGGCTGTACATATTTATGAATTATTTGCAATATAAGTAATGAAAAGGTTATTTTCTTCTTTCGAGTTGAGACTTCACAATTCTCTGTTGCATACTGGTGACCGTGACCATGACAGTAACACAGTTCACACCCCAGTACGTGTGCTGTCAACTGTGTTACTGTCATCTCTAAAGTCACTGAAAGTAACACATGCAGTGGAGAACAAGTCACACAAATCTAGCTGCAGGTATCTCAGGTTTTTTTTAGAAAAGACTAGATGAAGAAGACAAACATATTACATTACAGTACATTACATTACATGTCATTTAGCAGACGCTTTTATCCAAAGTGACTTACAATAAGTGCATTTAAACATTTGGGTACAAATAAGAGCTAGAAGTAAGTAAGAGCTTCAAGTAAACCAAACTATGAAGTGCTAGTCATAAGTGCGATGTATACGTTTTTTTTTTTTTTTTTTTTGTTTTTGTTTTTTTGTTCGTTGTCTGAGTCGAGGTAGAGTCAGAAGAAATGTGTTTTTAGTCGGCGGCGGAAGATGTGGAGGCTTTCTGCTGTCCGGATGTCGATGGGGAGTTCGTTCCACCATTTGGGAGCTAGGACAGTGAACAGTCTCGAGTTCTGCGAATGCCTCTGCGATCCTCTCAGTGAGGGGGCAGCGAGCCGGTTTGCCGATGCAGAGTGAAGTGGGCGGTCTGGGGTGTAGGTTTTGATCATGTCCTGGATGTAGGCTGGACCGGATCCGTTTGTAGCATGGAACACAAGCACTAGAGTCTTGAAGCGGATGCGAGCAGCTACAGGAAGCCAGTGAAGGGAGCGGAGGAGAGGTGTAGTGTGGGAGAATACATATACTTGAGGATTTTATCATATCTGAAATGGAATTGAAAAATAAAATAAAACAACATTTATAGTTCTATCCACAATAAGGATGAGTTGTGAGATTTCAGCAGCAGCAGCAGCAGCAGGGAGGTGGAAACTGGAGAGAGACTGACAAATTCAGAGGTGAAGGAGTCGAACTTAAGTGCTGATGGATTTAGTTTGAACTAAAACAACAGTTCTTTTTTGAAATATATGAGACATATTTAAATAGATCTGCTTTTTAGTTGATTAAGGGTAAAAACGACAGTTAGGTCTCAAGGGTCAGGAACAATTGTGATTCACAACTTTGAACTGTGGAGGGCGATGTTTAGTCTACTCTTTAGAGCTCACTGGCTCCTGGTCGACTGCTGCCTTCTTCATTAACTTCAGTTTCTTGTCTACCAGCAAGATAAAGTAGCAAAAAAGTGAATACAATCAAATAAAAATATATTGTAGAATTTATTTGCTGAACATTTTGGCAGCCATGTTTTCAGCAACAGTGAGCATCTGTGTTTCCTGTTCAGTACAATCAGTGTATAAAACCTGAATTATCATTATCTTGCTTTAAATCGCTTCACAATATTGTCTTTTGTCATTTGTAAGTGTTAAAAACAGGACTTTGTTTCAATATTGATCCCGTGGCCTGGAAGTCATGGAGTCATGCCGCTGCAGAGTTTGGCTACAAGGTGGTGCAAAGACGGTCGGAGTAAGTCAGATGTCATGTTTTCATGTCAGAGGGGAGAAAAGTCAGGTCAAAGTTCACGTCTGTTCCTGGTTTTAATTCCTCAGCTTGCTCGTCAGTGCTCCGCTTGCACAGTACTCACCATTTGGAAGAGGGCAAATATACAGGTGCTCACCTGCTTCCTTTCAAAAGCTGCAGATTCAAGGTAGGAGACTATTCATCTTGAATGTCTTGACTGGAATATCTGGAAAAACACACGTTTCAAATGTATTTTCTTTACATTCATGTTTTTATTCAGTGCCAGAATATGCAGTCAACATGTCCCTTGGTTTGACAATGACGAGTGACCCTGACACACAATCAACTCTGGTGAGTTATTAAACACATCTGAGCTTACTGATGAAGGCAGAAGTTCATCAACTTCTGCTTCCCAATGGACTTTAGTGCACAGAATTAACAGTTCACTATTAACACAACTTCACTTTTTCTGTTGAAAAAGGAACATGAAGTTTCAAAAGCGTCTGTTTTATGTGTTAATTCTATATGATTGAGTCATTACAACTAGTAAATAAATGGGTAAGTACAGGGAAGCTCCTGCTGAAATACTCAAAATACCTGCACTATTGACCACTATTACTGTGCACGGGCTCTAACTCTAACCTCACTCCTTCTGTGGGCTCTAACTCTAACCTCGCTCCTTCTGCGGGCTCTAACTCTAACCTCACTCCTTCTGTGGGCTCTAACTCTAACCTCACTCCTTCTGTGGGCTCTAACCCTAACCTCGCTCCTTCTGCGGGCTCTAACTCTAACCTCACTCCTTCTGTGGGCTCTAACTCTAACCTCGCTCCTTCTGCGGGCTCTAACCCTAACCTCACTCCTTCTGTGGGCTCTAACTCTAACCTCGCTCCTTCTGCGGGCTCTAACCCTAACCTCACTCCTGTGGGCTCTAACTCTAACCTCGCTCCTTCTGCGGGCTCTAACCCTAACCTCACTCCTTCTGTGGGCTCTAACTCTAACCTCGCTCCTTCTGCGGGCTCTAACCCTAACCTCACTCCTGTGGGCTCTAACTCTAACCTCGCTCCTTCTGCGGGCTCTAACCCTAACCTCACTCCTTCTGTGGGCTCTAACCCTAACCTCACTCCTTCTGTGGGCCCTAACTCTAACCTCACTCCTTCTGTGGGCTCTAACTCTAACCTCACTCTTTCTGTGGGCTCTAACTCTAACCTCACTCCTTCTGTGGGCTCTAACTCTAACCTCACTCCTTCTGTGGGCTCTAACTCTAACCTCACTCCTTCTGTGGGCTCTAACTCTAACCTCACTCCTTCTGTGGGCTCTAACCCTAACCTCACTCCTTCTGTGGGCTCTAACTCTAACCTCACTCCTTCTGTGGGCTCTAACTCTAACCCTAACCCTAACCTCACTCTTTCTGTGGGCTCTAACCCTAACCTCACTCCTTCTGTGGGCTCTAACTCTAACCTCACTCCTTCTGTGGGCTCTAACTCTAACCTCACTCCTTCTGTGGGCTCTAACCCAAACCTCACTCCTTCTGTGGGCTCTAACTCTAACCTCACTCCTTCTGTGGGCTCTAACTCTAACCTCACTCCTTCTGTGGGCTCTAACTCTAACCTCACTCTTTCTGTGGGCTCTAACTCTAACCTCACTCCTTCTGTGGGCTCTAACTCTAACCTCACTCCTTATGTGGGCTCTAACTCTAACCTCACTCCTTCTGTGGGCTCTAACTCTAACCTCACTCTTTCTGTGGGCTCTAACCCTAACCTCACTCCTTCTGTGGGCTCTAACTCTAACCTCACTCCTTCTGTGGGCTCTAACTCTAACCTCACTCTTTCTGTGGGCTCTAACTCTAACCTCACTCCTTCTGTGGGCTCTAACTCTAACCTCACTCCTTCTGTGGGCTCTAACCCTAACCTCACTCCTTCTGTGGGCTCTAACTCTAACCTCACTCCTTCTGTGGGCTCTAACCCTAACCTCACTCCTTCTGTGGGCTCTAACTCTAACCTCACTCCTTCTGTGGGCTCTAACTCTAACCTCACTCCTTCTGTGGGCTCTAACTCTAACCTCACTCTTTTTGTGGGCTCTAACCCTAACCTCACTCCTTCTGTGGGCTCTAACTCTAACCTCACTCCCTCTGTGGGCTCTAACTCTAACCTCACTCCTTCTGTGGGCTCTAACCCTAACCTCACTCCCTCTGTGGGCTCTAACTCTAACCTCACTCCTTCTGTGGGCTCTAACTCTAACCTCACTCCTTCTGTGGGCCCTAACTCTAACCTCACTCCTTCTGTGGGCTCTAACTCTAACCTCACTCCTTCTGTGGGCCCTAACTCTAACCTCACTCCTTCTGTGGGCTCTAACTCTAACCTCACTCTTTCTGTGGGCCCTAACTCTAACCTCACTCCTTCTGTGGGCTCTAACCTCACTCTCCCTCTGGACTGATGACCTGTCCAGAGTGTATTGAAACAATTAAACTAAACCTAAAGAAAACAGAGCAACAAAAATCCCAATAAAATATTGTCCCCCTAGTAACCCGAGGGTCATGACGAAGGAAAGATTGGGGTATGATCCGCTATAGCAGGGGTCGGCAACCTTTGTGACATGGAGTACCAGTTTGAAATGTCATCATCTAGTGTGCCTTTATCAACAATAACACTTAGTTATTATTATTATTGTTATTATTATTATAATTATTATTATTTTAATAATAACAACAATAATAATAATAATAATATGTCCATCAAAGCTGTCAGGCTTGATCAAGAAGAGAACATTGGTCCGTACCTTTTTAAAATCCACATCGCATACATGTAGCGCTGTGAAGCCCCAGCTCACACATGTACGTGGTTATTTCAGCGGTGCTGATGTTGAGCTGGGAAGACAGCTCTTTCAGGTGTTAGTGGAGGTGAAAATGTCACCTGAGAACACTGCCAGCTTTACGACAAAAGCCGTCCATGTCTCAAACATGTCCAAAACAGTTTGTTCTGCACCTTGCAGTCTGAGATTGAGCCCGTTCAGGTGTCCGATAATGTCCACCACAAACAGAAGTTTCACAATCCACTTCTCGTCCTCCAGTTCTTGAAATGTTTGGCCCTTTTCAGCCAGAAAGGACTTGATTGCATAAAAACAGCTGACAAATGGCTCCAGAACTCACTGCTGAGTGGAGAGGTGTGTCCAGCTCCTCCAGCAGGGACACAAACTGCCGGCTGCTTCACTATGAAGTTAATAATCTTCGAAACCGTGGCCACGGGGTTTCTGTCTCTGTCCTTATCAAAGTGGTCCCAGTGAAGGAGTGAATCAGGAATGTTCTTTGCCAGATTCGGCCCCACATTGACAAAGAATTCATTAAATCTTTCTGCTATGATTTCCATGTTATTTTCCTTCGTGTTATTATCCTTGAAGTAGAGAGGGTAGCTAGGTTTTGTGTTGTTGTTTTTGATCACATCGTTTAGATAGGTGGTCACTTATGTCATTTATCAGTAGTCCTCTTGTTATGCCTGTCCCTATAATATTTGTGAAAATATTATCAATTAGGGTAGCACTATGTGTTGTGAACCTGCTTGGACGTGTAATGAGGGGTTGTAAGCCCATCGTATACATCATATTAGTGAAGTCATCAATCATCGTATTTTGTTTTGGGTTGAGTAAGTCAATATTCACATCACCACAGATAAAAACCCTCTTTTGGTTAGTCCCAGAGAACGTCCTTCCCACACATTCATTGAAATCTTCTATTCTTGAGTCTGGTGCTAAATGACATATTTATAAGCTAGTTATGTGTTTTAATTACAGTTTTAGATTTACTTCTCTGTTTTTGATGTTCATAGGTTGATTTAGCATCAAAAATCTGTGGTTAGTGTGAAGTAAAAAAACAAGCATTTTTACTGTTGTTGTTTCCCCACTTAGACGCGACCAGACCAGACTCTCATTGGCCCCCAGGTCATTTGAGTCGGACACGCCTGCTCTACAGTATTACATGTGCATACATAAACTATTTTTTAAATATTTTGTAATATAGTTTATATTTGACAAATGATCTATTATATTTCAAACGTGTATTTTGTATTTGGTTTATGACCTTTTAATGTAAGTAAAGCGTCTTTGAGCAGCATCCATTAAAATGAGCATGTCATCTGTTCATGAGCAGGTATGTGGACCAACCATCCCAAAGGACTGCACAAGTATCACCATGTACAATGGCGCATGCATTAAGATAGAACGCTCTAATGGTGTTGGACCCCTTGTGCCTCCTTCTCCTCGAGGTTGGTGTGATGTTGTCTTCATCCCACTGCACACACTTTGATACAGACACACATCATTTGAGCCCTGGGTTAAACAAAAATGAGCAACTAAACTAATTGATGAGTTCTTGCTGGCTTCATAGCAACAATACCACCAACAACATCTTCACAAATGAAGGATTAGTCAAGGGTTTTTTTGTGGTTAACTGTGCTTGCCCCTTCACCTAGACACCAAAATAATAAATCATATGTCTATGATATCATAAGTCAGCCTTTCTGACTGGACACTGAAGTTTGTTTTGCTTTGTAAATTGCTCTCCAACAGCAAATTCCATAGAGAAAATCAAATGACATCACAAAGGTATTTAGTCATTTAGTTATTTTGTGGATTTGGTGTTTGGAATTCCTCCTTCAAATTAACCAAAGTGACACAAACTTGATCAAATTTCCCTGCAAGATTAAAATGCTGTTTTCCTCAATGGAATTTGACGTGTGAGGGAGGGCAGTTCACAACCTTTGGGTTTTTGTTGTAAAAGGCTGTCTAATGCTCAGATAATGCTGCAAATATTATGATATTGTTGACTGAATTCTTCTTAGGAACTGGCCTTTTGGGGCTGAGAGTGAGGCTTTCTAAACTGGAGTTGGGAATTGTTCTCATCTGTGGATCTTGTCTTTGACAGACTGCCGAACACAAGCTGATATTGCTTTTCTCCTTGACGGCTCAGGCAGCGTATCTTCGGGTGATTTTATAAAAATGAAGCAGTTTGTGAAAAACTTGGTTCGCCCATTTGTGGGAAAAGATGCACAGGTGAAGGACCATGTCATTGTTGACAGAATGCATTCATCTTTTGTTCAGTGTTTAAAGTCAATAATTGTTTCCATAACTGCTAAATAATTGCTCTATTTTTCTGATTCTCTTTTTTTCACAGTTTGCTGTTGCACAGTTCTCATTTGAACCCCAGGTCCACTTTTACTTCAACAATTTTTTCTCATCTGGTAATTGGGAGACGAGAATTGATAATATTCTTCAACTACAGGGAGGAACTTACACAGCTAAAGCCATCAAATATGTGGTGTAAGTGCTAATGTGATGCTACCAGGGATGTCTGGCTATTATCATTAATGAATGTGTGTGACATATTTCGTCTGGCCGATGGGACATAAAACCCCAGTGAAAAGGCAGACACTACCTTGCCGTACTATAGGGGGCGCATGTGAGCCCAACAGGCACAGAGCAAAAATGCTTTCTCTCCGCTCTCTCGTCATCATTTTTGTAAATAATGCTGACGAGATATGAACCATAACCAGCAGTCAGTGTGCATACTGCCAAATGAATAGTGAATAAACTACTTTTTGGGGTTCTTCATTTGTAAACGTGACTCTGAATGAGTGACAGTGAACGTTGTTCCCCTGCCTGGATAGAACTCTGGAGTCAGATAATATCATGGTGCTTCACTATAGTTCATTTGTGGTTTTGTATAGTGAAGCAAAGTGTATCTCAAATTAGAGTGAATTATTTATATGAAATATTTGTGTTTTACTTTTGTGGCAACATTTTATAACTTTGATTCTGCAAGAGAGCTGACAACATTCTGTTCACTGCACATCTTATATTATTAAAAAAAATGAAACACAATTCCTTGTCAAATGTAATGATATGATACTTTTTCTTGGTTTGACAGCAACAACATTTTCACATCAGAACATGGTTCCAGATCAAATGTGAAGAGGATCTTGATTGTCATTACTGATGGAGCATCTAATGACCGTGGCAGCCTGAAATCTGCAGCATCCTCAGCTGAGAAGGAAAAGATTGTTCGATTTGCTATAGGGGTATGTGGTTTAGTCAATGTATTGTTTTTGTTTGTTTTATCTCGTAACCCTCTCTGATTTCTCGGTATTTTAATTACTTTTATATGATCACAATAACCATGACTACAGGTTGTGAAAGATGCAGGGAGTATGTGGGGAAAGTGGATGAGTTTAAATACCTGGGGTCAAACATCAATGGACAGTGAAGAAGAGAAGTGAGGAAGAGAGTGCAGGCAGGGTGAAGTGGGTGAAGACGAGTGTCAAGGCAGACGTGTGACACAAGTAAAGTATACAAAAGTGTGTAGTCTCATGTCAGGATGGGAAGAAGCCACACTGCGACTCCAAGAGTGGGACATGACGTGACTTTGACTTTTATTGACATCATTTCACTTCTTAAATATGTTCTTTTAACCCAGACAATGTAATAAATAAATGTTCTCAACATCTCTAGGTGGGGGACGCATTCAGTGATGCTGGTGCAAAAAAGGAACTGCAAACCATTGCATCTAATCCTGCCCAAAACCACGTCTTTCAAGTGGGGAGCTTTGATGCACTTGAAGAAATAAGGAAAAATTTAGAGGACCAAATTTTTGCTATAGAAGGTACAGATGTAAACGTGAAATAGCTCATACATGTGTTGTGTATCTAAAAGGTAAAGAATGAATCATTTCATAATGTTTATAACAGTTTCAAATGCTGAACAGGAAGTTCTTACAGTTCTGTGCTTCAGTCTTGGGCCACCATTAGATTTATTGCTTAAGAAATGCTATAATGACCATACATATGATTATTTATTTAGTGTGACCTGACCCTGAAGTGGAACCTTCATTTATGTCACTGGTGTGAAAATAATCTATGACACCAGGTTTGAGCACCACACACACATATTGCACAAGTTCAACTCACTGGCAGTTTGCTTTTTATGGTAAATGTATTCATGTAGCCCTTTTCTAGTCTTGATGACTACTCAAAGCTGCTTTACACTGCAGTTTTGCCATTCACTCATTCACTCAATAGAGGAGGTGGAGCAAGACATGCTGTCCTGAGCGTCACACACAGGTGAACTCCATCACTCTCTCAGGTCACTCTTATGAGCCTGTTTCACACCTTAACAACCTGAAACTGTGAATGATATACACTGTTTCCCATAAATGGGCTGGTTCCCGACATGTATACATACACACACATGTCCCGATGTTTCCTCTGGCAAGTCTACAAACAAAGTGTCAGGACCTTATAGAACCAACAGTGAAATTCAGGTGTTAAGAAAGTTTAATGACCTTTTCTTTTGGTGTTTCAGGATCTCAGACCAGTGGAGACTCGTTGAAATTGGAGATGGCTCAAGAGGGATTCAGTGCTGCTTTTGTGCCTGGGGTAATTCAAATAATCGATCTTATTTACTGGGACACACGGTGGTGTAGTGGTTAGCACTCTCGCCTTGCAGCGAGAAGACCCGGGTTCGAGCCCCGGTTGGAACAAGGGCCTTTCTGCATGGAGTTTGCATGTTCTCCCCGTGTGTGCGTGGGTTCTCTCCGGGTTCTCCGGCTTCCTCCCACAGTCCAAAAACATGCAATGTGGGGATAGGTAAATTGGACACTCCAAATTGACCATAGGAGTGAGTGTGAGAGTGAATGGTTGTTTGTCTCTATCTGTGTGTGGCCCTGCGATGGACTGGCGAACTGTCCAGGGTGTACCCCGCCTATCGCCCGATGTAGCTGAGATTGGCACAGCACCCCCCGCGACCCTCTGGATGAGGATAAAGCGGTAGATGATGACTGACTGATCTAATTTACCAACATTTACATCTCTCCCCTGATGCCTAGTGTTTCTCTGCTCTCCATAACATTGTTAAGGTTTCTGCTTTACTACGTGCAGTGCCTTCAGATAATGTATGTTGTGATTTGGCGCTTTACAAATAAAATTCAATCAAATAGAATTTTCTTTCCGTGTCGCAGGGAATTCAAATGGGTGTTGTTGGCGCCAACGAGTGGAAAGGAGGCTTCCTGCAATACACCAACGTAGGAGAGAGACTGGCATCATATCTGCCCAAATATAATATGGAGCCGGACAGTTATTTGGGTAAGACTGTCACTGCGTGATTATTATATATATATATATATATATATATATATATATATATGTATATATGTATATATGTGTATATATATATATATATATATATATATATATATGCATACATACATATGTATATATATATACATGTGTTTGTATATATATATATATACACATACATATACATGTATGTGTATATGTATATATACATACTAATATATACATATATATATATATATATATATATATACTACAGAAGACAATATTTTGAACCTGCAAATACACTTTATACAGTTACCTGTAACATGTTTTTTTAGTATAATTTGAATTTGCTGAAACATTTAATTGTCAACTTAATCTATACTAATTGTGTTCATTATCTAAACCTAAATACAGAAAATCCTTCATTATTCTGTTGAATCTGCAGGTCATTAAGATACCCAGCGCTCATTAGATGAACACGCTGCATTCATACAGCACAGATGACGTCAGACAGTCTGTCCATCTCTGACACGCTCTGCTGATACTGACACATGTTTTACAGTATGAGTCCATTGTCTGACCTTTTTTTAGGATTCCTAGCAGTGTAGGTAGATGTTGCTGGTGCTGGAGTAACAAGGATTCCACTGAAACTATAGGCATAGTGGAACAGGCAATATATGACATCACACAGCCAAGGTAATGCCCTCTGGCTGTAAGGATTAGATATACTCAGTCTGTCATATGTCATTCAGGCTGATCTATGTGGATTTGAAGTGCACATTGAGCTCGGACCGGCGGAATCCAGCACCGATGCCAGTCATTTATGTTGCATCTTTGGCAGCTAACATGGCGGTTCATAGAAACAGTCACATGACATCCTTTGTCTGGACTGTCCTGTAATTGGTCAATTGTCCAGTGAGGCTACAGATGTAGTTATGAGGCTATGAACACAAGCATTCTCCCTCAGATCACTTCATTTATATTATGTTGAGAGGTTACTATGGAATGAATCAATAATCCTGTCTACTGTCCTGACACTGAAATTCCAGGTTATTCCATGGCAGTTGCTAGAACCCCACAGGGGACACTGACAATTATTGGTGCTCCGAGATATCAGCACAGAGGAGTTGTGTTGGCACTTCAGTCCAATGTCCCTCAAAAGATTGATCCCTTTCCATGGCAGGTGCGTGTCTACTGACAATCTGTGAATAAAATAGTTGTGTTGAATGAAACGCCTGCTTCCTGCACGGTATCATTTCTGTGATGATTGCCTTCCACAGTTCCAGACCGGGGAATATTTTGGGGCAGAGGTTTGTGCCATGGATGTGAACGGTGACCGCTACACTGACCTCGTCCTCATATCTGCCCCGATGTACAAGGACACTGATAGAGATGGAAGAGTTTATGTTTGCATTCTGACTGGTTTGGTAAATGACTTTTTGTATCTTGTGCTATTAAAATCATTGACTTTGACACTGACTCTGATCCATATTTTTTAACCAGAGTGTAGAGTGTCACTTTGATTCTCCTTTGGTACTGAGAGGGGATGCGTCTGATGGAGGACGGTTTGGCTCTGCAGTCGCTGTGCTGTCTGATCTGAACACAGACGGACTCAACGATGTGGCGATCGGAGCTCCACTGGAGAATGACGGTCAAGGAAGCCTCTATATATTCCATGGTGAAGGAGGACAGAGAATCAGTGATACTTACTCACAGGTGAGCAAGCTGAAAGAATATTATTGAACACGTTCACTATGTGAGGCCTGTTACACCCCAACAAAGCTCTGGAGCCACATACCAACACAAAAAACAACAGATTTAATTTAAGATTTAATTAATAAAGTGTGCACAGGCACAGTGGACAAAAAAAGACACACACAAGAAACACAGACTGTATGCTTATGTGATGGTCAGTGTCTGATCTGTACCCAGAAGCTCCATCGTTACGCACATGCACCAAATTGTGTGCATGTGTAGAATTGAACATCTTTATAACACTGTCCATTCCATTCCACACGTGTGCAAGACTTTTGTCCCACTTTCTATCTTTTTTCTGGTGCAAACACATTTTATATCAAGTCAAGTCAGAATATAATCTGACATAATCACATCAATAAAGCAAAGACAAAAAAAACAATACAGCAGCAGACAAAAGAAATACGCAAGAAGAAGCAGGAATCTAGTTCAACCTGAATTGAATGAAAAGGAGAATAAATAGGTCTTTAAAGGATTTAAAGACAGTAAAGGTCACCTCTGGTCTTAGGGAGCTGGTTGGCCGATCTAAAGGCTCAGACTCCGGTGTGCTCGCTCAGCAGTTCAGCCAGATACTGAGGTACCAATCCATTTTAAGTTTTAAAAACTAACGATTTTAAAGTCTATCCTGAAACACAGTGGTGGAGCGAGGCCAGTATAGGTGTTATGTGAAAAATGGTTAAGTGTACTGGTGAGGAGAAGAGCTGCATCATTCTGGGCAAGCTGCAAACTTTTTCACAGTCCTTTCCTTCAGCCATGTACCCCATACTCCACTGTCTGGAAGAACACACGCAAACATCACATCACAATCTCTCAACATGAATGATCTAGCACTGGAATGTTGGCTGAGTCTATTAATATGCTAGTTTCAAAATGTAACCATACTATTTGCAAATCAGATTAGAAATATAATGGGAGATCTTGACCAAACTATTATTTTACCACCATCTGTTTGCAAAAATAATCCTCCACAGCACATAGAAATGACGGCGTTCACATCAGTATTTGGTGACCATAGCAGCAGGACACAGTGTGAGCACAAAAAACAAGAAATGGATGTGCTTCCGGTTTCAGATCCAGTAGGAAGTAGGAAAAACACACATGGAATTAAGAAATACTAAAAAGTAAAACAATAAGTAAACAAAGAAATACACACCGCTATATGAGCCCAGCCATGGAAACACCAGGAACAAGTCTCCTATATAGTTATACAGTGACCTCTGACACCTGTTAGCCCACAGGACAGAAACTATTGTAGTAGTTTGAACAATAGTTATCAATAGCAGGTCTAGGGACCCCAAGGGTTCTATGAAGAGGTCCCAGGGGGTTCTCAGAGAAAAATAAAATGAAATATGAATGTAAATGTCATAAAAATGAAAAGTAGGAAAGGTAATATACTGAAGAGTTAGAAGGATCAAAGATAGAAACATATTTCTAATCAAATCAAATACATTTAAGTGGTTCTGTTGTTGTGTGGATGGATCAGTCTGTTGCTGAATGAGCTCCTGTGCTAATGCTAACCCTCTGATAGTTGCTAAATCACTAGCATCACAGTCACTACCATAACAATACTGAGCTAGCACATAACATTGTGAACAGTGGATTATTAAAAGACACGATAATAAGAGGTTCAGGGCACCATGTCATCATCTGCTGTGTCTGTTCGCCTCCAGGTGTCCAGTTATTGTCATGTCCTGCCACACTCCTCCATCCGAAAGTTTGCGACTACACATTGTAGCTTCTCCTTCCGTAGCATTTCCGTAGCATAGCAGAAGTGAGATCGCCGTCGGCCTGACCAGAGGCGTTTGTCTTTGTTAAGAACTGTCCTTCTGCAGTTTTTCCTTGTCCATCTTCATTCAATGATGAAAACATGCAGCTTCTCCAAGCAGCAGTAACTAGCCCACGCAGGAGCGGCTGCATATAAAGCAAAAAAAGCACTCAAATGTGGTATCACCACACCCCCAACTTGGAATCGGTTCTCAGCGATCATCAACCCAAATTCAAATACATGGACAGTTTAAGTTTATGGTTTTACGACCTCCAATACTGTGATTTGAAGCATGGAGTGGCTTCTTCGTGATTTCAACTATTCTGTAAAACATACTTAATAAAGCACATAAAACCACACAAAGTATAGCATAATAATGTTTTTCACTGTCTTTACATTCAGATTCATGTGATTTTAAAGTGTTCATTTCCACAGAGAATTGCTGGCTCCGAAGTCCAGCCCGGACTCAGGTTCTTCGGCAGGTCCATCGGTCATTCGTCCTTTGACCACAGTGGAGACAATCTGCCGGACATAGCAGTGGGTTCAAAGGGCAAGGTTTTCTTACTCAGGTCAGTACCAGACATTCTGTGTCAGACAGTTAAAGGGATAGTCCAGGATTTTGGAAGTGTGGCTGTGTGTGGCACTGACACATAGTCAGTGCTGGCTGTGCTGGTACAGACACTCTCACTGAAAACATGGCGGCCAGAAGGGATACGTCACTATGTCACTACCTCATACCCTCACAGTAAACACTTGAACTATTCCTTTTAAAACAAAACATGAGTTTGTTATTCTGCTGTTTTTTTGTGTGTTTTTCTGCTCTTCCATTTCCAGATCAAGGCCTATAGTGATGGTAGAGGTGACAGTGTCCTTTAGTCCAAACCACATTCCTACTCAAAACACAGTGTGCTCTGTCCCACTGAAAAACACAGCTCAGGTGTGCTTCGTCATGACCATGCTTTCTACAGCACCCACAGGTTCCTCATTCTTCTGTTTCCCTGAATCACAGAGCCAGTGTCCGTCCTTTTAAATGTATGAAGAGGAAAATCCTCTTTTTTTTTCAGCACAAGCAAAGATCAATTACACATTAACACTGGATGCCACGCGCAAGCCCCCAAACAACCGAGCTTTCATCAGTGGCAAACAGCGAGAGAAGACTGGCTCCACTGATTTAGACTTAAATGGGAGAAAATGTATCCAGGTGGAGTTCTCTATCGAGGTAAGTTGTTTGAGCTCCGACTGCTGCTATAATGGCTGATAAAGTGATAACATTTCTTGTCAGTTATTGCAGTTTTAAAGACCCATGACATGACCTTTGGCCTTTCACATATTTACATGTCTCCAGTTAAAATGAGCTGATGTGTCGTAGTGGTACGTGGACTTTTTAAATGACCATAACATGTGTTGTAGTGGTACGTGGACTTTTTAAATGACCATAACATGTGTCGTAGTGGTACGTGGACTTTTTAAATGACCATAACGTGTGTCGTAGTGGTACGTGGACTTTTTAAATGACCATAACACGTGTCGTAGTGGTACGTGGACTTTTTAAATGACCATAACACGTGTCGTAGTGGTACGTGGACTTTTTAAATGACCATAACACGTGTCGTAGTGGTACGTGGACTTTTTAAATGACCATAACATGTGTTGTAGTGGTACATGGACTTTTTAAATAACCATAACACGTGTCGTAGTGGTACGTGGACTTTTTAAATGACCATAACATGTGTTGTAGTGGTACATGGACTTTTTGGTTTGGTTTGTTATAAACGTGAGAGATGTAGTTATTATGACACTACATATTTATGAATAATTATAATAATGGGCTTCAAATAACATTACACAGAACAGAAAGGTGCAATGAATACATACACACAAGGTATTTATGTTAAATCCATATATGGGCTACTAAAACTCAGGATACAGAATGGCATGAGATATATGTATACTTTTATAATAGGAATATTACTAATATAATAAAATAATTTATTTAATAATTATCACTTGTTTAAAGTAAACTTTAAACAAACCAAATTATTGGATTATATTAGTAATATTCCTATTAAAATCATTTGAATTATTACATGTTTAGTTTAAACAAGTAATAATTCAAATTATTGGATTATATTAGACTAGACTATTTATAAAACATAACTAAAATATCATTCATAATAGCATACTGGATTCTGATTGTAATACCTGTGTCCTCTTGTTGCAGGCTTGTCCAGATGATGCTCTCAATGAAATTAACAACGAGCTCAAATTCACCTTTGATGGTTTGGCCTCAAACACAGTTGGCCTTAAACCAAGTCTCTCCCAGCAGGCTAAAAAAACAACCTTTCATTCTGTAAGTGACTGTTAACGACACCTTTGCCTACCGTTACTTAATAACTCAGAGACACTGTGAATTTACATCATATACTTGCTACACACTAAACATTTCTTCAGAGACCTGCAGTGTTACAAAATACACTAAAAGCATTATTCATTGTAATATGAGACAATTCACTTTATACTTTGCTCCTCTTGTCGTTTATTAGGTTAAACACCTGTGTGTGTGTGTGTGTGTGTGCAGTGTCTTTGTAAATGTATTGTTAATATGTTTAACTTAGTCTCGAGTTTATATTGTTTTAAATTTAATTTTGTTTTGTTTTAAAGCCCTTTTTTCCTTCTCCCTCAGAAGGCCCTGCCTTTTGCCAGTTGTCGCCACAGTTGTAAATAAGAATTCAATAAGGTGGTGGTCAGTGTAGCACTGAACAAATCAAGAGTTAAAACACATGAGATCTTTCGGTCCATTTTTGTTGCTCAAACCATTGAAAAGTGTCATGAGGTGAAGTATAAATCAGTCTCTTTCTGTGATCACACAACAGTTGGGGTTTGAGATCAACTGTGGCTCTGACAACGAATGTGTGGACAACCTGAAGGTGGATTTCAACTTCACCAGGTGAGAAACTCAAGTGACACAGTTGTCAATTGTGCCTGTTTGCATTGAGCCGAGGCTACAACAGTAAAGCATCTCTCTCACCATTTCTCTGTTTTTGTTGCAATCCGCCAGATCATTGGAGGTTAAAGTGGGCATTGATGAACTCTTGAATGTCACTGTGTTTGTGGAGAACAGTGAGGAAAACTCCTACAACAGCCAGCTTATCCTCACCTACCCAGCCAGCCTCTCCTACAGGAAGTTCACCAGTCTGCAGGTGAGGTGCCAGGATTGAGTGATTATTTAATAAATGGTTTGTATTTATATAGTGTTTTTCTAGTCTACACAGGGAAAAAAAACATCTAAATGCAGAGAAATAATTATTCAGACTACTGTACACAAAAAGCTACTGTATAATACATAATACTATTTATAGTTTTGGATCTTTTGAAACTGAATGGAGATAGGCACTGCCTTGTACCACCACAGTAGACCATCACATCTTCCTGCATCATTCAGTATGTGCAGCAGAACATGCTAAAGTGTCACTATACTCCCTCTTCTGAAGCTAAATCCACCCTATGTCTGGTTTTGAGAAATGCCAAGAAGTGGACTGAGAGCTGAATGAGACAAGGACACTCATGTTGCTTAGATAAGTCGACAGAAGCTTGTACCATCAAGCAGGGACCAAAAAAAATGGCAACATTTGAACGTAGCTGCTAGTGTTTGAGTTTTTTCATTCACTCTTTCACACCCATTCAGTCACATTCATACAGCACATCCATGTGCAGTGCTTTTTCTATCACACATCTTTCATACCAATTCACACTCTGGGGTTAAGTGTCTTGCCAAGGGACACATCAGCATGTAGGCTAGCAGAGCTGGGAATCAAACCCTTGACCTTCCAGTTGAAAGATGATCACTCATATTGGTGAGCTGCCCATGTGTCACGCTGATAAAATGTTACGCTATTTACGTAGCTGACACATATTACCCTACGTCACGTATTCCCAGCCTGCACCACGGTGAGTTCAACTGAACTCAACTCAACCCAAATGAACTGAACTCAACTGAACTCAACTCAACTCAACTGCTTGGTGGAAACGAGGCTTAAGGGAAATGAACATGAAATATATCAATGCACTTTTGTGGGATCTCCAAATCTAGGTCACACGTGGCGTGTCTCAGAACCCTTCCCCACTCAAACACACACCATGAAACTGTGTTTTCTTCATGCCTGCCATAAAACACTTGTTTTATTCATTTGTTTTTGAACACAGGGAAATATTGAGTGCAACTCCTTGGACAGTGAGGATGGATTAATGCAAGGAAGAACCCAGTGCAGCGTCAACAAGCCCATTTTCAAGAGCAACACTGAGGTGTGTGTGTGTGTTTCAGGTATCACTCATGTTGTGGGGACAGGGTTGCCACCCCTTCCCATAAAATACGGTTTTATAAAGATAAAAGATGTGTTCCATATTAAACAGATACAGAATGCACTTTATTTTGAGGATCAAGTCAGTGCTATAACATGACAGAAAAATGACACATTAGTCCACTAATGAAAATGTCTGTCATTCAGAAAATGGTTCTTTTAATTGGTCATCTGATTCACTGTGAGTCAGGTCATGCAGACGTTTAAAAGTAAGTAATAAAATGAATCCTAAAACAGACAGGGAGCCAGAACAGGACTTACGTATATGCTCTCTGTGTTTTGCAATATAATATTTTACTTTTACTTAAGTGTTTTGTTTTGTTTCTTTGAAGCATTGTGAAAGGATTCCTGTTTTGTTTCTGTTTGCATCTCTGGACAATTGTTTAATTAGTTTAATTAAAAGTTAAATACACATGTGTGTTGGAGTGCTCACGAAATGATTCACATTTCTGAGTGATTTTCCTCTCAGTCATGTCATTTCCATGTGTCTCGTCTGATTGTCCAGTAGAACAGCACACTCACATGTATCTTAGCCAATAATTTGCTGTATACTCATCGTTTGTACGAGACGTATATAAAACTAATAGAGGGAACAAAATACACATACTCTTGTTCCTGCTCTGTGTTTATTTCTTTTATGCATGAGGTAACTTGATAACTTGATGTGTGTTGCTAATAACATAATTATAGATACAACACTAACCTTGAGTTTGACACATTTTAAGGTGAAGACATGTATGGTTAAGGTCAGGCTTAGGCCAGTGCTAGCTCTGGTTAAGGTTAGAGTCTGTCTCCAGGAAATGAATGCAAGTCATTGTAATGTCCTCTGAAGTCATAATTCAAGGCCCTTGAACGTTTTTTTAAATCCCCCTAAATAGACAAGTGCTTGAGAAAAACGTGAAGTTGATATTTAGGTAAATGTCTCCCTTACTGTTTGATGCCCTGCATTGCTTGATGTACGTAGACGAGGCCTACGCAGGACAAACGGCAAGTCATTATTACTAGTGGTGCAGTGGACACTGTCCACTGTCTCTCTCTCCACTGTTGACGTGAGTAACGTTAAGTGAGAGAGCGACAATGACGTGTTGTCTGAGAAATTAAAATTCCAAGATCTCTGGTTCACCAAAGACTGACTTGACTGACTGTCTAAGATCCTGAGGACAATCTTGTCCACATGCAGAGCATGCTGCAAATCAATGGACGAGGCAGCTCTTAAGCTGTGTGTGTGTGTGTGTGTGTGTGCTGCAGAGTGAACGGTCAGTCTGACCTCTCTCATGTCATCATTACAGGCTGTCTTCATTGTCTCATATGGGATTGAAAACAGTAGAGGACTTGAGAGGAGAATTTTCATCACAGCAAATGCTACCAGGTACACACACACACACACACACACACACACACAGTGTACTGCATGTCATCATCACAATAAATATGGCGTTTGTTTGTTTGTTTGTTTGTTTGTTAGTCAGAACCAGGATCACTCCAGTTCCAGTGACCTGTATAAGACTAAAGGGATCGATGTGAAGTACAGCATTTTTGTTACGATGGAAAGGTTTGAGTTCTTCATCACACAGAGGAAAACAACTGTGAAGTGACACTGACACTGTATCCGACCTTTAACATATGTGCTTCCTGTATTTAGCTCCCTCAGCTACGTCAATTTCACCTTTGGAAAGAATGATTTGCAGAAACCACTCCAACAAACAATTCTGGTAAAATATCGCCGAGTCATCGATCGACAGCAAACCTTTCTTTTTCTCCACTTTCTTAACGTTCATTAGTTTGAAATGAACATTCCTCGCTTTGCTCGCCTTCTTACAGGTGACGAATGACATCAGAGCGCTGAACTTCACCGTGGTGATCCGGGTGCCAGTGAAGCTCGGTGACCAAGACGTCTGGGTGGATTCTGACAGTTTACAGGTGACAGTCATCATCCCAATAGATCTGATTCAGGCATACTAGGCAAATGCTTGGGAACCCCCAATGACAACATCGTCATTATATCTAAACCCCCTCAATGGAGCCCCTTTATGAACAGTGTTGTACAGGCAATGACACTTCAGGGGCCACAAAAAACATAAATAACAAGAGGGCCCTAAAAGCTGGACCTATGCTTTGCAGGTAATCAGGGTGGGGAGGAAATTGTGAGGGGCCCAATTAGCTTCTTTGCCTGGGGACCCCCAGAGTCTAGGATTGCCTCTGATAAACATGGTTCCAAACAAGTTTTTATTAATATCAAAAGGTACAAAAAGAGGAAATGATTAAACTTATTTTGTACATGTTTACATATGTTAAACACTTATGAACACCTTAAGTCAGAGGTGTCAAACTGGCAGCCCGCAGGCCACATGTGGCCCCCTGATCCATTACATGTGGCCCCCCACCTAATATCATGTTATAATGAAAACATGGTCCCGCAACCTCCTCTTCCTTTAAACACAGTGTGTGTGTGTGTGTGTGTGTGTGCGTGCGTGCGTGTGTGCGTGCGTGCGTGCATGCGTGTGTGTGTGTGTGTGTTGTTGTGGAGATTTGATGATCATTGACAACCATGGATAGAGTTTACAATCCCAACTTTTATTGATTTCTACAATCAAAAACCAATCAATTCCACTTAACCATGAATCAAATACACTTAACCATGAATCAAATACACTTAACCATGAATCAAATACACCTAACCTTGAATCAAATACACTTAACCATGCATCAAATACACTTAACCTTGAATCATCTACACTTAAACATGAATCAAATACACTTAACTATGAATCAATTACACTTAACCATGAATCAAATACACTTAACTATGAATCAATTCCACTTAACCATGAATCAAATACACTTAACCATGAATCAATTACACTTAACCATGAATCAAATACACTTAACCATGAATCAAACACACTTAACCATGAATCAAATACACTTAACCTTGAATCAAATACACTTAACCATGAATCAATTACACTTAACCATGAATCAATTACACTTAACCATGAATCAGTTACTCTTAACCATAAATCAATTACTCTTAACCATGAATCAGTTACTGTTAACCATGAATCAATTACACTTAACCATGAATCAATTACAATTACACTTAACCATGAATCAATTACACTTAACCATGAATCAGTTACTCTTAACCATGAATCAATTACTCTTAACCATGAATCAGTTACTGTTAACCATGAATCAGTTACTGTTAACCATGAATCAATTACACTTAACCATGAATCAGTTACTGTTAACCATGAATCAGTTACTCTTAACCATGAATCAGTTACTGTTAACCATGAATCAGTTACAATGATCACCACACTTTATATTTAATAAATCAGCGTGAAAACGTCGTCTTCCTCTTGGACTCGTGCACTTCCTGTGCAGCGGAGAGTCGCCGACCATGGAGAGGTTACGAGCACATACGATGCATGGTGGCGTGGAATCTCTTCTCTGTCTCATCACGTTTTTACTCTTTATTTTTTAATCGCTTTTCAACAGTTTACGACTAAAATGAGCAAATGAAAGAAACTTTGTCTATAAAGTTGCTCACAGTTTGAATTCAAAAGTCAAAAGTTGAAGTTAAAGATTTAAACTCAGAGTTGAACTCACTGCTGCTGAAAGAACTCCAGATTATTTGAGTTCACAGAACTCTGCTGTGGCTCCAGGTGAATAATAAAGATAAACTCCAGCATAGAGAGTCTGAGTGAACGTGGTCTGGACTCTGTGGAGCAGAGTCATGGTGTCAGAGACTCTGTAGAAGGACAGAAGACCTGCTCTGTGGTCCAGGTAAACTCCCACTCTGGAGACTGTAACATCTGAGACGTCAGTCCAGATTCTGTTGTGACCAAACTGACATCTGTTTTGTTCACAAACTAAAGCCCAAGATTTGTCATTGTTTCCAAAAACACATTCTGGACCTGATCTGCTGATGTTCTTGTACGTCACTGCTACATTAACTTTTCCTCTTCCTGTCCGCTCCACCTCCCAGTAACAATGTCTAGTCAGACTCTCTTTACTCAGGACCTGATAAACAGTGAATCTGTCTGTGTGATGAGGATAAGTCTGAGCTTTCTTCATTACTGTCACTTTTCTGTTTCCCTCAGATAATAACAGATATTTGTTTGCTGTGTTTGGATCCAGTGTGATTTCCTGTGAATATCTGAAGGATTCAGCTCTGGTCTTTGGTTCTGGTTCTGGCAGTAAAACATCTACTTCAGCCACAGCCAGTGAGATGTCTGTCCACGTCTTGGTCAGGAAGTCCTGCAGTTGACCTCTGACCTTTGCCACAGCCTCTGTCACATCCTCAAAGTGTCTCAGAGGACGGACGTTGATGGTGGACAATGATGGACTGAGTGCTGACAGTAAGCGGTAGTTGAGGAGAAACTGGTTGTGGTCGTGTGTGAGTGAGAGCTGCTTCAGTTCAGCTTCTCTCTTCTTCAGCTCAGTGATCTCCTGCTGAAGCTTCTCCTCGGCGTCACTGACTCGTCTCACCTCAGTTTCCAGCTTGGATCTGATCTGCTGCTTCACGTCAGAGCTTCTCCTCTGCAGGAGACCCATCATCTCAGTGAAGCTCTCGTCTGTGTCCTTCATGGCTTTATCAGCAGAGAGAGTGAGAGTCTTCCTCTCCTGTTGAAGCACCTTCACGTCTCTGTCTCTGTCCTGGAGTCTCTGCTGGACTTCTTCTCGACTCAGATCTAGGTCTTTCTGCTTGTGCGTCCTCTCTGCTGCAGCTGAGACCGTGTCGTGGTCTTTATGTTCGTCTACACAGCAGAGAGAACAGATGCACTGCTGATCAGTGCGGCAGAACAAGTCCATCATCTTATCATGACGAGGGCAGATGTTCTCCTGGAGGTTCTTGGAAGGCTCCACCAGCTTGTGCTTCTTAAATGCAGGTGATTGATGATGAGGCTGGAGATGTTCCTCACAGTAAGAGGCCAAACAAACCAAACAGGACTTGAGAGCTTTCAGTTTCATGCCAGTGCAGAAATCACAGGCCACATCTTCAGCTCCAGCATAGCAGTGTTCAGCAGGAGCATCGTGGAGTCCAGTCTTCTTCAGCTCCTCCACTAAATCTGCTAACATGACGTTTTTTAACAGTTCAGGCCTTGGCATGAAGATCTTTCTACACTGAGGGCAGCTGTAGATCCTCTTCTGCTCCTCTGAGTCCCAGTGGTCTTTAATACAGTTCATACAGAAGCTGTGTCCACAGGTAAGAGTCACAGGATCCATCAGAAGATCCAAACAGATGGAACAAGACAAGGTTTCTCTCTGCAGCTGAACTCCTGCCATTTCACCGCTCTGTCACTACGACTGAGTTTCTCTTCCTCAGAATTCTAACAGGTTTGAAACAGGTTTGAGCTCTGGTCTCAACAATATGTGATGCGGCAGTGGGTGGAGCCTGTAGGCTCTGACTCTTCTCCACCCATTGGCTCCTCCTCCTCCTCCCATTGTCAAACTGCAGATATGAGGGGGAGGGAACCAGGAACCACTCCCACTCTGACATGGAGTGACCTCTGTTCTGAGTGACACTCACTGTGTGTGTATGTGCGTGTGTGTGTGTGCGTGCGCGTGCACGTGTGCGTGTGTACGCGTGCGTGTGTGTGTGTGGGTGCACGTGTGCGTGTGTGTGAGGCACAGCTGCCAGTGAGGAAATAGAATATAATACTAAATATATTTGCTATGAATATTTGACCACATCAGTAAATGTATTACATTCAACATTCAATGACCTATAGAAGCTTGTGTTGTGTGTTTTAATTACAGTTGTTCTTTTTTATTTTCTTATTTATTTCAATGTTGTTTTGATATGAATTGATTGATAGAACAAACACGTTTCCTGTGAAATGGTCTGTATTCAGATTCCACAGTGCCGAGCCGTCACGGACGAACAGTTCCCTGTTGCAGATTTTGTCTCTGTGGTGCAGAAAAGTAAAGTGGTGGTAAGTCCGTCTCTGTCCTCCACACAGACACACAGACACACAGTATTCAGACATGTACCGGGCATTACAGTCGTCGTCTCTCTGTCCCCTCAGGACTGCTCTGTGGCCACGTGCCGAGTGTTCCGCTGCACCAGGTTCATGGGAAGACTGGAGAGTGTGAAGTACACAATCTCTGGCAACCTTAGTTCAAACTGGATTGAGCAGGTGATTGATGGTCCAGTGTGTTAGAGGAAATGATTTTCATGTAACAGAACTGATGTGGCAGCATTGTTACCGTTAGCTCCCACAGTCGGTTCCTTTGACCCTCTAAACTGACTGTAGGTGTGAATGTTAGAGTGAATTTCAGTGATCAGATTGTGGTGTGTCCACTATGGAGAACCATCTCAGTCAAAATGAAACAAATGAATAAAAGCAGAAATAAATAAATATAATAAGGAATATATACAATTATTATTTTCAGGGGACTTTTATTTCCTAATGACATATTTATTTATCTCCGGAGACTTTTATTTTTAAGTGCCACATTTGTTTCCCAGGCTGTATTACATATCCAATCCTTGTATGCAAATGAGGGGGCGTGGTTAATCATAGACCCTATATAAAGCCTTCCCTTTATCAGCTGTGATGTAGAACACATCACTCTGTGTCTCCACAGACATTTGCTTGTATTTAAAAGTTACACACCGCAGCTTTGATGATACTCAGGTTCCCGTATGCTGAGAAATGAAGGGTGAGATGAGAGTTATTCACTTAATAAACACCCACAAAGTGTAAGTTTCATTTAAGAAAACGAGATCTTTAGAGAGATTCTGTCTATATTTACTAATAATAATTCTCTCAGGAAAATCCTTAATATCATGTTTCTGATTTATTTCTTGTACAGATTAAACTTCCCTCTGCCAAATTCCTCCTGACCAGCACAGCCAGTCTGGAGTATGACACAAACCAGTACATCTTCTTTTCAACAGGCTCTCAATTCAACTCTCCCATTCACAGGGTAAATGTCTTTTTATATATGATGTAGTAATCTGCTTCATTTTATGACACAAAAATCTCACATGGATTATGGAATAAACTGTGGCGGAGTTTTGTAAATGTTTATTTTACATCACTGTGCTTTGTTTGTTTGTTTCTTGACAAAGAAAGTGTAATCATTTGGTGCATTATGTAATAATCTACCAAAAAAAAGAAAATCACTAGTACTTCAGTAAGAAGGGGGTGTGGTCTATGGGTGTGCCTCGCAGGGAAGCGAGCGCAGTGCATTCTGGGAGTTGTTGTCGTTCATCTACATGAGCCAAAAATACATTGTTTTGTCTTTGTCAGCCAAGACGGCACTTTATTTCACTTTATTTCACTTTATTTCACTTTATTTCATATCATTTCACATTTTTACTCCATAGATAAACATTCATCTTTCCAGTGGTGAATTTATCCTTTAATTAAATGAATAAAAGCTTCTAGGCTATAGTGTAATAACACTGATTTGCATTAACACCAATAAATGTACGAATTCAATACAATGATTATGTTATAAAACATTACAGAATGCAGCAAAGTTTATTCCATAATGTGTTGAGGATTTTTGTTGCATAATTACAGAAGCTTATTGTCGCCAAACCAGCAAAATAAGAACAGATAAGTGTCACGATATAACATTTCTTTTTAAGTTTATTGTTAAATAATACGGTTGACATTCTAACATGAGAGTTACAGCTCATGTTATAATGGGATAGTTTATTGTATATTATTATAACAATATATGTGCATACATTAACAGTTTATTACAGATGATTGTTCTTACAATACACATTAAACTCATCACATTATATAGTGGTAGTAACAGCAACACACGTGATGCAGGTTTATTGTTGCACTCTCTCTGTTCACACCTCAGATTGAAGCAGAGGTCGAAGTGTATCCTGAACCAAACTTCACTAAAGAAATTGTTGGCGGTGTGTTCGGAGGATTGGCCCTGCTCGCTTTACTCACTGCTGGCCTCTACAAGGTAGAAGTATCCACGTCTCGAACCTGAAAGTAGACTCTTCAGCTGCTTTGTGATGTTGTAGAATGAGACACATTTCACATTGTTTCACATTGTCAACACAAGATGTTTGTGTTTTTACTCTCAGGCTGGATTTTTCAAGAGTAAATACAAGCAGATGATTCATGAAAGTGCAGAGGGAGAAGCGGCCGATGGAGGTGCACCAGAACCAGAACCAGAACCAGAACAACAAACATAAAATAACAATATGTTGATAACATTCAGAGTGACACTGCTTTTACTCACGAGTGTAGTCATATCTTCTTAATGGATAAAAAACATTTTTTTTTAAATTTTAAAAATTACTTCACTCACTGAAGTGTTTAGTAAGTAAAGCTTTATTTGTATAGCACCTTTAAAGCAGCAATTTACAAAGTGCTGTCACATACATAATAAAAATACACAGAAAGGAAGAAAGCAATGAGATTAAAGGATAAACACCGGTGAACACTCAGATAAAAAGATTTACATCTCACAGCGTGTGACCAGGGCGCTAACATAACACATTCTAATAAATAGTGAAGGGTTTCTGTGGTGCACCGTTTTACATGCGGTCATATTATGAACACATGTAAATGATTTAGATGTGTGAATGTGAGTGCAGTGGAAGATTCATGTGTTCATTTGTGGATTTTGTTTCCTGGTAAAACTCGATATAGTATGATCTACAGAGACCTGAACATGTTGCATTCCCTTCCAAAACATTGTGTTCCCTCAGTGGTCAGTGGTCAGTGGTCAGTGTGGTCCCTTGCAATACTTTAGTTTGAATGTAATACTGCGGTGGCCCTGCCTGGCCATGCACGGCACTTGCTACCTGCAAGACCTCAGTGGCCAAACTCCTGCTCCACCCTCCCGCTCCACCCTCCTGCTCCACACTCTTGCTCCACCCTCCTGCTCCACCCTCCTGCTCCACACTCCTGCTCCACCCTCCTGCTCCACACTCCTGCTCCACCCTCCTGCTCCACACTCCTGCTCCACCCTCCTGCTCCACACTCCTGCTCCACACTCCTACAAATAAAAGACTACAAGATACGGACATATATATATATATTGCAGCCATTTATTTCGTAGCACCATTTATTGGAGCCACGGGGCTGCGGAGCCTCTGGGAGGGCCACAGCAGGGGCAACAGAGAGGAGAGTAAACAAAAGTTATTGTGAGGGAACACATAGTGGGAAGGCAACATTTACTCATTGATGAAATGGGGATAAAATATTTGACCTGTCTTTTCTTTACCTGGGCTTTTATTAATGATTAGGAATCCCTTTCTTGTGGCTGGTTGCTTTATCATAGACTATTATGGCTGTGACTGAAGATGAATTTGCTGCCTGTGGTTCAGAGGTGTAGCCTCGTATGGACAATGACTGCTCAACATCGGAATAAATAACTTTTAACTAAAACATTTCCTCCTCAGTAGCTTTGACATTTGCTTAAATATAATGGAACTTTTATTGAAAAACCTTATGTGAACAAATCTGATTATATGTGAGGATATAATCTCAGATATCAGATATCTCAGAAGAGGATATATATCATAGTTGCTCAGAAAAAGACATGTGCTTTGTGGTTCTTCAATTTTATTGTGTGACTTCAAACATCTTTAATAATGTTTTAATAATGTTATTCAACGACAACAGGTACATAGAGTAAATTATATGAAATATACAATTACTTGTACTAACAGTAAAATACATTCTGCTATTCTAAATGAGTAAACGTGTATAATATAAATACAAACCATCTTGTGATGTGTTCTCTATTGTTTGACCACAGGATTTCAAGTGCATTAACAGTACAGAATATACATGAGGGATTATGAGAGGGCTCAGAGCTGTCAGCTTGACTTTTCAGCACAAATATCCCTGAACAACAAACCTCATTACAACTGGAACATGATGATAATAATGACAGTGAAAGGGAAAAACAAGGAATTGGTGAAACCGAGAGTATTTCCTGTTGCAAACACTGCGGGAGACGGCATGTCGCCAACTGTCTCCTTTAAGAACGACCCAAATCTTGATGTTTTTGAAAAGACCTGAATATCAGCACGGACCTTGTTTTCATTCATTGTAACGACGGCCACGTGAAACCAAGATGAGTCCCACTTGCACAGCAGGGGGCTGCCCTGATCCCCCTGTTAAAAAAAACAAAGTGGATTCACCATCAGCAAGGTTCTGACACTTGACTTAAAGACAAATAGATGTTGGAAACACTGACATGTAGGAGTGTAATGGTACGCATAAGTCACGGTCGGTTCTCAAATATATAAAAAGTAAATATAATAATAAAATAAAGATAAATTATAGTCCAGCATGTAGAAACAATACTAACATCTTTAGTCCCAGCTTGTACTCAGAAAGAAGATTTATCCAAATTCTTAATAACGACTGCCTAAATGCCAGGACTTCCTGCTTTTTCCTTGTACTCCTGATTTCAAAGCAGTTTGACGTATTACCAGCGGCACAGCCCATTACAGTGACATCCAGAGCCGGATTAAATAAATGGACTATACTAGGCAGACTGTATTTTTTGGGCCCCCCTCGCTCGATGTTATTTATGAATTGAAATCTGAAACTTACCAAAGTTACTAATAAAAGTTAATTCACATTTTACATAGCGTAGTCTTTGGTTACGAGTTGGTTCTTTGTATGCCAAAATAAGTCATGTGTCATATATTAAACAGTCTATCAGACTATTTTTTGATTTTTATTACCGTATTGATACGTTACTACAAGGCTCTATTAAATGCTATTAAATTATCCTTATCTTATCCATTGCGAGTGTCATTGTTAAGGCAGTAGTACCAGTAAATCACCAATAGGTGTCAGCATTGCTATGTAAACAGAGCAAATAAGATAAATGTTGTAAGCTATTGGATTTTGCAGAAAATCTTAATTAAATGTGTTGATTAAATTGAATAGTTTAATAAGTAGTCAAATATACAAAGAGCAATAAGATTTGCAGTAAGAGAAACTGTGCTGTCGTGGTAAAGAGGTTTATTTTCATGGACAAGCATCACCTCTCTTCCATTTTCTGGTATTCAGCTCCTGGTCTGGACTGTTCAGCAGTTTTCTCCACTGGTCTGGATGTTTCTCTGGATGGTGAACTGTGCAGTGTTGTTTTTGGAAGCCATTCTAGATTTAGTCTTAGTTTTAGTCTTTTGGACTAAAACGCTTATTAGTGTTAGTCATGTTTCAGTCATTTCTATATGTGATAGTTTTAGTCCAATTTTAGTCAACAAAAACTCAAAAAAGTTTTAGTCAGTTTTAGGTTGTTTTTTAAAAAAAAGAAAAAAGAAGTATAGTCTTTTAACAAATCCATTTAGGTCAATAAGTATTGGAGATTACTGTTGGGCAGAAACCTTTAATCTCCATATTTCAACTTTTCAACAGTTTTTTCCATAAATTGATGCCGACTTCATCATAAAACAGTGTCACACATAAGTTTGACATGCAATTTCCTCCGCCGGTGGTGCGCCGCGACCGACTCTAGATCGGCTTGGAATGGCTCGGGGCGAAGGTGGTTTACAGCGAACCCCCGCCGGACCTCGCCCGCGGACATGTGCACTCGCCGCGGCTTCTCCCGCCCGCCTGCCCCCAGCGCGACTGTCGATCGGAGCAGACTGCCCTCAGAATGCCCTGACAGCGTCGCGTCATCAGGACGAGGAGCATAAATCGTCTTGAAACCTGGACCAAGTCATTTTTAGGTTTTGACTGTCCCTCTGTCTGGGCCCCCTGCCAATCGGGCCCTAGGCACGTGCCTAGTTTGCCTTTGCGTTAATCCGGCTCTGGTGACATCACTTGCCTTTCTCTTGTATTTCACTGGGAAACTAGTGTTCGCAAAACAGCAGAGCTGGAGGAGATCGGTGGCTCATCAAGCTCTGGCTTCTCACTCACATTTTCTATAAGAGGCTTGTCTGTAGGGATGTCCCGATCCGACATTGATATCGGATATCAGTCCGATATCAGCCGATAATATCGGACTGCCTCTAAAATCTCCGATACAACAGTCCATTCCGCTCCAGCTCTTCTATCCAGCAGCGCCGTTGTGATCACGTGGGCTCTGTGTGTTGGATGCATGTAGATCACATGATCACAACAACAGCGTGTGTGCTACTGCTATTTAAAGGTTAAAGGTTTTTTCTTTAACCTCCGAAATCAGAGGCCACGAAGTGGCACAGCGAGCGCGAGCTAGCTGAGGCGTGCTGCTAAAACAGCATTATTTCATAAACCAGCGCCACCTGTCGACTTTCAACAGCCTCCGTTTGTGTCAGCTCCACACACGGACCTAAGTACGTCTGCGGGGCCGTTTCCCGGGCACCCCCATTAGCACTAGGTACTTTCCTCCTGATGAAATGAACCATAGACTGTATGAAATTAACAATATTCTTATGTTGAAGGTAAAAATGGATCTAACCATTGGTTAATAATAAATGAGTCGGTTTTTCTCTTACTATTGTTCTCTGTTTAAGTAATATCACTTGATCAAGACTATTCTAACATTCCACACTACAAAATAAGTGATTAAAGTATGTATGATTCGTGCTGATATCGTATCAGATCGATATCGGTATTGGCCAATACTCAAGGCTGCAATATCGGTATCGTATTGGAAGTGAAATGTGACTAAGTTCCGCTCTGCATTAGCATGGTTACCACTGAACATATGATGAAAATACACACGCAGGTACTGGAAATTTGTTCAGTAGATAGACATAGGGAAAGCATTTTTTTTTACCTCTTGAAGGTCCATGGCATATGTGCAAATGTTCCCTGTATCCAAAACATTGCCACAACTTGCTACTTGAGTTTCAAGGTCTCGGAGCACTGATCCAGCTTTATAATCACCTAGGTAAAAAAAAAAAAAATCACTCAAATTGTTTTATTTAATACAATATAAAAGCAAATGCTGTGATTTCACCTTCCTCAATGTGATTATGCTCTGGTTAAACTGTATCTTTGGTTTGAGGATGTTGGTAGGTCAACTGTTCCACAGGTTAGGGGCCAACACTTCAAAGGTCCAGTAATTTCCAGTCATTTCTGTTAAAACTAAACCCCCTCTTCTGCAGCTAACTCTGCCGGAAACCCTTTATTTTACAGTCCACCAAAGTAACAAAACATAGTTAATAGGAAAGTTCCAAAATAACTTTATGTAATTACTATGTTATTACTTAGTAAGTACATGAAAAACTACCAAGAAACTAGATGTAATACAATCTATGTACAAAGAAAGTACCCATCGGAAAACATAGTAAGTAAGTAACTATAACTTAGTAAGCACATTAAAACCTTCAAGGAAACTAGATGGTAATACAATCTACGTACTAAGAAAGAACCCATACGGAACAGATGTAAGTACTAGGTTATAACATACTAAGTACATGGTTGTTCAAAATGCAGAACGGAGATGAGGCAACGCTCTATTTAAACTGCTCTGGCTCAGCCTACTTTGAACTACAATGCTAATCGTTGTGAAAGTGAGCTAACACCCAGAAGAATCTGCGAAATTCTAACTGTAAGTTGAAATATTGTAATAATATCGGTATATAGCTATGTATAAGTGTAAAATATGTACATAGTGTTCAGTGTATTTAATAGGAGTTGGTCAATACTCTGTCCCTGAACTGTACACAGTTCGGCAATGTTCTTCTTACAACTTTTATATTTCTAAAAACGGTTCTAATTGTTATAATTTGTATATAAGTTGTCTTGGCCTTGTACAACTAGCAAATGATCTGTAATTATCTTATTATTTGTTTGGCAATATTGTGTACCACTTAAATTTCAGAAACTATGCCAAAACCCAGAACAAGAAAGGCAGTGCACCCCACAGAAACGACAGAGACCCCTACAGAAACACACAAACCACTGCAAAGTGTTTCTTTAGTCACGTCAAGAAGTTCTGGTAAAGTTTTTGTGAGAAAACTGGTCTTTGAAATTATTGTTTTAGTTTACACGTCCATGTAGGTGGATTGTTTTTTGTTTTTCGAGTCTGACACTCAGTTTCAGCTGTCTAATGAGGTGCACTGATTAGACAAGGAAGTAGTGAAAGGGTGTGCCAGTAAAGCAAGCATGATAATAATAAGTGTATAATTTCAATACTTTATACGGAACTTTGAAGATTTGCATGTTTTCGATCTTTCTCTGCTCCACCACACCTTGTTCAAATTAATGGGCCGTTACCAGGTCCTTGCAGGGCTTGTTGATGAGCTGAATCAGTTGTGTTGGTGCAATAGTTGCACTGAATGAAGCTGTTCCATCCCATTTTTTCTTCAAGTAAATTTCAGAAGTCTCTGAAGGTTCTCATTCATCTTCAGTAGTTAGCTGTAGACTACTGGACTTGATTGAGTTAGGTTTCAAGACATTTCACCTTGCATTCAGTCTTCAGGCTTCTTCAGTTCTGCAATTGAAGCCAACAGCTAACTACTGAAGATGTCAATCAGTCCCTCTTCTAAACTTAGCAAGTAAACACATTTAGATTGCTGCTTGGAAAGTTACATAGGAGGGATGGAGTGGCTCAGTGGTTAAGACCGGTACCCTGTGTGCGAAAGACATCATGGTCGCAAGTTTGACTCCACCCCTGGCTGATTATACTCAATTCCATTGTAAGTCTTTTTAGGAGAAAAGCATCTGCTTAATAACATGCAATGTAATGTAAAACTGTCAACCAGACCCAGAGCCAATAAAACCCACTATTCAGCATTTGACCTGAGAGGGGCTATAGAGAGACAACCATTCACAACTACAGTCATTTGGGGCAGCTATATGGCCAAAGGAAAGGGAATTGGGCTTGTAACCAAAGGGTCAGTGACTCAAATTCTGGCATGGCCCTTGCCAGAATTTGCTTTATGTATTCACTACTGGTGTGTAATAAGGATAGATTAAATACAGAGGTCAGTTTCACTATCAGTAATTGGTTTGGTCGAAACAGCTTACCTCTGTTCTTACTTCCTTTCCCCCAGCCTGCCATCCAGCATTGACTCCCAACAGGGAAGGATATGTCATTGTTTACATCCAAACACACAGGCTGAACAATATCACTGAAGCTGACTCTTTTAGCCAGTTGCAGCACAGCAACATTAGAGCCTGTCAGTTCGCTGAACTTAATTTTCACAACAGCCAGAGACATGTCAAACTTGTCAGAACCGTTGATATGTTGGTGACCCAAGAACACAGTCCACTCAAGGACATTTGGATTTGAGCTTTGAGGAAGAGAAAACATTATTAGAAACATAAATCCAGGTGTTATAGCTATTCAGTGTTAATCTTAAAGGAAATAATAACAGGTGTGTTTTTACAAGAAGCATTGGTCACTAGTGAGGACAAAGTTATCAGAAATGAGGGTTCCTGCACAAGTGTAGGCCCCATTTTTGTAGAGACTGGCAATCCAGGGCCACATTCCTCCAGGGACAACACCACTGTCACCAACGGCGCGACTATTCTCTGGTGCATTGCCACACACTGCTCCTAAATAGGAAAATTTAAAGAATGAAGAAAGAAATAATTACAAAGAGAGGATTAAAATGTGGGATAAAACTTTAATTTAATTTAATTTAATTTAATTTAATTTAATTTAATTTAGTTATTTAATTTTTACCTTTTTAATTTGTATTATTTATATCTTTACACTCACTTGCAGGACTGAATGCAGCTTGAGCAGGAGTACTTGGTCTTGTTGTTAAAGGAGTTGCTGAAAAAGGTGGGAGACCAGGACAGGTGTAGCTGCTATCAGTGTCCCCACCACTGGAACTGAACTGCACAAAACCTGGCTCATCAGTGCGGATCAGGGAGTTGATCCAGGGCTGGTAACTGGACACTCTGGAGTAGACTCCTGGCAAATTGGGTCGAGCGCAACCAAAACCAAAACTAACTATTCCAGACTGGACCCAGACGGAGCCCTGTTTGCTTACCATTGGACCTCCTGAGTCACCCTGGGGACGTGGAGAGTACACGACTAAGGATGTCACAAAGTCCTTTACACATTCAGCAATGGGTGACAAATAAAAGAAGCAGCTTACCTGACATGAGTCTTTGCCTCCCACCAGAACCCCAGCACAGATCATGTTGTCTGTGATTGTACCAACTCCATTGAGACAGTTACACTGTCTGTTTCCCACAACTGGAACCTCCACTTCTTGTAGAGATTCAGGGAATGGTAAGGACACTGAGAGAGACCAAAAAAGAGAGATAGTTCACACTTTCTATACTTTATATATCAATTAAAAGTCACTCCTTGTCAGCAACAAGCAGACTCACCTCCCTCATTGACTGCACCCCAGCCGGTGACCCAGCTATCTGTACCATTGTTGAACACACTGCCACTGGCTGCCAGACACACAGGTCTGATGTAGTCGGTGAATGTGACTGGTGAGGAGAGTCTGAGCAGAGCAATGTCATTGTTGTTGGTGTCACCATCATAGTTTGGGTGTAAAATGATTCTGGCAACACTTCTAGACACTTCATTTGGGTTTGTGCCCTGGAGGTTCTGACGGCCAAGAGAAACCTCCCATCCGGATGTGCTTGTACTGAAATGATGACAAACATGCATCCGTTTGCCGATGAAACACACTGCTAAAGCACAGACTGAGACACATAGAAATTGACCTTAACTCATATTGTAGGTACCCACCTGGAAAAGCAGTGAGCAGCAGACATCACCCACTCTCTGTTGATGAGGGAACCACCACAAACATGGCCACCAGAGCTCTGCAGACTTACCTGCCAAGGCCAACTCCCAGGTGGAGCATCTTCACCTCCGACTATCCTTTTATTCAGGGGAGTGATGCCACACACTGGAAACAACAGAGCAAAATACTGTGACCCCTACAGTAATTGCAGCGCTGGTACAAACAACAGGGTAGTTGTAGTCAAAATACTTACATTCAGCACTCGATGCAACAGATCCTGGCTCTGTGGTTGTAGCACTGGGTTCTGCGGTATTGGTACTAGTGCCAGAAGCAGTAGTAGTAGTGGTAGTAGTAGTAGTAAGAGGTGGTGGGAGACCAGGACAGGTGTAGCTGCCATCGGTGTCCCCACCACTGGAACTGAACTGCACAAAACCTGGCTCATCAGAGCGGATCAGGGAGTTGATCCAGGGCTGGTAACTGGACACTCTGGAGTAGACTCCTGGCAAATTGGGTCGAGCGCAACCAAAACCAAAACTAACTATTCCAGACTGGACCCAGACGGAGCCCTGTTTGCTTACCATTGGACCTCCTGAGTCACCCTGGGGACGTGGAGAGGACACGACTAAGGATGTCACAAAGTCCTTTACACATTCAGCAATGAGTGACAAATAAAAGAAGCAGCTTACCTGACATGAGTCTTTGCCTCCCACCAGAACCCCAGCACAGATCATGTTGTCTGTGATTGTACCAACTCCATTGAGACAGTTACACTGTCTGTTTCCCACAACTGGAACCTCCACTTCTTGTAGAGATTCAGGGAATGGTAAGGACACTGAGAGAGACCAAAAAAGAGAGATAGTTCACACTTTCTATACTTTATATATCAATTAAAAGTCACTCCTTGTCAGCAACAAGCAGACTCACCTCCCTCATTGACTGCACCCCAGCCGGTGACCCAGCTATCTGTACCATTGTTGAACACACTGCCACTGGCTGCCAGACACACAGGTCTGATGTAGTCTGTGAATGTGACTGGTGAGGAGAGTCTGAGCAGAGCAATGTCATTGTTGTTGGTGTCACCATCATAGTTTGGGTGTAAAATGATTCTGGCAACACTTCTGGACACTTCATTTGGGTTTGTGCCCTGGAGGTTCTGACGGCCAAGAGAAACCTCCCATCCGGATGTGCTTGTACTGAAATGATGACAAACATGCATCCGTTTGACGATGAAACACACTGCTAAAGCACAGACTGAGACACATAGAAATTGACCTTAACTCATATTGTAGGTACCCACCTGGAAAAGCAGTGAGCAGCAGAGATCACCCACTCTCTGTTGATGAGGGAACCACCACAAACATGGCCACCAGAGCTCTGCAGACTAACCTGCCAAGGCCAACTCCCAGGTGGAGCATCTTCACCTCCGACTATCCTGTTATTCAGGGGAGTGATGCCACACACTGGAAACAACAGAGCAAAATACTGTGACCCCTACAGTAATTGCACAGCGCTGGTTCAAACAACAGAGTAGTTGTAGTCAAAATACTTACATTCAGCACTCGATGCAACAGATCCTGGCTCTGTGGTTGTAGCACCGGGTTCTGCGGTATTGGTACAAGTACCAGAAGCAGTAGTAGTAGTAAGAGGTGGTGGGAGACCAGGACAGGTGTAGCTGCCATCGGTGTCCCCACCACTGGAACTGAACTGCACAAAACCTGGCTCATCAGAGCGGATCAGGGAGTTGATCCAGGGCTGGTAACTGGACACTCTGGAGTAGACTCCTGGCAAATTGGGTCGAGCGCAACCAAAACCAAAACTAACTATTCCAGACTGGACCCAGACGGAGCCCTGTTTGCTTACCATTGGACCTCCTGAGTCACCCTGGGGACGTGGAGAGTACACGACTAAGGATGTCACAAAGTCCTTTACACATTCAGCAATGAGTGACAAATAAAAGAAGCAGCTTACCTGACATGAGTCTTTGCCTCCCACCAGAACCCCAGCACAGATCATGTTGTCTGTGATTGTACCAACTCCATTGAGACAGTTACACTGTCTGTTTCCCACAACTGGAACCTCCACTTCTTGTAGAGATTCAGGGAATGGTAAGGACACTGAGAGAGACCAAAAAAGAGAGATAGTTCACACTTTCTATACTTTATATATCAATTAAAAGTCACTCCTTGTCAGCAACAAGCAGACTCACCTCCCTCATTGACTGCACCCCAGCCGGTGACCCAGCTATCTGTACCATTGTTGAACACACTGCCACTGGCTGCCAGACACACAGGTCTGATGTAGTCTGTGAATGTGACTGGTGAGGAGAGTCTGAGCAGAGCAATGTCATTGTTGTTGGTGTCACCATCATAGTTTGGGTGTAAAATGATTCTGGCAACACTTCTGGACACTTCATTTGGGTTTGTGCCCTGGAGGTTCTGACGGCCAAGAGAAACCTCCCATCCGGATGTGCTTGTACTGAAATGATGACAAACATGCATCCGTTTGACGATGAAACACACTGCTAAAGCACAGACTGAGACACATAGAAATTGACCTTAACTCATATTGTAGGTACCCACCTGGAAAAGCAGTGAGCAGCAGACATCACCCACTCTCTGTTGATGAGGGAACCACCACAAACATGGCCACCAGAGCTCTGCAGACTAACCTGCCAAGGCCAACTCCCAGGTGGAGCATCTTCACCTCCGACTATCCTGTTATTCAGGGGAGTGATGCCACACACTGGAAACAACAGAGCAAAATACTGTGATCCCGACAGTAATTGCACAGCGCTGGTTCAAACAACAGAGTAGTTGTAGTCAAAATACTTACATTCAGCACTCGATGCAACAGATCCTGGCTCTGTGGTTGTAGCACCGGGTTCTGCAGTATTGGAACAAGTACCAGAAGCAGTAGTAGTAGTAAGAGGTGGTGGGAGACCAGGACAGGTGTAGCTGCCATCGGTGTCCCCACCACTGGAACTGAACTGCACAAAACCTGGCTCATCAGAGCGGATCAGGGAGTTGATCCAGGGCTGGTAACTGGACACTCTGGAGTAGACTCCTGGCAAATTGGGTCGAGCGCAACCAAAACCAAAACTAACTATTCCAGACTGGACCCAGACGGAGCCCTGTTTGCTTACCATTGGACCTCCTGAGTCACCCTGGGGACGTGGAGAGGACACGACTAAGGATGTCACACAGTCCTTTACACATTCAGCAATGAGTGACAAATAAAAGAAGCAGCTTACCTGACATGAGTCTTTGCCTCCCACCAGAACTCCAGCACAGATCATGTTGTCTGTGATTGTACCAACTCCATTGAGACAGTTACACTGTCTGTTTCCCACAACTGGAACCTCCACTTCTTGTAGAGATTCAGGGAATGGTAAGGACACTGAGAGAGACCAAAAAAGAGAGATAGTTCACACTTTATATACTTTATATATCAATTAAAAGTCACTCCTTGTCAGCAACAAGCAGACTCACCTCCCTCATTGACTGCACCCCAGCCGGTGACCCAGCTATCTGTACCATTGTTGAACACACTGCCACTGGCTGCCAGACACACAGGTCTGATGTAGTCTGTGAATGTGACTGGTGAGGAGAGTCTGAGCAGAGCAATGTCATTGTTGTTGGTGTCACCATCATAGTTTGGGTGTAAAATGATTCTGGCAACACTTCTGGACACTTCATTTGGGTTTGTGCCCTGGAGGTTCTGACGGCCAAGAGAAACCTCCCATCCGGATGTGCTTGTACTGAAATGATGACAAACATGCATCCGTTTGACGATGAAACACACTGCTAAAGCACAGACTGAGACACATAGAAATTGACCTTAACTCATATTGTAGGTACCCACCTGGAAAAGCAGTGAGCAGCAGACATCACCCACTCTCTGTTGATGAGGGAACCACCACAAACATGGCCACCAGAGCTCTGCAGACTAACCTGCCAAGGCCAACTCCCAGGTGGAGCATCTTCACCTCCGACTATCCTGTTATTCAGGGGAGTGATGCCACACACTGGAAACAACAGAGCAAAATACTGTGATCCCGACAGTAATTGCACAGCGCTGGTTCAAACAACAGAGTAGTTGTAGTCAAAATACTTACATTCAGCACTCGATGCAACAGATCCTGGCTCTGTGGTTGTAGCACCGGGTTCTGCAGTATTGGAACAAGTACCAGAAGCAGTAGTAGTAGTAAGAGGTGGTGGGAGACCAGGACAGGTGTAGCTGCCATCGGTGTCCCCACCACTGGAACTGAACTGCACAAAACCTGGCTCATCAGAGCGGATCAGGGAGTTGATCCAGGGCTGGTAACTGGACACTCTGGAGTAGACTCCTGGCAAATTGGGTCGAGCGCAACCAAAACCAAAACTAACTATTCCAGACTGGACCCAGACGGAGCCCTGTTTGCTTACCATTGGACCTCCTGAGTCACCCTGGGGACGTGGAGAGGACACGACTAAGGATGTCACACAGTCCTTTACACATTCAGCAATGAGTGACAAATAAAAGAAGCAGCTTACCTGACATGAGTCTTTGCCTCCCACCAGAACTCCAGCACAGATCATGTTGTCTGTGATTGTACCAACTCCATTGAGACAGTTACACTGTCTGTTTCCCACAACTGGAACCTCCACTTCTTGTAGAGATTCAGGGAATGGTAAGGACACTGAGAGAGACCAAAAAAGAGAGATAGTTCACACTTTATATACTTTATATATCAATTAAAAGTCACTCCTTGTCAGCAACAAGCAGACTCACCTCCCTCATTGACTGCACCCCAGCCGGTGACCCAGCTATCTGTACCATTGTTGAACACACTGCCACTGGCTGCCAGACACACAGGTCTGATGTAGTCTGTGAATGTGACTGGTGAGGAGAGTCTGAGCAGAGCAATGTCATTGTTGTTGGTGTCACCATCATAGTTTGGGTGTAAAATGATTCTGGCAACACTTCTGGACACTTCATTTGGGTTTGTGCCCTGGAGGTTCTGACGGCCAAGAGAAACCTCCCATCCGGATGTGCTTGTACTGAAATGATGACAAACATGCATCCGTTTGACGATGAAACACACTGCTAAAGCACAGACTGAGACACATAGAAATTGACCTTAACTCATATTGTAGGTACCCACCTGGAAAAGCAGTGAGCAGCAGACATCACCCACTCTCTGTTGATGAGGGAACCACCACAAACATGGCCACCAGAGCTCTGCAGACTAACCTGCCAAGGCCAACTCCCAGGTGGAGCATCTTCACCTCCGACTATCCTGTTATTCAGGGGAGTGATGCCACACACTGGAAACAACAGAGCAAAATACTGTGATCCCGACAGTAATTGCACAGCGCTGGTTCAAACAACAGAGTAGTTGTAGTCAAAATACTTACATTCAGCACTCGATGCAACAGATCCTGGCTCTGTGGTTGTAGCACCGGGTTCTGCGGTATTGGAACAAGTACCAGAAGCAGTAGTAGTAGTAAGAGGTGGTGGGAGACCAGGACAGGTGTAGCTGCCATCGGTGTCCCCACCACTGGAACTGAACTGCACAAAACCTGGCTCATCAGAGCGGATCAGGGAGTTGATCCAGGGCTGGTAACTGGACACTCTGGAGTAGACTCCTGGCAAATTGGGTCGAGCGCAACCAAAACCAAAACTAACTATTCCAGACTGGACCCAGACGGAGCCCTGTTTGCTTACCATTGGACCTCCTGAGTCACCCTGGGGACGTGGAGAGGACACGACTAAGGATGTCACAAAGTCCTTTACACATTCAGCAATGAGTGACAAATAAAAGAAGCAGCTTACCTGACATGAGTCTTTGCCTCCCACCAGAACTCCAGCACAGATCATGTTGTCTGTGATTGTACCAACTCCATTGAGACAGTTACACTGTCTGTTTCCCACAACTGGAACCTCCACTTCTTGTAGAGATTCAGGGAATGGTAAGGACACTGAGAGAGACCAAAAAAGAGAGATAGTTCACACTTTATATACTTTATATATCAATTAAAAGTCGCTCCTTGTCAGCAACAAGCAGACTCACCTCCCTCATTGACTGCACCCCAGCCGGTGACCCAGCTATCTGTACCATTGTTGAACACACTGCCACTGGCTGCCAGACACACAGGTCTGATGTAGTCTGTGAATGTGACTGGTGAGGAGAGTCTGAGCAGAGCAATGTCATTGTTGTTGGTGTCACCATCATAGTTTGGGTGTAAAATGATTCTGGCAACACTTCTGGACACTTCATTTGGGTTTGTGCCCTGGAGGTTCTGACGGCCAAGAGAAACCTCCCATCCGGATGTGCTTGAACTGAAATGATGACAAACATGCATCCGTTTGACAATGAAACACACTGCTAAAGCACAGACTGAGACACATAGAAATTGACCTTAACTCATATTGTAGGTACCCACCTGGAAAAGCAGTGAGCAGCAGACATCACCCACTCTCTGTTGATGAGGGAACCACCACAAACATGGCCACCAGAGCTCTGCAGACTAACCTGCCAAGGCCAACTCCCAGGTGGAGCTTCTTCACCTCCGACTATCCTGTTATTCAGGAGAGTGATGCCACACACTGGAAACAACAGAGCAAAATACTGTGATCCCGACAGTAATTGCACAGCGCTGGTTCAAACAACAGAGTAGTTGAAGTCAAAATACTTACATTCAGCACTCGATGCAACAGATCCTGGCTCTGTGGTTGTAGCACCGGGTTCTGCGGTATTGGTACAAGTACCAGAAGCAGTAGTAGTAGTAAGAGGTGGTGGGAGACCAGGACACATGTAGCTGCCATCAGTGTCCCCACCACTGGAACTGAACTGCACAAAACCTGGCTCATCAGAGCGGATCAGGGAGTTGATCCAGGGCTGGTAACTGGACACTCTGGAGTAGACTCCTGGCAAATTGGGTCGAGCGCAACCAAAACCAAAACTAACTATTCCAGACTGGACCCAGACAGAGCCTTGTTTGCTTACCATTGGACCTCCTGAGTCACCCTGGGGACGTGGAGAGGACACGACTAAGGATGTCACAAAGTCCTTTACACGTTCAGCAATGAGTGACAAATAAAAGAAGCAGCTTACCTGACATGAGTCTTTGCCTCCCACCAGAACTCCAGCACAGATCATGTTGTCTGTGATTGTACCAACTCCATTGAGACAGTTACACTGTCTGTTTCCCACAACTGGAACCTCCACTTCTTGTAGAGATTCAGGGAATGGTAAGGACACTGAGAGAGACCAAAAAAGAGAGATAGTTCACACTTTCTATACTTTATATATCAATTAAAAGTCACTCCTTGTCAGCAACAAGCAGACTCACCTCCCTCATTGACTGCACCCCAGCCGGTGACCCAGCTATCTGTACCATTGTTGAACACACTGCCACTGGCTGCCAGACACACAGGTCTGATGTAGTCTGTGAATGTGACTGGTGAGGAGAGTCTGAGCAGAGCAATGTCATTGTTGTTGGTGTCACCATCATAGTTTGGGTGTAAAATGATTCTGGCAACACTTCTGGACACTTCATTTGGGTTTGTGCCCTGGAGGTTCTGACGGCCAAGAGAAACCTCCCATCCGGATGTGCTTGAACTGAAATGATGACAAACATGCATCCGTTTGACAATGAAACACACTGCTAAAGCACAGACTGAGACACATAGAAATTGACCTTAACTCATATTGTAGGTACCCACCTGGAAAAGCAGTGAGCAGCAGACATCACCCACTCTCTGTTGATGAGGGAACCACCACAAACATGGCCACCAGAGCTCTGCAGACTTACCTGCCAAGGCCAACTCCCAGGTGGAGCATCTTCACCTCCGACTATCCGGTTATTCAGTGGAACTGTGCCACATACTGGAAAGGAGGTCAAAATAATTGGTAACTAACTCATTATGATTGCAGCAAAGAACAGCACAGGTTCCAATGTTGCCTTTTGCACTGAACATGTAATTGTGAGATAATACAAGTCTTTATTAAAAAAGTTGGTTGTCAAAAGTATAGATAAAGAGGTTTTGAGAGAAAACCATCATCTTACCATCCAGCTGAGCATATGATTCTGTAAGAGAGACAACACAAAGTCATTTTTCTGCAAAGTTTTTCCCACGGAAACATCTCAGTAAAACATAAAAACAGTAGATTATGGTCTTCAGCTCTATTTTTGCTTGTTGCCAGCTACACAACCTAATGTATATTGTCCTTCCCTGCTTGTCACCTCCACAGTCTACTTGCCACTTTTTTGCTGTTGTTAGTTTTTTTTTGTATACTTTCAAGATTCAGAACCCACCTCTCTGCCTGGACTTCTAGACCCCTATTATCCACATTTAACTTAAATGTACACGTGCTGCCATCATGCACATGCATGCAGAGAAGAGAAATCTATATCTTTTAAGTCTTCCATGTGGTCATCTAAAGACAATAAAAGTAGTTATTGGCTCACCATGGATGATTACAGATTCAGGGTGACTGCAGTGTGAGATATTCATCACATAACGGATAACATGATAAAAGGTTATACAATTATAAAACCTTCCCCAGTATTTCTTAAATAACATTTATATTTATTTATACTATATTATATATATTTTTCGAGCGAGATTCTCAAAATGCTGGTGGTTTAAGGCCACCAAAAATAAAATAATACTCCCAAAGCTAATGCCCATATTTCTAAATTTGTTGCACAATCTTAAAGTGAACAGATAACATTGTCAAACCCTTTAGTAATCATGTCAATATTAATCAAATATTATAGTTGTATATAGGTGCGTAAGTGTGTGTGTGTGTGTGTAACAAGTTTTCCTGAGTTATCTTCAGTTAATAGTCAGTGTAACTATTTTGACTCACCTGCAGATAAGAGACTCGTCAGAGTCAGTATGCACATCCATTTCAACAAAGCCATTGTGTGACTGAATGTTGCATGTTTGTTACTCTATATAGGCTCGGTTTGGTCAGACTCAGCTGTGTCCCTCCCACTTTAAACCGTTGTCACGTGGAGTAAAATAAAACAGTTTCCTTGTTCCTATGATGACTTTTTTAAAGTGAGAGAACTTCATAAATATGCGACTTAAATTGTAATTTTCATTGAATTTAATTTCATTTAATGGCAAGCTACTTTTTTTAAGTGTGGTTATATGAGACATATGCCCTGGACTGAGAACATGACTCCCAGCTGGGACACAAGCAAAAACACACTTTAGCCACTTAATAAAGAAACGCCTATGTATAATGTATGTATTTAATGTATGTTCACTATTGGACAGCATTTTTCTCAATTTATTTGTTTTAATTTAATTATTCAAACAAAGCAAATACAAATACTCAAAAGAAAATTACACAACATGAGTGAAAAGGAGCCGAAAAAGGATAATCGTTCATTTCAACACAAATACAATAAAGTTAAAATAAGATAAGTGTGATTTCATAATTCATTCATTCATTCATTCATTCATTCAGCTTCTACCGATTTATTGTCCACACGAGGGTCCCTGGGCGCTCTGGTGCTGATCCCAGCTGACATAGGACGGGGGTACACAGGTCGCCAATCCATCACAGGGCCAAAGAACAAAGATAAACAACCATCCACTCCATATTCCACATAAAATAATGTGCCTGTATCAACACAAAAGCCTTGACAAATGTCATATTTTATTATTAATATTATTATTATTATTATTATTATATTATTGTTATTATTATTATTATTATTATTATTATTATTATTATTTTTAACATAATCAACTGGAAACTGAACAAATATCTGTGTATCACTGGTTTTGCTCTCTGAGACACGGAGCTGCTGGTCTGCTGTTGTCTCTAAGTTTGTGTCTCAAAATCCAAACTAAGGATTTGAAACAGTGAAGTCACAAAATACCACACCAAATGCTGATGGAGGCAGCAGTGAAGCAACAACTATGGTGTAAAATCTCTGGACACAAAGGAGCATAAAATAACTAAGTAAATGAATGGATGATGTAAGAGTTGTTTTTTGCCGCTACCCCAGTCTAACAGAAAATGTTGCAGATCTTTTCTTCTTCTGTGTCTCTCAACAAAGGGTGTGGACATAAAAGTCGACTTCAAACCTAGCGCGAGAGTACAAATACTTTGACATGTCACAGGAAGTGATTGCAAACAAACTGCAGGGGAACAGGTCTGCCGTCATTGTTTGTGACACAATGGTGTATTTCAGCACCTTGATTTAGCGAGTAGAGATAAAAATGGTTTCAGAGACAGAAAAGCATCCTGGTTATGTCACTGTGACCATATACAACACCTGAGGGGAAGTGACCCTCAGGTCTTCCATGATACACTCTGGCTCATTATCACTTTACAAGGAAAATTGTATATCTACAGTAGGGCTGCTCAATTATGGAAAAAATAATAATTACGATGAATTGGCTTTGAACATTTTGAATGAACCTTTTGAATTTACCTTAAAATAACTGTAATTATTGTTATTTTACGAGCAAATATGCCTGGAACTGAAGCACTCATCATGATGGGCTGGTCATGTGGTACGTATGGACAACACACGGCTAGCGAAGATGGTGTTCTACTGTGAGCTCACCACTGGCACGAGGAAGGTGGGAAGCCCCTACAAACGCTTCAAGGACTCGCTGAAGTTGTCCCTTGCGGCATGCAGCATCCCTCAACGTAAATGGGAATCCATTGCTTCCGACAGATGTGCCTGGCGCCTTGCTGTCTACCAAGGAGTAGATACCTTTGAGGAGAACAGATGAGACAACCTGGATCACAAGAGGCGAGCCAGAAAGGAAAGAAGACCTGACCCCAGAGCCACCGGCGAATGCCCAGTGTGTGGACGCAAATGCGCCTCAGCGTTTGGACTGTGTTCTCACCTCAAATGCCACTGACGTCATCATCGCCCTGTGATGGACATCCAAGAGAAGAGAGAGAACACTTGCCAAAATAGCTTATTACTCATAACACAAACCACTGATATTATGGTAACACTTTAGATTAGGGAACACATATTCACCATTAACTAGGTGCTTACTAACATGCATATAAGTAGCATACCAGACCTTTATTAGTAATTATTAAGCATGTATTAACACCTTAATCAGGAAAAATCTTAATTCATGTCGTGATAGAGGTAGAGCAAGATTATGTAGAATAAGGCGTAAATACGTGCTTAATAATTACTAATAAAGGGCTAGTGTGCTATTTATGCATGTTAGTGAGCACCTAGTTAATAGTGAATATGTGTTCCCTAATCTAAAGTGTTACCAATATTATTTATCATCATTAAGAGTGACAGTTATTTCATTCATTCATTTTATGAGGATACAGCCAAGGATGACTGACTGGTCTCTGATTACACCCGGGCGACGGTAGCTCAGTGGGCGAGCGAGTCGTCTTTCAACTCGAAGGTTGTGGGTTGTGGACAAGACACTTAACCTCACGTTGCTTGTGAATGGGTATGAAAGATGAGTGACAGAAAATGCACTGCACATGGATGTATGCTGTATGAAAGTGTGAGTGAATGGGTGTGAATGGCAAAACTGTAGCGTAAAGCAGCTTTGAGTGGTCAGCAAGACTAGAAAAGCGCTATATAAACAGAATTTATATAGTGCTTTTATTTATTAAATACAAACCATTTACTAAGGAGAGAGAGGGAAGATCATAGCTGATCTCATTACAGTGACACTCACTGTTAACTCTAAAAAATCCCCAGCCACAGATGTACTCCTAGTGTCCTAGTGTCCTAGTGTCCCAGTGTCCTAGTGTCCTAGTGTCCCAGTGTCCTAGTGTCCCAGTGTCCTAGTGTCCTAGTGTCCCAGTGTCCTAGTGTCCTAGTGTCCCTGTGTCAGTCCCAAACCTGGATAAATGGGAGGGCTGCATCAGGAAGGCCATCATCCACTGTGGTGACCCCTAGAGAGTCAAAAGCTAAAAGAAAAAGTCTTTGGTTTAGTATGCACTTCAAAAAATGCTGGTTAAATGAGACAATGTTGTATCCGGCCCATTTCACTTCAATAATGGTGTTAACAAGGAAGAATTTTGTCTCCCATTGTATTCCATGCATATATGGATGAACTGTCAAAACAACAGCATTCTTGTAAAACTGACTGCATCAATGGAAACTCTGTCATTAATCATCTTACATATGAAAATGACACGGACACATTTAGTCCAACAGTTAGTAAAGGTGTGCTCACAGTACTGTAAATACTATATGTCAGATACGTCATGATAATCAGATGTAAAGAGGACAGAAAATGAGTTTTCCCTGCTTTTTTGTCTCTCTGTTAACATGTGAAGAAATCAGATATCGTCACTGATGAGTAAAATGTATCAACAATCCTGTCAACTTTCTGATGTTGTCTATGTACAGAGCCTTGAGATGATGTATATTATGATTTGGCGCTACACAAATAAAATTGAATTGAATTGAACTGAATTGAACTTTTGCTCCGTCAATGTTTTGTTACTTGAATTGAATTGAATTCTATGATTTATTAAAGGGACTCACAACACCATTTTTACATTCACACTCATACCACTGTAATCTTTGATGGCAATTTACAGTAACATTTATTTCTGCCTTCCATTTACCTTGGAAGTCGGAACCGAGGCTCGACAGTCGGGATTTTGGACACCTTGTCCTCAAATATATCTATTTAAAAATCACCAGCATGTTGTTTGGCTGAATTGGATTGTATGTCTGCCAGTTTCAAAATCTAATCAGGCTGTTTGCAAATCATGTTTTGTTTTTTGTTTTCTTTATCTTTCTGTACCCCTGAAATGTTCTGCTTTCTGACAGTTGATTCTTTTGCCAATTTATGTCTGAGTGCAATAAGTTAATTGTCGCGTATGAAAAAAAACACTAAATATGTTCTAAGCTGTTTAAGCAGATAACTGGACACCACAACAACACTAGCTACATTAATACTGTGTACTTTGCAAGGTATTGTTCTCAGATCTCAGCTGTCAGTTTTTGAAACGGATGTTTTGCTGTGAATAATTTTTCCCTGTTCTGTTACGTATCATCATGATATATATATATATATATTTATATATATATACTGTATATATATATATACAGTATATATATATTTATATCATAAATCCTGTTCCTTAGTATGACCTTTCCAGATACATTTCATCACTTGTGAAAAAAATGTCTGTCTCACAGCACCTGTTGACATGTCAATGACGTAACAACACAATAGCATTTTAGATGTTCATGCTATGGCTGTAACATTTGCACCTCATCCATCATTTTCAATGGAAACGTCAAGTCTCACTATGCATTTTGACAGCATGGAGAACATATGTGAGTGTTTTGACGTAAATGTAATGTATTAGTTAATTCGCTTTTACAAAGGAAGGCCATTGTAAGGTAGTCTCGACTCAGAGCACTCATGTCTGAGTCAGGACTGACAAGTGGTAAGTCCTGATATTTAAAGTGGTAGTTCAGGTCTTTTGAAGTGTGTTTGTACGAGGTACAAATACAAAGACTTGGGGCCATTTAGCGTCTCGTCTGGTCACGAGGGAGCTATTGGGAAATGTGGCGTATTGAGCACGTCGTACTTTCAGAGGTGTTGCATTATAGTCGTGCGATGACTGTGTCACCGCTAAGCTTTATGGATCTCAGGATATACTGTATTGAGTTCATGTTTGTGTGCACATGCATGTTGCATGTTCCAAGGCGGTAAATAAATGTTAAACCATGACGTATTGCGTGTCCGTCTAGTCAAGACAGCACAGTAAACTGTAGATGAGGATAAAGCTTTTTCCAGAGACACAAGGAGTGACACAATGGCCCTGATTGGAAGAATGAACAAGTTTTAAGCGGGAAATGAACAATGGACTGCATACATTGATAGACTGGAACAATTATTTGAAGCTAACTGAATAGCCAATGATAAAAAATGTAATGGGCACTACCACTTACAGACTCTTGAGAAACCTTGTCCAGCCCAGGAAACCCAAGGGACAAGACATTTGAAGTAATACAGAGGTGGGTAGAGTAGCCAAAAAAGTAAAACTACTGTTACTTTAAGATAATAATTACTCAAGTAGAAGTAAAATTGAAATTAATGACTCGAGTAAGAGTAAAAAAGTATGCAGTGACAAAGTACTGAGTTTCTCCGGATTTATTTTTGAAATATTCAGAGCAACACAATATAATATAAAACAGCAATGTTCAAATTAAGATTTGTTAAATAATAATATTTTAAATAAAACAATAAATACGGTCTTTATAATAAAATAAATAACCTTTGAACTAAAACAATAATATATTAATTATTTGGGAAATTAAATACATCACCGTGTAACTAAAAGTACAATAAATTCGGATTATCCAATTCAGATCATCGGCATGGTAAAAGTATTGGTTGGCTACTCAGCTGACAGCTGAAACAACTAAGAGCTGAAACCCGGCGTCCGGAGTGTCGACAAAAACCCGGAGACCGGAGCCTCGGTGTTGGACACAGTAAACAGCGAGCCGCTGGTGTGTTTTAAGTCCACTTGGAGCCAAGATCTGCGGCTAACAGCTGAGCGGCTAACAGCTGGTGCCGCGGCACGGAGTCACAAGACAACACTTGTCATGTGACTCAACTGGCTGCATTTGATTGGCAAGATTTTGTCAGCCATAGCCAACAGGGAGAGAAATAGACTTTATTAAAGATAAAGTAACGACCGTCACTCACCTACAGACATACTCAAGTAAAAGTAACAGTATGTTGCAATAAAACTGCTCCTAAAGACTACGTTGCAGAGTTGAAACACCTGCTGAGAGACCAGTTCGTCAGTGTGATACGAAATGAAGCTTGCCTCAAAGAAATCTTACATGTTTGATTGACTGTGAGGTCAGGTCTTTTACCCTCACACACTGTTGTGTTTCATTGTTCTACCACTATCACAGCAACATTAAAATAGTGTAGATCAGGGGTCTCAAACTCAAATGACCTGTAGGCCAATGACTGTCTCGTCTGGTCAGTCGGGGGCCAGTCAAGTAAAAAAAAGCCCAACTTTTTTGGGAAAAGTAACAGTTGCGGTGGACAATATGAGCTCAAAATTATATATCAATATGCTGTATTAATTCCTTTTTTATATGCACTCTATTGCCTCGTGTGAGCTTTTACTTCCATTATTCTGTACAGCACTTTGGTCCACTGTCACTCCGGCAGTTTGCCCCGCCCCCTCCTCCGCCGGCCTGCCGGCCCTGATTACACACACCTCCTGACAATTAAGCCATGTGGACTTTAAAAACTCTCTGTTTCCCTGTTTCAGTGCCAGTGTGTTTTTCGCCCATGCCTGATCACCCGAGCTCCTTGTCACAGCCACAGACGCCACAAGTTTTTGATCCTCTTTGTGAGCGACGCGTTCTTTTTGTAAGTTTTCTTATCATAGCCTGTTAGCTGATACCTTAGTTAAGATTTATAGTTTTCAGATTTCTGTTTGTTCATTTTTACAGCCTTTTAGGAACTCCAATCACTAGGATTGTGACTTACCTTTTATTAGTCAGATTGATTAGATCCAATCATTTAGATTGCGCTTTGTTTTTGACCTCGTTCTTTGTTAGTTAAAGATCGCCAATCAATAGGATTGTGCTTTAGAGTTAGTTTTCGTTTGGAAGTGTTTAGAGCTTTGTTTTCCTCCGTTTGGAGAGTTTTCTGTTTAAGTTTTACATGATAACCATAGTCTGAGTTTGTTTCCTCTCCGGAGTGATTTTTTGTTCCGTGTTTATAGTTCCGCAACGTTTCTCTTGAAGAGTGTTGCACTCTCCATTGGTTATAGTTTTTCATAGCCACGCTTTGTTTTCCCTCAGTAAAGAGGATCTGCCTTGTGTTTTGTTTACGAGTGCCAATAAAGACCATTAAAAGGCCTCTGCGTCTGAGTCCTCTCTGATCCGTCCTGTCATCCACTGTGTTTGTTTTAAAGTGCTTTACAAATAAAGTTGGATTGGATTGGATCATTTCAAAATGTAAGTGGTTGTTTTAATATGCAACAATCAAAATTAATCTATTAATTTAATAATAAAAACATATAGAAATGACTCGTTACAACTTGATATCAATTGGAGGGCCACATGTGGCCCCCGGGCCGCAACTTTGAGACCACTGGTGTAGATTATTATATGTCCACCGTCTGCCCATATCAGTCGTCACCACAATACTGTAGTGAGTTCATGGTTATGCGTGCATGCGCTGTATGTTGCATGTTCCAAGAGGGTAAATAAATGTCTGTCTAGTCAAGACATCACAGGAAACAACTGGTCACAATGTTATGTGTCTTCAGATCATCCAGGTATGATGATATGAAGATGAAAGCTTGATAAGGCTTTACTTTATTAAATAATAATTAATAAATACAATGGCTGATTAAAATGTGTACTGTTCCATGGCTAGGGTGATATATCATCATGACATGTGATGCATGTACGTGTAATGAGTGTCTGTGTGTCGTACAGTCTTATTTATGTATTTATTTTCAGTGGTAGAGCGAGTCGTCTTTTAACTCAAAGGTTGTGGGTTTCAATTCCCAGCTTTGTTAGTCTACATGCCGATGTGCCCTTGGGCAAGACACTTAACCCCATGTTACTCCTGATGGCTGTGCCGGCAGCATGTGAATGGGTTTGAAAGATGAGCTGCATGGAAGTGTGAGAGCAGTTTTGAGTGGGCAAGACTAGAAAAGCACTATTACATTACACTAAGCAGACGCTTTTATCCAAAGCGACTTACAATGGAATTGAGTACAATCAGCCAGGGGCGGAGTCGAACTTGCAACCATTGCAACCATGATGTCTTTTGCACTCAGGGTACCGGTCTTAACCAGTGAGCCACGCCACCCCCGAATACTTACCATTAACCATAATTATGGTTAGAAACAGAAAAAGAGTCAGGGAAAATCAAGCATTAACTTAAATAAAGTGGAAAACAATTAGTACTCACTGCTTTTCCAAAACACCTGGATTGAGGGAGGGATAGAATTATGGGCGTGTAATCTTAACCCTGATAAATTCTTTTTAGGACGTCTCGATGGGTAGGATGTTTTGTTAGGACACTGTAGCATCAAGCTGTTCACGGAGACAAGGCTCGCCAGATCTGATCACAACCTGGTTCATCTCCTTCCTGTGTACAAACCTCTGGTGCACAGGCAACCAGCTGTAACCCGCACAGTAAAGTATGGTCTGAGGAGACCAATGAGGCTCTGATGGACTGCTTCAGGTCTACTGTGTGGAGAACTGCAGAGGACATGGGGAGGACATCAGGACATCGACGGGCTCACACACACACAATAACAGACTAAAGACTGAAGACTGTGCAGAGGGAGCTGAGGGGGAAGGACAGCTGCAGTAGAACGATGTCAGTCTGGAGAGGCCTGAAAACCATCTCTGGCCTCCCAGGCTGTAGGGGACCAGAGGTGGACTAATGACCTAAACTTGTTTGATCAGCCTCCCACTCCTCCCCCGATCCAGCCAGTCCTGCTGCAACCCCTTTCATCTGCATCACCAGTGCACAGTTCGCAGCTCACCTCCCACACAACTGCAGTCTGTCCTTCACACCTAACCAGGTGAGAAAATAGGTCAAGCGGATGAAGGTGAAGAAGGCTGCAGATCCTGACGGCATCAGCTCCAGGCTCCTCAAATCCTGCATGGTTCAGCTGTGCAGGATTATGGGGATCATCTTCAACATGAGCCTGAACCTGGGGAGAGTACCACAGTTATGGAAGACCTCCTGTGTGGTACCGGTGCCAAAAACACCGCACACCAATGATCTCAACAGCTACAGGCCGGTGCCACTAAAGCCCCTTTTTCCACTTGCCTTGACGCAGTTTTTTTTTTGCATTTCCATTAGCGATAGTACCTGGTACCTAGTAGAGTTGCACGATACCCACGGTACCCACGGTACCCTGTGGTGCCAAATCGTGACGGTTCCTACTATACTAGAAATTCTACACGATGGTACTACCGTGGATTACTATACTAACGGTGCCAGTATAGTATTTTCTTTGTCAAAATGTCATAAAACAAAAAAAAAAAAAAAAAAAAAATGATGAAATGAAATGTATGATGATAATGGGGGCGGGACTAGATAAGCTTTGCTTCTCCCGCTTTCCCTTTCGGTTATGTATATTGTGTGAACTGCACTCTTGTGTGATGAGTGATCTAAATGTCATGACCGAAATAAATAAATAAATAAATAAATATAATCCCTTGTAAACAAACCCACATTGTAACTACTGCAACCTAACTACACAGCTGCTGAATGATTGGCTGTTTGCTTGTTACTGGTGACGTCCGGGGATATGATAGGCTGTTCCCGTACACTGGGTCCGCCCGTCTGTTAGCTGATTGGCTGTTTGTGTGTTTCGCTTCGATAGAAAACACACTCACCATGGCAGAAGCACCGGACCCGAGCGGCGAGTCTGCCGCGGCGGCGTCGTCAGTGGCACCACCAAATTTGCTAAAAAAACTCCAAACTCCAAAAGTCACATTTGGAACTATTTTGGCTTTAAACAAGACACAGACGGTAAACCAATAGATGACGGCCGTCCACAGTGCAGGCGCTGCCACCAAACTATTGGCGCCAAAGGAGGGAACACATCCAACCTTATGAAACACCTGCAGTGTCGTCATCCCGATTTATATGTGGAATACCAGGTTAGTATGCCCTGTTTATTTTCTCATTGACTAATATTAGACTATATGCTCCGTGTACAGGCTGAGGAATGACGAGTTAAAGGATGTCAAAGAATAAAGCACATAGAAAAGCCATAAAAATATAGTTTTCACAGGGAATCAGTTCCTGTTAATTGTATTTTGTCCTCTATGGTTTATTATGTTGGAGAAGAAGCATTATTGTCAAATAGATTTTTTTAAAAGACAATGGATTTGTTATCATAAGTTGATTATTTATATTAGTTAAACATAAATTAATGTGCAAAGGAAACTTTGATTATTTAATTTCAACCATATAAATTCTAACTTCATTTATTTGTTTTTTATTACTTTTATGCTTTTGTTCATGTACTCTTGTTGACCCAGTTATAAACTAAAACCATTAGGACCATAAGGCTAATTCATGTTATGTATTTCCCACCCCTTATTTCAGAGAGAGCCATCCAACCCAAAAGGGAAGCAACTCATGGCCAAGACCATACCTGAAATGTATGAGCAACAAAGAAAATATCAGCCAACTTCAAAGGAAGCCACAACATTGAACAGAGCAGTGGCTGAATTCATATGTTTGGACCAAATTCCAATATACACAGTGGAAAAGTTGGGCTTTAAGGAATTGGTGAAGAAATTAAATTGTAAATATGAAATTTCTTTATGTATGAATGTGGCAGGACCAAGGGGAGAAGACCAGCGACAACGCCACCTGGGGGAATTTCGCCCCCAGGAATTATATATATATATATATATATATATATCAAAAAGGACAACACAGGTTCGTCGACACACAGGACAGAGAACGGGTTCTATGTTACAAAAGATATTTTATTTAACAACATATAACTTTACCTAACAATAAAAACAATGCTTCCAAAGGCACAACCAATAATCAATATAAGAACAGGACTGGGGCTTACCACGGTGGCAGAAAATCAAAAAGGGCAAATCCAACACAACACCACCCGTGACACAACACACCAAACACGGACTCGTGAAAAGATACCACCACCAGGGAGTTGGGCTGCCGCACGCGTCGACCCACAGCACCTGTTAAACAAACTCGAAAATGATATTGAGAAAGTACATACACAACCAAACAAACAAACAAACAAACAGCCAAAGCCCAAATATATAAACACTTAAATCACAACACAACAAATATAAAACATCTCAAATTACATACAGAATAATCTAATAACGGAAAATTATAACTACTAAACAAAATAAACAAAACCAACTAATAACGATCAACTCAACTCAACAAAGAAATCCACAAAAAGAAAGAAACAAAACACATACTATAATCAAGGAAAATAAACACTAGAAGAACAATACTCAATAACAACAATACTATTATATGGCGGTGCCTACTGGAGCTATATTAAAAAACGATGGAAGACTGGAATATGAACAAAAACAAGATGTCAGCTGTCACTACTGACAATGTATCAAACAACATAAAAGCCTTTTCACAAAGATACACCTGGTTACCATGTTTTGGACATAATCTCGATTTGGCCACTTACAAAGCGCTGGCTGTCGACAGGGTGTCATCCGCCTTATCCAGACTACGGAAAACTGTCTCTGCTTTTTCCAGGTCACCAAAGATGTCCAGGCTACTGCTAGAAAAACAGACGGTCTTGGGTCTACCGCAGAAAAAGCTGCTTCATGAAACACCAACACGCTGGAGCTCTGGTTATGACATGCTAGAGAGGTTCTTGGAGCAGCAGCAGGCTGTTAGCGCTGCCCTGATCAGAAATGGCAGAAATGGCATCTCATGCCTAGGGACCGTGACATCACCGCACTTGAAACAGTGAAGAAGGTGCTTGGACCACTGCAACGGTTCACAGATGTTCTCAGTGGAGAGAAACTCCCCACAATCTCTGCAGTTCAAGTGGTCATTTGGGACATATCCTCTTGCCTTGCTGCATCTGAAGATGATGCCCCCCTGTGCCGTGAAATGAAGGAGAAAGTTCTACAGGATCTCAACAAAAGATACGCAGACAAGGATTTACAGATTATTCTTAACTGTGCCACATATCTTGATCCTCGTTTCAAAGACACCTTTGCGGCGATGACACCTGAGGTGAAAGAACGTCTCATCAAGGACATCGAGGAGCAGGAGGCTTTGCAACACACTGAGCCTGAAGTTGAGGTAGATTCACCGGAGAAGCGCCCAAGAACAGACATGCAAAGGCTCCTCGTAAGCAGCGAAACAAAAAAGAAAGCAGAGGTCAGTGCCCCCCCCTGCTCCCCGGATCTGGGGAAAGGATGACAAAGTTTGACTAATAAATTTCATAAAAATATTTGTTTCAGTCTAATTCTTACTTTACCAGTATTATGTTTATCATGCACCAAACAACATTATAAGTCATTAATAAGTATTTATAACTTGTACAAATACACTGCAGTTCATAAAAATAATAATAATCAAAAAAGGCAGCAGTATCACGATACTACCCGGAACCGTGATACTTTGTCTGGTATAGTATCGTGGTTACTCATTTTGGTATCGTGACAACTCTAGTACCTAGTACTCTTTTCAGTAAATGCTTTGGCTAATATGCGTGATGGCGTCAGACTGTCGTGCACTGATTGGTCAGTGTGAGTGCTTATCAGTAGCGTACCGTGGGGTTTCAGTCAGGGCCTTCAGTAAAAAAAACACAACCACATACAAAACACACTATTATTCACTATATTCACGAGACAGTTGATCTGCAACAACCATAGCGCACACCACTGCACATCTATAGGCTACTGCATCATTACCACCACATCTTCCGTTATGTCACTCAGCAACTGCAATTTCACTATTTATGATCAACAGTTTTGTCCTCACCACTTCTAAAAAAATGTTATACATTTATCATTAACACTCCAACTACCGTAAATGATGTACCTCTTCGGTGTAGGTCTTCCTCTTGAAATTATTTCCTTCTTTTCTCCAAACGATCGCCGTGAAAAGTGCACACGAAGGAGATCAGAAACATGATGGATCGGTGGTGTTAATGCAGTGGCCATAGCTTACTTCAAAACCCACCAAAGGTTCAAACGTCGTTGATGACAACAGCGGGGGCTAGCACCAGACACATATATACAGAGCGCACCTGATTAAAAGCCGCAGGTATCCCACGTTGTAATATGAAAAATTTGCTCAAAACGTTCATCATATCTTCTTATTACTGTAAGAAGTGAGTCACTGACAGCGGGTGACAAGACAGCCGGCACACAGAAAGATATTACGCGAGGATTTTTTTACTTTTTTATTTAATCCGCTTGGTAACATAAACAAATACATATTGCAAATGCTTTTTTTCTAATGGTGCCTGTAACGCGGCTGCCTTGAAATATACATTTGTATCGGTAACACACAAATTACGTTGCTTATGCTTTTTTACTCAACAGTGCATGAAAAGCATTCCAGTATCTCCTAATAACTGGTAAAAACATATACCATATACTGCATGCTACCAGAAAAAGTCACTGATCGCCTTCTTCATCTTCCTCCTGCGCACTAAAACCATCAAAGTCCTCTAATTCAGTGTCCGAATTAAACAGCCTCAGGATCTCGTCACTCACCTCAGTCTTGTTTTCGCTGTCACTTGAGCGCACGCCGTCTTCTTCATCACGCAGCAGTCCAGCCTTTTGGAACCCGTTGGTGATGGTTGAGGTTTTGACACGGCTCCACACATTTAGGATCCACTGGCAGACTTGAGTTAAAGATGCTCTTCGCATGCGGCCTGTTTTGGTAAAGGATTTCTCCAGCTCGTCATCCAAGCCTCCCACTCTTCGCGCAGTGCCACTTTAAATGCCCGGTTCACCCTGATGTCCAGAGTGGCTGCAGATACTTAGTGGTGCCCCCAGGAATCACAGCTGGAATTGAGTTTGTGCTCTTGATGGCAGCTTTCACTGAATCTGTTATATGGGCCCTTTGAGTAGCACTTTCTGAGCCAATCCTTCATTAGGCTCTCCTTCATCCAACCTTTCTTATTGACTTTCACCACTATTTCTTTTGGGAATTTTTCCTTTGGCACTGTCAGCCGCTTAAGAATCATCATCGGTGGAAGCTTTAGTCCAGATGCTGTGCAGCTCAGAACACAGGTAAAATGCGCTGAGAGGCAGGTCAAACGTCAGAGGTACTTCATCCATATTTATGATATCATCTGGCCCGATGGAATTCTCCGCTATCTTTGTTTGAGTGAATGTGTGGAAGTTAGCAAGTTTCTCCTCGTAGTCGGGAGGGAGCTGCTGACACAAAGTTGTGCGTGCCCTAACGGACAGGCCTTCCCGTTTCATAAATCTAAAACACCGCGATGGACTACCTCTAAAATCTTCTATTTTCATCTAGGTGGCGATTGCTTTAGCCTTCAGTCTGATCTGCACAGTGGAAACACCGCAGCCGCCTGCTCTCTGTGTGTTAACCCAGTCTTCCAGAAAGTTTTCTGCTATGATTACCTCTGAACGCTTTTGTCGTCTTTTTGCATTGACTCAGTTCTTCACGCTGGCGTCTCCACCTTCTTACCATCGATTCATTTACGTCAAGATAACGTGCGGCAGCTCGATTTCCTTCTTCAACCGCCAGAGTGATCGCCTTTAACTTAAAAACCGCATCATATGCTTTTCTTCTAGTATTTTCCATGTTGATGAGGGTGAGTACAAATGACTGATTTACAATAGTTGTGAAAGTGCGCTTGATTTATCATACAATTTCATTGGACCTCTGTGAACTACTCATCAATTTTATTGGTCTACTGTTACTTGGCAAAATGTTTTTGGCGCCACGAAAAAAAAAAATGAATAAGCCACACCGTAGTATAAGCCGCAGTGTTCAAAGTGTGGAAAAAAGTAGCGGCTTATAGTCTTAGTTACTTAATAAAAGTATTTTTATTTTTCTGACAGTAATTGCAACATACCTGAGAATGGATTTTCTCCAAGGCAGGTCACTTAGTAAGTGAGAGAAGAAGCTCAATAAAACAGAAAAATGTAAACAATATTACTTAATAATAGTATTTTTATTTGCCTGAAAACTTTGTCCTGTGTTTTATTATCATCATAAACATGATTAATTAAAGGAAAACTTACAAAATGATAAAATAATCATGAAAATTCAAGTTTTCAGTCAAATTTGCATATTGTTGATGCATTCACTTAATAAATCATGATACATTGCTCTCCCCTACACAAAAGTAGATAGTAGTAGTAAAAAGTATCGGTATCGGCAATACTGGCCCTGTATTTACTTGGTATTGGATCGATACCAAATTTTGCAGTATCGCACAATTTGTCGGCCTCATCACAGATGATCGAGACAGAGAACTTCTACAGAACTTTGTGGACTGGTCCCTGCAGAACCGCCTCCAGATCAATGTGAGGAAAACTAAGGAACTGGTGGTGGATTTCCAGAAATGACACTCTCCTCTAACACCAATGAACATCTAGGAAACGGACATTGAGATGGTAACATCTAATAAGTACTGACCATGCTGCTATTTAAAGGAAGGGTCAGAGCAGACTCTATCTGCTGAGGAGTCTAAGGTCTTTTGGAGTGCCGGGAGAACTCATTAAGACCTTCTATGACTCAGTTGGGCATCAGCCATCTTTTATGGAGTGGTCTGCTGGGGCAGTCGTATCTCAGCTGAGGACAGGAAGAGGCTGGACAGCTCTGTCCTTTGATGTCCCTCTCAGTGTAGGTGGTGGAGAGAGGAGAATGACTACTGTAATGGCGCATTTCCACCAGCTCTACTCGCCTCACCTCGGCATAGCACGACATGACACGATTAGGTTGCTTCTCCACTACAAAAAAGCACTTACTTAACGTGGGCGGAGTCATCACTGCACGGCTGAGTGAAACTGCGGTGACTTGTTTTATACGCGACACACACACACACACACACACACGAGTGACGAGTGACTTTACACCAGACTCCTGTAGTTGTCTGAGATTAATCCACACGTCTCTAGAGCACAGACTCCTTCTCCACAGACTACAGCGGCAGGTCTGTGATGCTGCTCGCGATCGCCAGCGCTGTCCCTAAATACACCAAACTCCTCTGTTAAATATAGTAGTTGTTGGAGATTAACCCACGTTTTTAGGATAGTTAAGTAGTTTTAACTGATCTACAGTTCGGCGCTGTTCGGCTTGATTTCTGTGTGGGACGTCTCTTCCTGTGACGGGACTCTGTCCAGTCAGTGGCCGGCAGTCTGACCAATCATCGCATAGTTACCTACTCAGCACGCTTTTGGAACCTCGCCTGAGCAGGTACTAAAAATCGTTCCTGGTACCAAGTACTATGCTAGTGGAAACGCTACTTAAACGAGGCGAGTAGAGCCGGTGTAAATGCACCATAAATGGCTGAATTGTGATCCTATGCTGTGATTGTTTATGGTGTGGCCCAGCAGTGCCACCTTGTGGCCGGTTCTGCTTTTGTTTTTGAGGAGTGCCGTTTTCTTTTTGTGTCTGTTTTTCTTATGACGCTGTGTGTGCTGCTCCCAGTGCCATGCGCGCTCGTGCGTCACCTGAGGTCCGGTAAAAAACAGTATGAAAGTGGAGCGGTTTTGTCCGGTTGTCTGTTATTTCTGTGAGATTTAAGTTTGTTTGTGTTACTTCTAAGAGCCAAAGGGTGAGGCATATGTTAATATTGAGCGCATGCTAGCTCTAACAATGGGAATCGTTGTCATTGTTCATGTTGTGCACAGACGTCTTAGAGTGACGGACCGGAAGTGAAAGTCTAGATGTTTGTTTGTTTGTTTTTTTTAAGAATGATGACAAACTCACATAAGAACAACACCATTTCACATTTCAAAATCAATCACACCTCCTATAAAGAACCAAAAGAAGGAATTCTAAACAGACAAACAACAAATTTAAATTAAATTACATTACATTACATTACATGTCATTTAACAGACGCTTTTATCCAAAGCGACTTACAATAAGTGCATTTAAACTTAAAATTTGGGTACAAATAAGAGCAAGTAGTAAGAAAGAGCTTCAAGTAAGCCAAACTATGAAGTGCTAGTCATAAGTGGATGTATAATTTTCTTTTTTTTTTTTTGTCGTCGTCTTAGTCAAGGTAGAGTCGGAAGAAATGTGTTTTTAGTCGGCGGCGGAAGATGTGGAGATCAAGATCACCCGAGCCCCTCGTCACAGCCACAGAATCCTCAAGTTTTTGATCCTCTTTGTGAGCGCCCGGGGAGCATTGGGAGTTGGGTACCTTGCTCAGTGTTACCCCAGCCCTTTTTTTGGCCGGGTGGGGATTTGAACCAGCGACCTTCCGGTTACAAGTCAAGTTCCCTTTCCACTTGGCCACGGGCTGCCCTGAGTCAGGTAGATCCAATCATTTAGATTGCGTTTTGTTTTTGATATCATTCTTAGTTAGTTAAGGATCGCCAATCATTAGGATTGCGCTTTTGAGTTAGCTTTCATTTTGAAGTGTTTAGAGCCCTGTTTTCCTCCGTTTGGAGAGTTTTCTGTTTAAGTTTTACCTGATAACCTTAGTCTGAGTTTGTTTCCTCTTCGGAGTGATTTTTTGTTTCCGCGTTTATAGTTCCGCAACGTTTCTCTTGTAGAGCGTTGCGCTCGCCATTTGTTATAGGTTTTCATAGCCACGCTTTTGTTTTTCCTCAGTAAAGAGGACCTGCCTTGAGAATTGTTTACGAGTGCCAAAAAAGACAATTAAAAGGCCTCTGCATCTGAGTCCTCTCTGATCCGTCTTGTCAGTACACACTGGCCAGTATGGACTCAGCAGAGACCAGACAGTGGCTAGCAGCCCTGAGCACCCAGGAAGCCCGTCTCTCCAGGCAGGAGCAGTTCCAGACCACCATGGCGGAGCATCTGGGCCAGCTTACGACCCAGGTGCGGAATCTGACTGATCTCCTGCGGTCCACGACCAGCCCGCTCGCAGCACCGAAGCCTCCGGTGTCTGTGGCAACACCGACGCAGGCTGCCTCCTTCGCCGGATCCGGGGTGACACTCGCGCCCCCAGAGCGCTTTTCACGCGAACCAGGACTCTGCCAAGCCTTCATAACTGAATGCTCCATGCATTTTGAACATTATGCCCCGACCTTTACCTCGGACAGATCCAAGGTCGCCTTCATGATCTCTCATCTGTCGGGCAGAGCGAGAGCGTCAGCCATGGCCGAGTGGGGACGAGACTCGCCCCTCTGCGGGTCACTCACAGACTTTCAGGGAGCCTTACGGCAGACGTTCGACCCGGTCTCCACGGCCCGGGAAAAGGCAAGAGAGCTGAGTGGGCTGAAACAGGGGAGTCGATCAGTCTGTGACTACGCTGTTCAGTTCCGTACCTTAGCGGCGGAGAGCGGGTGGAACGCGACGGCGCTTTACGACATCTTCCTGAAGGGGCTGGCGAAACCGATCCAGGAGCAGCTGGTGCCGCTGGACCTGCCGACAAGCCTGGACGCCCTAATTGCTCTGGCCATCCGGACCGACAACAGACTCCACGAGCTCAGGCAGCGCGACGACCGACCACCACGCTCCGCAACGCCGACTGGGCTGGCGCCCCACCGATCACCTCCCGAGCAGCCTCGATACCCCAGGGAGGTAGTGGGAGAGCCCATGGAGCTAGGGCGGACGAGACTGACAGCCGAGGAGCGACGACGACGGCGGCAGGAGGTCACAGGTATGACACCATTCAAATCTGCCGCCCGGCAGGTGTTGGTCCGCCAGGGGGATCGGGTCAAAAAAGCTGCGGACCGTAGGAGACGACCCACCCCCGCCTACCAGCCAGGGCAGAAAGTGTGGCTGTCTGCCAGAAACCTCCATCTGCGGGTCCCCTCCCGGAAGCTGGCACCGCGGTTTGTGGGGCCATTCCCAGTCTCCAAGGTCATCGGCCCCGCAGCAGTTCGCCTGCGCCTGCCCCGGTCCCTCCGAGTCCACCCCACGTTCCATGTCAGCCAGGTCAAGCCGGAGGTCCAGTCTACAAGGTCAAACGGCTGCTTGCGGTCCGAAGCAGGGGCCGGGGCAGGCAGTACCTGGTGGACTGGGAGGGATACGGGCCAGAGGAGAGACAGTCGGTCCCGTCCCGGTTCATCTTGGACCCTAGCCTCATTAAAGAATTCCACAAAGACCATCCTGAGCAGCAGATGTCTTGTGTTGGGTCTCCAACACAAGACATCTAGCCTTTATAAATCTACGGTCGGAGGCCTCTTACTCAATATCCATACTTGTCTGTACTTGTCTGGTTTGTGTTGTTTTTGTTTATTAAAGTCATCTTTATTGTAAAACAGGGTTTACAATAAAGATGCGACTTACAGAAACATGTAGTGAATGAAACAAGGAGACGTAAAGCTTTGCCAGGGGAAGCTTACATGTTATACAGTGTGCATTTGGACTATCTGGGTATCTCATAGGACTACTGGAATTAAGCTAAATATCACTTCTGTAGGTCTTTCTTATTTGGTTGCTATTTCATTAATTGCTATTGTATCTAACTGGGTTGCTTGACTTTTGACTTGTCTGTTTAGTTAAGGTGAAAGTTTGTTGTTGATATTTTGTCTGCTAGGTCAAAGAGAAAGTTGTTATTGTTGCTGTTTTGACATAGTTTCTATTGAGCCATCACCATCACCAGGTGTGAAGTTTCACTGGCAACAGGGGAGTGGCCAACACAGCTAAAACCAATAAGCCCCTACTCAGGTGTTTTCTTTTAGAAAAAAGCTTCACTGAAGTTTCATTGGCTACAGGGAAGTGGCCAACACAGCTGCAACCAATCAGCCCCTAATCAGGGAGTGGCCACACAGCTGCAACAAATCAGCACCTAATCATGTGTCTATTAAAAAGGAGTCTAAACCGGAGTCTCAGGAAGACAAAGACAAAGGAGTCTAAACCGGAGTCTCAGGAAGACAAAGACAAAGGAGTCTAAACCGGAGTCTAACAAGGAGGCTAACAAGGAGGCTAACGAGGCTAAGTACCTGTCTGCAAGTGTTTTCTACCTTTCACATATGTGCACTTTTTCCATTCCTGTTCATGTTTCTTCTCATAGATATTACAAACCTCACACTCACCCACAGCATCACCGTAACCTGTCCTCACTTATCTATCCCACCTGCTCCACACACATCCAACACCTTGTTGCAGGGGGCCTGTGGAACTGCCAGTCAGCTACCCGCAAGACTGAGTTCATCTCTGGCTTTGCTACTGAGCAATGCCTGGACTTCCTTGCTCTCACTGAGACTTGGATAACACCCTCCAACACATCCACCCCTGCGGCTCTCTCCCCCGCCCACTCCTTCTCCCACACACCCAGATCCACTGGAAGAGGTGGCGGGACAGGTCTGCTCATCAACCCCAACTGGACTTTCACTCTTTACCCACTGCCACACTTCTCTTCACAGTCGTTTGAATTTCATGCTGTAACTGTAACTCACCCAGTAAAACTCATCATTGTCGTCATCTACCGTCCACCAGGCCCATTGGGACACTTCTTGGAGGAACTAGATGTCCTCCTCTCAAATATCCCAGAAAATGGCCCACCACTTGTTCTTCTTGGTGACTACAACATCCAGTCAGAGAAGTCATCCGATCTACTTCTTCTACTTTCCTCTCTTTCTCTCTCACTTGCTCCCTCTCCACCAACTCACAAAGCTGGCAACCACCTTGACCTCATCTTCACCAGAAACTGCTCCACCTCCAACCTCAAGGTAACTCCACTTCATGTCTCTGACCATTTCTTCATTTCCTACTCTCTCCCACTCTCCCAATCTGATGATCTCATCTCATCAGATATGGCACTTGTCCGTCGTAACATTCGCTCTCTCTCTCCTCAACTGTTCTATCAGCACTTCCTTCAGCTGACTCCTTCTCCCTCTGCCACAGACACATTCCTCTCTACTCTGTCCTCCTCTCTTGACTCTCTCTGTCCTCTTACTTCACGGCGGGTTCGTAAGTCCTCCCCAGCCCCGTGGCTGTCTGACTCAGTGCATGCTGAGAGAGCCACGATACGGGCAGCAGAAAGGAAATGGAGGAAATCAGAATCAGAATCAGAATCAGAATCAGAAGAGCTTTATTGCCAAGTATGATTTGCACATACAAGGAATTTGTTCTGGTGTCATTGGTGCATAACAAGCATACAAAATTAAAAAAAAAATCAAAACACCCTGACGACCTGCTTTCCTATCATTCTCTTCTCTCCACCTTCACTGTCTCCATCTCTGCAGCCAAACAAGCTTTCTATCAGACTAAAATTCAATCCTCTTTCTCTAACCCCAAAAAACTTTTCTCAATCTTCTCTAACCCTGTCCTCTAACTACTGGGGTCCCTCAGGGTTCTGTCTTGGGCCCTCTCCTCTTCTCTCTGTACACCAGCTCTCTTGGTTCTGTTATTCTCTCTCATGGTTTTTCTTATCACAGCTACGCCAATGACACCCAACTCATTCTCTCTTTTCCCAGCTCCGACACACATGTAGCAGAACGGATCTCTGCTTGTCTGACCGACATCTCTCAGTGGATGTCTGACCATCACCTGAAACTCAATCTCGACAAGACTGAGTTTCTTTTTCTCCCAGGAAAGGGCTCTCCCACCACTGACCTGACCATCACCCTCGACAACTCTGTGGTAACTCCTTCTCATACCGCAAAGAACCTGGGTGTGACACTTGATGACCATCTCTCCCTCACTGCCAACATTGCTGCAACAGCTCGATCTTGCAGATACATGTTGCACAACATCAGAAGGATACGGCCTCTTCTAACCCAGAAGGCGCCACAGGTTCTGGTCCAGGCTCTTGTCATCTCACGCTTGGATTACTGCAACTCCCTCCTGGCTGGTCTCCCTGCGTGTGCCATACGACCTCTCCAACTCATCCAGAATGCAGCAGCTCGACTGGTCTTCAACTTACCAAAATTCTCCCACACTACACCGCTCCTCCACTCCCTTCACTGGCTTCCTGTAGCTGCTCGCATCCGCTTCAAGACTCTAGTGCTTGCGTTCAATGCTACAAACGGATCCGGTCCAGCCTACATCCAGGACATGATCAAAACCTACACCCCAGCCCGCCCACTCCGCTCTGCATCAGCAAACCGGCTCACTGCCCCCTCACTGCGAGGATCGCAGAGGCATTCGCAGAACTCGAGACTGTTCACTGTCCTAGCTCCCAAATGGTGGAACGAGCTCCCCATCAACAGCCGGACAGTGGAAAGCCTCCACATCTTCTGCCGCCGACTAAAAACACATTTCTTCCGACTCTACCTCGACTAAGACGACGACGGAGAAAAAAAAAAAAAAACAAACGTATACATTGCACTTACGACTAGCACTTCATAGTTTGTCTTACTTGAAGCTCTTTCTTACTTCTAGCTCTTATTTGTCCCCAAATGTTTAAATGCACTTATTGTAAGTCGCTTTGGACAAAAGCGTCTGCTACATTACATTACATGTCATTTAACATGTAACATGTATCTGCAAGATCGAGCTGTTGCAGCAATGTTGGCAGTGAGGGAGAGATGGTCATCAAGTGTCACACCCAGGTTCCTTGCGGTATGAGACGGAGTTACCACAGAGTTGTCGAGGGTGATGGTCAGGTCTGTGGTGGGAGAGCCCTTTCCTGGGAGAAAAAGAAACTCAGTCTTGTTGAGATTGAGTTTCAGGTGATGGTCAGACATCCACTGAGAGATGTCGGTCAGACAAGCGGAGATCCGATCTGCTACATGTGTGTCGGAGCTGGGAAAAGAGAGAATGAGTTGGGTGTCGTCGGCGTAGCTGTGATAGGAAAAACCATGAGAGAGAATAACAGAACCAAGAGAGTTGGTGTATAGAGAGAAGAGGAGAGGGCCCAAGACAGAACCCTGAGGGACCCCAGTAGCTAGAGGACAGGGTTCCGACACAGATCCTCTCCAGGTTACTCTGTATGTTCGGTTTTGAAGATAGGACGAGAGTAGCGTAAGTGCAGATCCTGAGACACCTAGTTCTTGAAGGGAGGAAATAAGGATCTGGTGGTTAACTGTGTCAAACGCTGCAGAAAGGTCCAAGAGGATGAGCACAGAGGAGAGAGAGGCAGCCCTGGCAGTGTGGAGTTGCTCAGTGACAGCAAGAAGTGCAGTTTCGGTCGAGTGACCTGCTTTAAAACCAGACTGAAGAGGATCAAGAAGGTTGTTCCGGTGAAGGTAGGAGGAGAGTTGGTTAAAGATAGTACGCTCCAGAGTTTTGGAGAGAAAAGGAAGAAGAGAGACAGGTCTGTAGTTATTTACTTCAGACGGGTCAAGGGTGGGTTTTTTAAGGAGGGGGGTCACTCTGGCCTCTTTAAGAGAGTCCGGAAAGCAACCAAATGATAGAGATGTGTTAATGAGGTGGGTGAGGAAAGGAAGAAGATCAGAAGCAATTGACTGAAGAAGGTGAGAGGGAATAGGGTCAAGGGGGCAGGAGGTGGGGCGGGCAGAGGTTATTAGTGAAAGAACTTGATCCTGAGCTAGAGGGGTGAAAGAGGATAGAGAAGGAGCTGAATTTGTGGTTGGTAGAGTGGTGAGATCAGGAGGTGGGGTTGAGAAAGAAGAGCGAATGTCATCTACTTTTTTGTGAAGTAGTTGACAAAGTGAATTGGTAGAAGGGAGGAGGGGGGGTCAAGGAGGTTAGAGAAGATCGAGAAAAGTTTTTTGGGGTTAGAGAAAGAGGATTGAATTTTAGTCTGATAGAAAGATTGTTTGGCTGCAGAGATAGAGGCAGTGAAGGTGGAGAGAAGAGAGTGATAGGAAAGCAGGTCGCCAGGGTGTTTTGATTTCCTCCACTTCCTTTCTGCTGCCCGTATCGTGGCTCTCTCAGCGCGCACTGAGTCAGACAACCACGGGGCTGGGGAGGACTTACGAACCCGCCGTGAAGTAAGAGGACAGAGAGAGTCAAGAGAGGAGGACAGAGTAGAGAGGAATGTGTCTGTGGCAGAGTTGGGATGCATGAGGGAGAAGGAGTCAGCTGAAGGAAGTGCTGATAGAACAGTTGAGGAGAGAGAGGAGGGAGAGAGAGAGTGAAGGTTGCGACGGACAAGTGCAATATCTGATGAGATGAGATCATCAGATTGGGAGAGTGGGAGAGAGTAGGAAATGAAGAAATGGTCAGAGACATGAAGTGGAGTTACCTTGAGGTCGGAGGTGGAGCAGTTTCTGGTGAAGATGAGGTCAAGGTGGTTGCCAGCTTTGTGAGTTGGTGGAGAAGGAGCAAGTGAGAGAGAAAGAGACGAAAGTAGAAGAAGTAGATCGGATGACTTCTCAGACTGGATGTTGAAGTCACCAAGAAGAACAAGTGGTGGTCCATTTTCTGGGATGTTTGAGAGGAGGACATCAAGTTCCTCCAAGAAGTGTCCCAATGGGCCTGGTGGACGGTAGATGACAACAATGATTAGTTTGACTGGGTGAGTTACAGTTACAGCATGAAATTCAACGACTGTGTAGAGAAGTGTGGCAGTGGGTAAAGAGTGAAAGTCCAGTTGGGGTTGATGAGCAGACCTGTAATGTAATGTAATATTAAAAGGAGAAAGAAAAAGAGGACCATGACAGTTTGAACTGCCTTTTTGTTGTTGGAGCCAGAAATCTAAGTAATATAATGTACAACTTCATGGAGAAAAGGTACGAAATCATTTATAAATGTGTAATTTTGCCAACAGAATTAATAAATGTATAATAAATTATTATATTAACTATTATTCTTATATTCTGTTTACTTTGACTTCTAGAAAAGCAAAATACCACATTCTCTGCTGAAGTTTTGCCAGAATGTTCTGGTGTGTAAATTATAAAAATTATATGTGGGTGGTCTTCACAGGAACAACAGTTTGTATTGATGTGTAATATCTGTGAATTATTTTGAACGACACTTCTGTGAGGGGCCACACGGTGGGGTAGTGGTTAGCACTCTCGCCTTGCAGCAAGAAGACCCGGGTTCGAGCCCCGGTTGGAACAAGGGCCTTTCTGGATGGAGTTTGCATGTTCTCCCCGTGTGTGTGTGGGTTCTCTCCGGGTTCTCCGGCTTCCTCCCACAGTCCAAAAACATGCAATGTGGGGATTAGGTAAATTGAACACTCTAAATTGACCATAGGAGTGAGTGTGAGTGTGAATGTTTGTTTGTCTCTTTCTGTGTGTGGCCCTGCGATGGACTGGCGAACTGTCCAGGGTGTACCCCGCCTATCGCCCGATGTAGCTGAGATTGGCACAGCACCCCCCGCGACCCTCTGGCAGAGGATAAAGCGGTAGATGATGACTGACTGACTGACACTTCTGTGAGGAGTCATCCCAACTTTTTTTCCAGTCAATGTTGTTCCAATAAATACTAATAATAATTTGGAATAGACACAATTTCTTTCTGAAACAAGACACGGGCATACTTATTATTTCGAGGAAGTTTACGAAAAGAGATTTTTCCAACAGTGGGGAGGGAGACAGAAGTGGGTGGAGCTCTGTCAGTATCTCTAAAAAGCATTATTGAGCCTGATGGAAGGGCGTTAAATACAATTGCAAAATATTATGTGTTGATAGAAACTCTCTATAAGAGGAAATGCTTAGCCCAATTTATCTTAAAAGCATTGTTTAGTGTATTAAAGTTGATCATTATTCATAACAACCCTTTTTTGATATAATGTGTACCATTTTTCCAGATGAAGTTAGGCAAAAAACTTCCTTCCATGGATTGCATGTACGAGCAGCGTTGTCGGGATCATCAGGGACTCACTCTCTGCTCAGTCACAAACGCTGCAAGTACAACTTGAGACACAGCAGAGCGACAGTATAAAAACTCACAGAACTCGCTTTTTTAAACAGTTTCTTCCTGGCTACTGTCAGATTGATGGCAAAAAAAAACCTAATGGACTTCACTTAATTACCTGTGCAAAATTTTTATATATTATAAATGTGCAATATTTTTATATATTATAAATGTGCAATATTTTTTATATATTATAAATGTGCAATGTTCTTATATTTTATAAATGTGCAATATTTGTATATATTATAAATGTGCAATATTTTTATATATGATAATGTGCAATATGTTTATATTTTATAAATGTGCAATATTTTATATTTTATAAATGTGCAATATTTTTATATATTATAAATGTGCAATATTTTTATATATTATAAATGTGCAATGTTCTTATATTTTATAAATGTGCAATATTTTTATATTTTATAAATGTGCAATATTTTTATATATTATAAATGTGCAATATTTTTATATTTTATAAATGTGCAATATTTTTATATATTATAAATGTGCAATACATTTACTTATACTTTATACTCACTGTGTCCTCATGTTTATAATGATCTATATTTTATGTCTTAAACTTTCTTATTAGGGTTCATCTTTCGTAGCTGTATAGTGTTTTTAATCTTACCTCTTCATACTTTTTAACCTAAACTCTTAACTTTTACTATTTGAACTGATGACTCTGAGAGAATTCCAATGTGTTTTGACTGCTGGTTATGCACAAGTGGAAAATAAAGAACCTTGAACCTTGAACCTTGAAGTCATTCTATCAACACTCTGCCTTTTAGAGGGAAGTCCCTTTTGCAGCCACTGATTCAATTTGTTTTGAGTTTTTTTAATGAATGGAGAAAAATTCTTACTTTCTGATCTTTGGAGATAAGAATACTTAAGTATGTAACTTCTTCCTTGATCAGAATGTTGCAAATAGTTTGTATATTACAATCTTTCAAAGGTAAAAGTTCACATTTCTTTAGATTTAGATATAGACCTAAAGTGGTTCATTACATGAATGACAGCATTTTTCAGAAAGATTGTAATATCATCAGCAAGCTGACTGATGATGACATCACTACCCACAATAGAAATGTCCTTGTATAACACTGTTAATAACATGAGCGTTTGTGTACAAAGTAAAAACACATCAGGTGAAATCAGGTGAAATCAGGTGAAATCAGGCATCCCTGACAAATGCCCCGTTTCAGATTAAATCTATAAGGAAAGTCATATTTCAGTTTAATGGAGTTATTTCCATTAACATGTAAAGTTTTAATTGGTTTGCAGAAACATTTTTTTCTATTTTTCCACTAAATTATGGATGGAACTGATTTTGGATCCGTATTTATCGATGGAAAAAGTAGGCAGATTTGTGCTCCTCCTCCTCCTCCGACCGTCTCTTCCTCGTCTAATTTGTGTTGGAGTTCTAATAGAAGCTTCTTTATCCTCCGCTGATAAAACAAAGACATTTGACTTCTTCTGCTCTTTTAGCTTCGGCAGTGAGTGTTCCATACTGTTCCATACTGTCTGAAGAATGTTCCTAGTTAGTGTTGTAGGATTTTCCCTCTTTAGCCTTGTTGTAAAAAACCTTTTCATGCTTTAACAGGGAATTGTTTCATTTCCACTAAATGTATCAATGTTATTGGATAAAAGCCACAAATCAATGCAGACTGACTGGATCCTGCTGTGTTGCTCTAAGTGAAGGGTGTTTCATCTCCATACATTCACCATGTTTGCATAGCTTTATCTAAAGCTATGTTAAAGTCTCCACCCATTAAAAGAAGTCACAGTGTGAGTGTAAGCGTGGTTACTCCAGCAGAGCTCTCTGATTTCCAAAAGTTGACATCAGCAGATGTGGAATGACAGTTGTTTGGCAAATAAAAATCCGGCTTTCCTTTTACACATCTGCCTGAATCCCCAAGCATTTAAAGAAACAATCGAAAAAGACAAAGATATTAGTGAACATGAACAAGAAAAAAACTAGAAAGTGATCAATAACCAGTAAGGTAAGAGTCTATCACTGAGTGCCGCAGCACTCAGTGATAGATCTATCTTTGTCTTTTCGATTGTTTCTTTAAATGCTTGGGGATTCAGGCAGATGTGTAAAAGGAAAGCCGGATTTTTATTTGCCAAACAACTGTCATTCCACATCTGCTGATGTCAACTTTTGGAAATCAGAGAGCTCTGCTCTGAAAATAACGGTAAAGGGGAAAGAAAATAGAAAACACAGCTGCCTCAGTTATTAAATGGCCTTAAAAAGCAAAACATATCATTGGCTTTGCAAAGTCTTAGTTATAGTACATCAGAATATCTACTCTGAATGTAGTGTAAGTCAAACCAGAAGGTGTCAGTTCTGATAAATCCACCACCTCCTATGAAGTGTGCTGCTTTGTCTTCCTTAGAAAGATGTGGATCCGTTGTCGTGATCAGGTGATCAGGTGTGATGACGTCCTCTCTGCAGACACGTGTGATCAGCTGGACAACGATGTCTCTCTATGTTTGTTGTCCTTCTGCTGCTCTTTGTTTCTTTTCCTGTCGCGTTGGTTCCACATTGATCAAAAGTACTGTATTATTTAAGAAAACAGAAGTTAAGTTTTACCGTTTCCAGAGGAAACCGTGAAACTACATTCTGTTTTTATTCTGTAGTTTTCACAGTGTTCATGGTGCGTGAGAAGAAGGAGAGGGAATTAAAAAGATGGACAATCTCTAACACCCCCGGCAGGACACCATCACAGCACTGAGCAGCTCGTTCAGTCGATCCTGCTCTCAGCAGACCACACGTAATTATAAAAATAAAAAAAATAAACAGATACATTTTAAATAGTGAGTTTCATTAGACTCTAGAAAGAGCATGTAAAACTATAGGGAAATCAGTGTGTCACTTAGGATTTTATTTATGATCAATTTAGCTCTTTACTTTTATTACTTATTTCAGCTGTACATGTAATAGGAAAAAATAAAGCACTTTTTACTACATTTTTATTGATAATATATGATATGGTAATAAATTAGTGATAATATGTGTAACATAGCTCCATCACCTGGAGCTAAAGTGAACTGTCATTTAATTGTCCTCAAAATTATCACAAACACATTCATAATGAATATACTATTATAATTATTAATTATTATTATTATACTTATTATTATTATTATATGTTTCTGCCTGTTCCTCATTAAGCTGCACTATTTTATTAGTTATTATTTATTTGTATACGCTGTGATTTGCATTTCGGATTAAATCAATGACAATAAAGTTTAATCTAATCCAAACTATGCTACACTAGTGTGTTTTTCAAACATGTGCGATCAGCATCAAAAATGTGCATCGATGTACAAAAACGTGTGTGTGTGTGTGTGTTGAAGCACAGTCAGTCCTGTTCCACCGTGGGAGGGGCTTGCACCGTGGGAGGGGCTCGCTGTGGTTTCACCTGGAGAAGGCGGTGGATTTCTCAGGGAACACACGTCTATGGAGCCTTTTCCTTCATTCCTTCAATGGCTCTCCTTCTTCTGAGGTTAGTGAAGAGCAGCGCGAAGTTGACGACGTACGTGGACACGCAGACCATGCAGAAATCCCCCAGAACAAAGGCAAGAATAAAGGCGAGGTAGAGCGAGCCGGCCACTGACACCCAGGAGGAGACCACCAGACACAGAGCTGCTTTCTTAGATAGTGACAGACCTGCAATAAACACAAGAAATCATCAGAAAACACACCTGCATCTTTATCCTAGCTTCACTTACTTCATATCAAGTTCATTGCCGGATAGTTTAGTTATATGAGGTTCTGACTCTCAAAGGTCCAGTGTATTAAATGAAGGGATAAACAATTACCTCATAATATACTGTTTCTTATTATTACAGCAGAATGAGCCTTTTATGTTTATATCAGGAGCCGGGAAGCATGTTTTTACAATAGGGTCTGTCCACATGGAAACAAGTGTATAGGGTATTTTGTGTTTTATCATATTGACGTTTCATCCACATGGAAACGAGTGTATAGGGTATTTTGTGTTTTATCATATTGACGTTTCATCCACATGGAAACGAGTGTATAGGGTATTTTGTGTTTTATCATATTGGCGTTTCATCCACATGGAAACGAGTGTATAGGGTATTTTGTTTTTTATCATATTGACGTTTCATCCACATGGAAACGAGTGTATAGGGTTTTTTGTGTTTTATCATATTGACGTTTCATCCACATGGAAACGAGTGTATAGGGTTTTTTGTTTTTATCATATTGGCGTTTCATCCACATGGAAACGAGTGTATAGGGTTTCTTGTGTTTTATCATATTGGCGTTTCATCCACATGGAAACGAGTGTATAGGGTTTCTTGTGTTTTATCATATTGACGTTTCATCCACATGGAAACGAGTGTATAGGGTTTTTTGTGTTTTATCATATTGGCGTTTCATCCACATGGAAACGAGTGTATAGGGTTTTTTGTGTTTTATCATATTGGCGTTTCATCCACATGGAAACGAGTGTATAGGGTTTTTTGTGTTTTATCATATTGACGTTTCGTCCACATGGAAACGAGTGTATAGGGTATTTTGTGTTTTATCATATTGACGTTTCATCCACATGGAAACGAGTGTATAGGGTTTTTTGTGTTTTATCATATTGACGTTTCATCCACATGGAAACGAGTGTATAGGGTTTTTTGTTTTTATCATATTGGCGTTTCATCCACATGGAAACGAGTGTATAGGGTTTTTTGTGTTTTGTCATATTGACGTTTCATCCACATGGAAACGAGTGTATAGGGTTTTTTGTTTTTATCATATTGGCGTTTCATCCACATGGAAACGAGTGTATAGGGTTTTTTGTGTTTTATCATATTGGCGTTTCATCCACATGAAAACGAGTGTATAGGGTTTTTTGTGTTTTATCATATTGGCGTTTCATCCACATGAAAACGAGTGTATAGGGTTTTTTGTGTTTTATCATATTGGCGTTTCATCCACATGGAAACGAGTGTATAGGGTTTCTTGTGTTTTATCATATTGGCGTTTCATCCACATGAAAACGAGTGTATAGGGTTTCTTGTGTTTTATCATATTGGCGTTTCATCCACATGGAAACGAGTGTATAGGGTTTCTTGTGTTTTATCATATTGGCGTTTCATCCACATGGAAACGAGTGTATAGGGTTTCTTGTGTTTTATCATATTGGCGTTTCATCCACATGAAAACGAGTGTATAGGGTTTTTTGTGTTTTATCATATTGACGTTTCATCCACATGGAAACGAGTGTATAGGGTTTTTTGTGTTTTATCATATTGGCGTTTCATCCACATGGAAACGAGTGTATAGGGTTTCTTGTGTTTTATCATATTGGCGTTTCATCCACATGGAAACGAGTGTATAGGGTTTCTTGTGTTTTATCATATTGGCGTTTCATCCACATGAAAACGAGTGTATAGGGTTTTTTGTGTTTTATCATATTGGCGTTTCATCCACATGGAAACGAGTGTATAGGGTTTCTTGTGTTTTATCATATTGGCGTTTCATCCACATGAAAACGAGTGTATAGGGTTTTTTGTGTTTTATCATATTGACGTTTCATCCACATGGAAACGAGTGTATAGGGTTTTTTGTGTTTTATCATATTGGCGTTTCATCCACATGGAAACGAGTGTATAGGGTTTCTTGTGTTTTATCATATTGGCGTTTCATCCACATGGAAACGAGTGTATAGGGTTTCTTGTGTTTTATCATATTGGCGTTTCATCCACATGAAAACGAGTGTATAGGGTTTTTTGTGTTTTATCATATTGGCGTTTCATCCACATGGAAACGAGTGTATAGGGTTTCTTGTGTTTTATCATATTGGCGTTTCATCCACATGAAAACGAGTGTATAGGGTTTTTTGTGTTTTATCATATTGGCGTTTCATCCACATGGAAACGAGTGTATAGGGTATTTTGTGTTTTATCATGTTGGCGTTTCATCCACATGGAAACGAGTGTATAGGGTTTTTTGTGTTTTATCATATTGGCGTTTCATCCACATGGAAACGAGTGTATAGGGTATTTTGTGTTTTATCATATTGACGTTTCATCCACATGGAAACGAGTGTATAGGGTATTTTGTTTTTTATCATATTGGCGTTTCATCCACATGGAAACGAGTGTATAGGGTTTTTTGTGTTTTATCATATTGACGTTTCGGCGTTTCATCCACATGGAAACGAGTGTATAGGGTTTTTTGTGTTTTATCATATTGACGTTTCATCCACATGGAAACGAGTGTATAGGGTTTTTTGTTTTTATCATATTGGCGTTTCATCCACATGGAAACGAGTGTATAGGGTTTTTTGTGTTTTATCATATTGACGTTTCATCCACATGGAAACGAGTGTATAGGGTTTTTTGTGTTTTATCATATTGACGTTTCATCCACATGGAAACGAGTGTATAGGGTATTTTGTGTTTTATCATATTGACGTTTCATCCACATGGAAACGAGTGTATAGGGTATTTTGTTTTTTATCATATTGGCGTTTCATCCACATGGAAACGAGTGTATAGGGTTTTTTGTGTTTTATCATATTGACGTTTCATCCACATGGAAACGAGTGTATAGGGTTTTTTGTGTTTTATCATATTGACGTTTCATCCACATGGAAACGAGTGTATAGGGTTTTTTGTTTTTATCATATTGACGTTTCATCCACATGGAAACGAGTGTATAGGGTTTTTTGTGTTTTATCATATTGACGTTTCATCCACATGGAAACGAGTGTATAGGGTTTTTTGTGTTTTATCATATTGACGTTTCATCCACATGGAAACGAGTGTATAGGGTTTTTTGTTTTTATCATATTGACGTTTCATCCACATGGAAACGAGTGTATAGGGTTTTTTGTTTTTATCATATTGACGTTTCATCCACATGGAAACGAGTGTATAGGGTTTCTTGTGTTTTATCATATTGGCGTTTCATCCACATGGAAACGAGTGTATAGGGTTTCTTGTGTTTTATCATATTGGAGTTTCATCCACATGGAAACGAGTGTATAGGGTTTCTTGTGTTTTATCATATTGGCGTTTCATCCACATGGAAACGAGTGTATAGGGTTTCTTGTGTTTTATCATATTGGCGTTTCATCCACATGAAAACGAGTGTATAGGGTTTTTTGTGTTTTATCATATTGGCGTTTCATCCACATGGAAACGAGTGTATAGGGTATGTTGTGTTTTATCATATTGGCGTTTCATCCACATGGAAACGAGTGTATAGGGTATGTTGTGTTTAATCATCTTGGAGTTTCATCCACATGGAAACGAGTGTATAGGGTTTTTTGTGTTTTATCATATTGGCGTTTCATCCACATGGAAACGGCGTCTTAGGAGACCTGAAATAGTATTTTTTGAAAAGCCGTCCAGAGCAGGAAAACCCTTACATAATACTTTGGGGAAATGATGATGTCATAGTCCCAGCTGTCTCTTACACTGGCATTTACTGTCTATATCGTCATCATTGTTGTTGTCAGTGATTCTCAGTGATTCTCTCTCTTTTCTGTGATCAGATAGCAATCACATACATAGTATTAACATGTGGGGCGGGGACTGTGGGTGGAGCGGAGACGCATCAGAGACTCTTTGGATTTACACTGCTGCTCCATGTGGTCACAATGCGTCCCGAACCACCTCCACAGATCATATAACAATCCGGTATGTTTACACCTAAACTTACAAGTGGTCAGGCACTATCCCACTGCAATCTGATCACAGAAAACACATTCTACTGCCAGGTGTAAAGGACAGGTGTCTGTGACTCTCTCGTGCAGCAGAACTGGCCATTTCTGTCTTGGAAAGTATTTGTTTATTTATTTATTATTCATCCACATGGAAACGAGTGTATAGGGTATTTTGTGTTTTATCATGTTGGCGTTTCATCCACATGGAAACGAGTGTATGGGTTTTTTTGTGTTTTATCATATTGGCGTTTCATCCACATGGAAACGAGTGTATAGGGTTTCTTGTGTTTTATCATATTGGCGTTTCATCCACATGAAAACGAGTGTATAGGGTTTTTTGTGTTTTATCATATTGGCGTTTCATCCACATGGAAACGAGTGTATAGGGTATTTTGTGTTTTATCATGTTGGCGTTTCATCCACATGGAAACGAGTGTATAGGGTTTTTTGTGTTTTATCATATTGACGTTTCATCCACATGGAAACGAGTGTATAGGGTTTTTTGTTTTTATCATATTGGCGTTTCATCCACATGGAAACGAGTGTATAGGGTATTTTGTGTTTTATCATGTTGGCGTTTCATCCACATGGAAACGAGTGTATAGGGTTTTTTGTGTTTTATCATATTGACGTTTCATCCACATGGAAACGAGTGTATAGGGTATGTTGTGTTTTATCATATTGGCGTTTCATCCACATGGAAACGAGTGTATAGGGTATTTTGTGTTTTATCATGTTGGCGTTTCATCCACATGGAAACGAGTGTATAGGGTTTTTTGTGTTTTATCATATTGACGTTTCATCCACATGGAAACAAGTGTACAGGGTTTTTTGTGTTTTATCATATTGGCGTTTCATCCACATGGAAACGAGTGTATAGGGTATTTTGTGTTTTATCATGTTGGCGTTTCATCCACATGGAAACGAGTGTATAGGGTTTCTTGTGTTTTATCATATTGGCGTTTCATCCACATGGAAACGAGTGTATAGGGTTTTTTGTGTTTTATCATATTGGCGTTTCATCCACATGGAAACGAGTGTATAGGGTTTCTTGTGTTTTATCATATTGGCGTTTCATCCACATGGAAACGAGTGTATAGGGTTTTTTGTGTTTTATCATATTGGCGTTTCATCCACATGGAAACGAGTGTATAGGGTTTCTTGTGTTTTATCATATTGGCGTTTCATCCACATGAAAACGAGTGTATAGGGTTTTTTGTGTTTTATCATATTGGCGTTTCATCCACATGGAAACGAGTGTATAGGGTTTCTTGTGTTTTATCATATTGGCGTTTCATCCACATGGAAACGAGTGTATAGGGTTTCTTGTGTTTTATCATATTGGCGTTTCATCCACATGAAAACGAGTGTATAGGGTTTTTTGTGTTTTATCATATTGACGTTTCATCCACATGGAAACGAGTGTATAGGGTTTTTTGTGTTTTATCATATTGGCGTTTCATCCACATGGAAACGAGTGTATAGGGTTTCTTGTGTTTTATCATATTGGCGTTTCATCCACATGGAAACGAGTGTATAGGGTTTCTTGTGTTTTATCATATTGGCGTTTCATCCACATGAAAACGAGTGTATAGGGTTTTTTGTGTTTTATCATATTGGCGTTTCATCCACATGGAAACGAGTGTATAGGGTTTTTTGTGTTTTATCATATTGGCGTTTCATCCACATGGAAACGAGTGTATAGGGTTTTTTGTGTTTTATCATATTGGCGTTTCATCCACATGGAAACGAGTGTATAGGGTATGTTGTGTTTTATCATATTGGCGTTTCATCCACATGGAAACGAGTGTATAGGGTTTCTTGTGTTTTATCATATTGGCGTTTCATCCACATGGAAACGAGTGTATAGGGTTTTTTGTGTTTTATCATATTGGCGTTTCATCCACATGGAAACGAGTGTATAGGGTATGTTGTGTTTTATCATATTGGCGTTTCATCCACATGGAAACGAGTGTATAGGGTTTTTTGTGTTTTATCATATTGGCGTTTCATCCACATGGAAACGAGTGTATAGGGTTTTTTGTGTTTTATCATATTGACGTTTCATCCACATGGAAACGAGTGTATAGGGTTTTTTGTGTTTTATCATATTGGCGTTTCATCCACATGGAAACGAGTGTATAGGGTTTCTTGTGTTTTATCATATTGGCGTTTCATCCACATGGAAACGAGTGTATAGGGTTTCTTGTGTTTTATCATATTGGCGTTTCATCCACATGAAAACGAGTGTATAGGGTTTTTTGTGTTTTATCATATTGGCGTTTCATCCACATGGAAACGAGTGTATAGGGTTTTTTGTGTTTTATCATATTGGCGTTTCATCCACATGGAAACGAGTGTATAGGGTTTTTTGTGTTTTATCATATTGGCGTTTCATCCACATGGAAACGAGTGTATAGGGTATGTTGTGTTTTATCATATTGGCGTTTCATCCACATGGAAACGAGTGTATAGGGTTTCTTGTGTTTTATCATATTGGCGTTTCATCCACATGAAAACGAGTGTATAGGGTTTTTTGTGTTTTATCATATTGGCGTTTCATCCACATGGAAACGAGTGTATAGGGTATGTTGTGTTTTATCATATTGGCGTTTCATCCACATGGAAACGAGTGTATAGGGTTTTTTGTGTTTTATCATATTGGCGTTTCATCCACATGGAAACGAGTGTATAGGGTTTTTTGTGTTTTATCATATTGACGTTTCATCCACATGGAAACGAGTGTATAGGGTATTTTGTTTTTTATCATATTGGCGTTTCATCCACATGGAAACGAGTGTATAGGGTTTTTTGTGTTTTATCATATTGGCGTTTCATCCACATGGAAACGAGTGTATAGGGTATTTTGTTTTTTATCATATTGGCGTTTCATCCACATGGAAACGAGTGTATAGGGTTTTTTGTGTTTTATCATATTGGCGTTTCATCCACATGGAAACGAGTGTATAGGGTTTTTTGTGTTTTATCATATTGGCGTTTCATCCACATGGAAACGAGTGTATAGGGTATGTTGTGTTTTATCATATTGGCGTTTCATCCACATGGAAACGAGTGTATAGGTATTTTTGTGTTTTATCATATTGGCGTTTCATCCACATGGAAACGAGTGTATAGGGTTTTTTGTGTTTTATCATATTGGCGTTTCATCCACATGGAAACGAGTGTATAGGGTATGTTGTGTTTTATCATATTGGCGTTTCATCCACATGGAAACGAGTGTATAGGGTTTTTTGTGTTTTATCATATTGGCGTTTCATCCACATGGAAACGAGTGTATGGGTTTTTTGTGTTTTATCATATTGGCGTTTCATCCACATGGAAACGAGTGTATAGGGTATTTTGTGTTTTATCATATTGGCGTTTCATCCACATGGAAACGAGTGTATAGGGTATGTTGTGTTTTATCATATTGGCGTTTCATCCACATGGAAACGAGTGTATAGGGTTTTTTGTGTTTTATCATATTGGCGTTTCATCCACATGGAAACGAGTGTATAGGGTTTTTTGTGTTTTATCATATTGGCGTTTCATCCACATGGAAACGAGTGTATAGGGTTTTTTGTGTTTTATCATATTGGCGTTTCATCCACATGGAAACGAGTGTATAGGGTATGTTGTGTTTTATCATATTGGCGTTTCATCCACATGGAAACGAGTGTATAGGGTTTCTTGTGTTTTATCATATTGGCGTTTCATCCACATGAAAACGAGTGTATAGGGTTTTTTGTGTTTTATCATATTGGCGTTTCATCCACATGGAAACGAGTGTATAGGGTATGTTGTGTTTTATCATATTGGCGTTTCATCCACATGGAAACGAGTGTATAGGGTTTTTTGTGTTTTATCATATTGGCGTTTCATCCACATGGAAACGAGTGTATAGGGTTTTTTGTGTTTTATCATATTGGCGTTTCATCCACATGGAAACGAGTGTATAGGGTATTTTGTTTTTTATCATATTGGCGTTTCATCCACATGGAAACGAGTGTATAGGGTTTTTTGTGTTTTATCATATTGGCGTTTCATCCACATGGAAACGAGTGTATAGGGTATTTTGTTTTTTATCATATTGGCGTTTCATCCACATGGAAACGAGTGTATAGGGTTTTTTGTGTTTTATCATATTGGCGTTTCATCCACATGGAAACGAGTGTATAGGGTTTTTTGTGTTTTATCATATTGGCGTTTCATCCACATGGAAACGAGTGTATAGGGTATGTTGTGTTTTATCATATTGGCGTTTCATCCACATGGAAACGAGTGTATAGGTATTTTTGTGTTTTATCATATTGGCGTTTCATCCACATGGAAACGAGTGTATAGGGTTTTTTGTGTTTTATCATATTGGCGTTTCATCCACATGGAAACGAGTGTATAGGGTTTTTTGTGTTTTATCATATTGGCGTTTCATCCACATGGAAACGAGTGTATAGGGTATGTTGTGTTTTATCATATTGGCGTTTCATCCACATGGAAACGAGTGTATAGGGTTTCTTGTGTTTTATCATATTGGCGTTTCATCCACATGAAAACGAGTGTATAGGGTTTTTTGTGTTTTATCATATTGGCGTTTCATCCACATGGAAACGAGTGTATAGGGTATGTTGTGTTTTATCATATTGGCGTTTCATCCACATGGAAACGAGTGTATAGGGTATTTTGTTTTTTATCATATTGGCGTTTCATCCACATGGAAACGAGTGTATAGGGTTTTTTGTGTTTTATCATATTGGCGTTTCATCCACATGGAAACGAGTGTATAGGGTATGTTGTGTTTTATCATATTGGCGTTTCATCCACATGGAAACGAGTGTATAGGGTTTTTTGTGTTTTATCATATTGGCGTTTCATCCACATGGAAACGAGTGTATAGGGTTTCTTGTGTTTTATCATATTGGCGTTTCATCCACATGGAAACGAGTGTATAGGGTTTCTTGTGTTTTATCATATTGGCGTTTCATCCACATGGAAACGAGTGTATAGGGTTTTTTGTGTTTTATCATATTGGCGTTTCATCCACATGGAAACGAGTGTATAGGGTATTTTGTGTTTTATCATATTGACGTTTCATCCACATGGAAACGAGTGTATAGGGTTTCTTGTGTTTTATCATATTGGCGTTTCATCCACATGGAAACGAGTGTATAGGGTATTTTGTGTTTTATCATATTGACGTTTCATCCACATGGAAACGAGTGTATAGGGTTTCTTGTGTTTTATCATATTGGCGTTTCATCCACATGGAAACGAGTGTATAGGGTTTCTTGTGTTTTATCATATTGGCGTTTCATCCACATGGAAACGAGTGTATAGGGTTTTTTGTGTTTTATCATATTGGCGTTTCATCCACATGGAAACGAGTGTATAGGGTTTTTTGTGTTTTATCATATTGGCGTTTCATCCACATGGAAACGAGTGTATAGGGTATGTTGTGTTTTATCATATTGGCGTTTCATCCACATGGAAACGAGTGTATAGGGTTTTTTGTGTTTTATCATATTGGCGTTTCATCCACATGGAAACGAGTGTATAGGGTTTTTTGTGTTTTATCATATTGGCGTTTCATCCACATGGAAACGAGTGTATAGGGTTTTTTGTGTTTTATCATATTGGCGTTTCATCCACATGGAAACGGCGTCTTAGGAGACCTGAAATAGTATTTTTTGAAAAGCCGTCCAGAGCAGGAAAACCCTTACATAATACTTTGGGGAAATGATGATGTCATAGTCCCAGCTGTCTCTTACACTGGCATTTACTGTCTATATCGTCATCATTGTTGTTGTCAGTGATTCTCAGTGATTCTCTCTCTTTTCTGTGATCAGATAGCAATCACATACATAGTATTAACATGTGGGGCGGGGACTGTGGGTGGAGCGGAGACGCATCAGAGACTCTTTGGATTTACACTGCTGCTCCATGTGGTCACAATGCGTCCCGAACCACCTCCACAGATCATATAACAATCCGGTATGTTTACACCTAAACTTACAAGTGGTCAGGCACTATCCCACTGCAATCTGATCACAGAAAACACATTCTACTGCCAGGTGTAAAGGACAGGTGTCTGTGACTCTCTCGTGCAGCAGAACTGGCCATTTCTGTCTTGGAAAGTATTTGTTTATTTATTTATTTGTTGCTAGTCGCTTTTTGACAAAGTCACTCAGTTGTCAAGACTGTTGTTTGGTCTGTTTACTTTATGATAACTTTTATTTTCTCTGTTGAAAAGGACACCTCAATGAGATAACCTGTATAAATATAGATTAAATTAGAACCCCTCTTGTTTCATGCTGTGTCTGTTTCTGTGCTTGTATGCATTGTCATTTCACAGCAGCTTCACAGACCTGTGTACTACAGCGTCTTCATGTTTCATGTGGATGGAGACATTTACTCAAAAGATGCCCTCTAAAGAATTATTAGGCCGATAGAGAAAAAGATTGTTTACGTTTTGTTCCATTTCCATGTTTATGTGGTTTAAACAGCTTTTTATATATACATATACACATATATATATACACACATATACATATATATATACATACATACACACATATATGTATATGTATATACATATATACATATATACATATACATATGTATATATGTATATGTATAATGCTAACTGAAGGCTACATAGATTCTCCAACACAGGGAAAGGATGAGTTGAAGGATTTCCAGCTACAAACATGCACATTCAACAATAAATGTTTATACACTTTACACATGTGTACCTTTAAATGGCTCACCTAATAAAATCTACGCTATCTAAGGATATTGTTGCCACTTAATCTTGCTGTTAGTCTTGTATGACTGGAAGCTGAAGTTTGTGTCTCTTTGTAAATCATTCACTTCTCAAACTAAAGCGGGAATCGAGAAAATCTATGATTTGACTTCATGACGCAGGAGCTGTTGATCCACTGCTGCCTCCATCAGTGACTTCAAACGTGTGACAGCTCAGTGGCACAAACTTACCCAAAAGGCAGCAGTGGATCAGACGTGCCAGTGTCACAGAAGGCTACGAATATGACCTTCTCTATGGAGTTAGGTGCAGGAAAGTGGGCGTGTTCCATACAGAACAAGATGAAACAGCAGAACTGTTGTCGAGCTACGCGGGTGAGGTAAAGATGGTTTCCACTGGCAGCCATGTTTTCCAGCAGGGTTCTGTGAGAACTGTGTGCAGTGTGGGCTCAGTCACAGAACACTGAGTACAGAGGACAATGAAGGACTAACCGAGGCCCAGCTGCACAGTGTAGAACAGGAGGCCCAGCAGGCTGTTGGGCTGGTTCAGAGGGTTCTCTTTAGCCACGAACAACTGGACCAAGCCAAAGCCACGCCCCCATCTGTCATCAGACAAAGCACATGAGAAGGAAATGAAAACAGCAAATCATTGAAGTTATTTCAATAATATTATTGAAGGAGGAGTCTGCGACAGTAGGGCTGCAACGATTCATTGATTACTAAATTCCCCTATAGATCTCCCTGAGTTAACATCATTAGTTTCATCATCTAAACCATCAACCTGTCAGTTAGATCCTATCCCCACCAAACTGTTTAAAGATGTGTTTCCTTTAATTAACAGCTCTATATTAACTCAAATTAATCTATCCTTATTAACTGGATATGTGCCCCAAACGTTTAAAATAGCAGTTATTAAACCCCTTCTCAAAAAAGCGACCCTTGACCCAGATATTTTAGCTAATTACCGACCTATATCTAATCTTCCCTTTGTTTCTAAAATCTTAGAAAAGGCAGTTGCTAATCTATGATGTGAATATTTGCGCATTAATGGCCTGTTTGAAGATTTTCAGTCAGGTTTTAGATTAAACCATAGCACAGAAACAGCACTAGTTAAAGTCAGTAATGATCTTCTCTTGGCTTCAGATAATGGTCTAGTTTCTTTACTTGTCCTGTTAGATCTTAGTGCTGCATTTGACACCATTGATCATAATATTCTACTGCAGAGATTGGAGCAGACTCTTGGTATCACAGGTGCTGCCCTCTGCTGGTTTAAATCATACTTATCTGATAGATTCCAGTTTGTTCATGTTAATGATAAAGCCTCACTACAAACTAAAGTTAATTGTGGAGTTCCACAAGGCTCAGTGCTTGGGCCTATACTTTTTACCTTATATATGCTTCCTCTAGGGAACATTATTAGAAAGCACAACATACACTTTCATTGTTATGCAGATGACACACAGCTATATTTATCAATGAGGCCGGATGAAATAAATCAGGTTGTTCAACTCCAGGAATGTCTCAGAGACATTAAGTCCTGGATGACCTGTAACTTTCTACTTTTAAACTTTTATACTCGGCCCTAAACAACTCAGAGAAAAACTTTCTGATCACATTGTCACTTTAGATGACATCACCATGGCTTCCAGTTCCACTGTGAGGAACCTTGGAATTACTTTTGACCAGGAAATGTCATTTGACTCACACATAAAACTCATTTCCAGAACAGCCTTCTTCCACCTGCGGAACATTATGAAAATTAGAAACATTCTGTCTTTACAGGATGCTGAAAAACTAGTTCATGCTTTTGTTACATCTAGATTAGATTACTGTAACTCCTTATTATCAGGATGTTCCAACAAGTCTGTTAGAACCCTTCAGTTCATTCAAAATGCTGCAGCACAAGTTCTGACAGGAACTAGAGAGAGAGACCATATAACTCCAGTGTTAGCTTCTCTACACTGGCTCCACCCACAGTTTAGAATTCAATTTAAAATCCTCCTCCTCACGTACAAAGCACTTAATGGTCACGCCCCTTCATACCTGAAAGACCTAGTCTTACCTTATCACCCTAACAGACCACTTAGGTCACAAAATACAGGTTTACTTGTGGTTCCCAGAGTCTGCAAGAGCAGAATGGGAGGCAGAGCCTTTAGTTACCAGGCTCCTCCTCTCCTGTGGAACCAGCTTCCAATGACAGTTTGGGAGGCGGAGCCTCTCTCTGTATTTAAAGTTAGACTTCAAACTTTCCTTTTTGATAAAGTTTATAGTTAGAGCTGGTTCAGGGAAACCTGGACCATCTCTTAGTTCTGCTGCTATAGACCTAGACTGCTGGGGGATTTTCCTGTGGTGCACGCACATTCACTCTCTCACACTCAAGGTATGAATATGACTTTTTATATGTCATTAACCTTGTCTCTTTCTCTCCCTAGTTTGTGTCTTTCCTTCCTTCCCTCTCTCTCTCTCTGTATTCTCATCTTGCAGGTTGCAGGATCCAGATCCAGTTTTCGAGGCTATCCATATCATACATATCATCAACATTATTATTGTGCTATAATTAAAAGTCGATATCATTAACTGTATAAACTTGTAACTTGATACAGTTGTTGTGTATCTGCTCCTGGTCTCTCTCTCTCTTCTGTCTCTACCTCATCTCCCTCTTGTCCATTCTCTCCCCCCTTTCTGTCCCCCACCTCTCCTCTGTCCCCCATTTTCCTTTCACCCTGACCGGTCGAGGCAGATGCTGCACATCTGTGAGTCTGGTTCTGTCAGAGATTTCTTCTTCTGTTAAGAGGGAGTTTTTTCTCTCCACTGATGCCTAGTGTTTGCTCATTGTGTGAACTGTTGTGTTTCTCTGCTCTCCTTGATGTTGTCTATGTACAGACCTGAGATCATGTATGTTAGGATTTGGCGCTATACAAATAACATTGAATTGAATTGAATTGAATTGATCTGCATATATATTGGTGATGGATTAGTCTGTTTTAGTAGATTTGTTTTGACAAATATTTAAAAATCTCAGATTTATCAGTATTTTCTGGATTCTTTGCTCCATCTAACAAAGACATCACTGGGAAACATTCTGACGTTTTATGGAGCAAACAACAAAGAAAATGAGTTGCAATCAGACAATAAGGACAATTATAACAATATGGCTGATATTAATCTTTTGTTGATCTCTCATTCTGAGAAAATACAAAACTTTATCAATAATAAATAATAAAAGAAATCTTGAACTTAACTTAAATGAACCTTTATTGAAAAATGTCTTCCCCAATTATCATCCATTTATAAACTGTCTGACAACAAAGTGTATAAACCTACATCAACAAGTAAACATTAGCTTTGTCCTTCTTTTCTTTGGGATTGACTTGATTTTACTATTGCACTTTGATATCTATCTATTTTTGATTGATTGATTGAACCTGATTACCTGATTTTAACCCTGCTAATAATGTTCTTGCAGCAGCTTTTGTCTTAGTTGTATTGATCAGTGTATGTTTTTATTACATGAATCACATTGTGTATAAAAAGTGTTGTATAAATACGATTGTGTGACTGGTTGTTACATAGTGACATGTTGTTGCGTTGCCTCGCAGGTTTTGTGTAGATTAACTGAAGTAAATGTAACGGTAGCGCGTGACTGCATCACCTCTAACTCCTCTCTCATGTGAGCGGAACTGAACACGTGGCAGTGAGCTCTGTGTGTGTGTGTGTGTGTGTGTGTGTGTGTGGAAGATGAACAGACACAGCTGGAGTTACCTGGAGGTGAAAACCTTGGAGCAGCTCACTGACTCCCCCAGGTCACACATCGCCCTGTAATCCGGGTCTGCCTCTCTGGACAGCTCCACGTGAAGCGCATACACAGACAGAACCAGACCAACGACGCACAACACAATCCGCACTCTCTTCTCCCAGCTGGGCATCTTGTGAGGTCCAGTCGCTGCCATGTCTGTGTTCGTGTCTGCACGAGTCTGACTGCGTGAACTCTCTGTGAGGATGACGTGTAGACGCACAGGTCCTCGCTTCTGATTGGTCACAAAGTCTTTTGCAGCTGACTGTCATTGGTCCAGATGTTAGGGGGAAAAAACCCGGTGTGGACTTCAGTCTGACTTTGGACTGTGGGAAGTGTCTACATGCCACTGTAACCCCACTGAAGCCCCGTCCACGTATACGTTCTAGCCATGGTCCAAGGCCCCTCAGGGGGGCGCCAGAGATCACATGGAGGGCACAGAGCTTTGTTTGCTCTGAGGTTGTCATGTTATTAGCTGTTGTTGTGGATGTGTGTGTGTGTAATGTGTGCCCATGTATTACTAATGTTGTGGGGACCTAAACCTGTTTACACAGTCACATTATGGGGACTTGTCTTCCTTGTGGGGACAAAAATCAAGTCCCCACAACGTAAATGACTACATTTTAAGGTGAAGACATGTTTTAGGTTGACGTTAGGATTAGGATTAGGATTAGGCCAGTAGTAACTGTGGTTAAGGTTAGAGTAAGTCTCCAGGAAATAAATGTAAATCAATGCAATGTCCCCTCAAGTCATGAATGTCGAACATGTGTGTGTGTGTGTGTATGAATGAATGCTTGTGTGTCAGTGATGAGGCACTGTGGTTGCTATGGGTTACTTGCACACCTGTGGACATGGGTGGTTCATTAGTCACACAAAGGTTGATGAGGGATTGGCAGGGAATTAGGATCAGGGAACCATGTGTGTGTGTGTGTGTGTGTGTGTGTGTGTGTGTGAGACGGCTGAATGCGTCGTGTGACAGTCTTAGTATTTTTGTCCTTTTGCACAAGCTAGTTCTTAGTCTTTTTGTAGGTGTTTTTTAAAGATTTGTTTGTTAATAAAGTGTCAAACTCATTCCCATGGAGGAGCTCATTTTTACACACCATGAGTTGGAAATGTCTTCAAATTCCCTCAGGTGGCCATTTTTGTTGTGGCAATATTACATTTAGAACATTCTAATCACACAATGCTCTGCAAGCCATTTTTGATCCATCCTTTAAATGTATTTACTTATTAAACTATTTATTACCTCTGTGACCTCTGAACGTCTGTGACCATGACTTAACCAGACTGCATAAGCAAGTCTCGTCAGGTCATTTAGCAGCTAGACCTGATCACATTCCTGTTATATCTGTACAACTAAATATCATGTCTGACAAACGTAAAAGAACCATCAACAAAGAAATCCAGACCGTTTCTCAAGAGTGACCTATCCATATACTGTAGAGCAAAAACCTACAACTGCTCTTTATTTTTGCAAATAAACATTTGTAATTATTCACTCATTATTCTTTTATTGTGTGTGTGTGTGTGTGTGTGTGTGGACAGGTCTTCATGTTGGGGGGCCTGGTTTGTCTTGGACCCATCAAATGGGTCTTCAAAGAAAAAGGTTGTGAACCACTGCATTATACAGTTCGACATCTGCACTGTGTGACGTGAGAAATACTATATTGTATATACATGTGACATAATCCATTTTTCTACAATAGTGACGTGGTGTGAAAAAATAGACATCACAAGAATCTGCCTCTGTTACCCCCATCCTGAAAGGGCAGGGTTGGATCCTGCTGACCTCAATAACTATCGGCCAATTTCCAACCTCCAGTTTCTCAGCAAGATCCCTGAAAGAGTAGTTTCTGCCCATCTCCATCATCACATGTCCACCAATGAGCTCTATGTAACATTCCAATCTGCCTACAGGACCCTCCATAGGACTGACACGGCCCTGGTCAAGATCACGAATGATCTTGTGATGGCTGCCGACTCTGGTTGCATCAACATCCTGGTCTTGCTTGCTTAGACGCCTTTCCACCAACCTGGGTGTCATTCTGGACTCTACTCTATCATTTAACACACACATCAAATCTGTCACAAAATCAGCATTTTTTCATCTCAAAAAATATCTCCCGACTCCAGCTGTCGATGAAACCCTCGTCCATTCCTTCATCACATCACGCCTGGACTACTGTAATGCCGTCCTGTTTGGGGTCCCGAAGAAAACCCTGGATAGGATCCAACACGTCCAGAACTCTGCTGCTAGGGTTCTCACTCGGACCAAACCTTGGCAACACATCACCCCCACACTGAAACAACTGCACTGGCTCCCCGTTAAGTTCCGGATCACCTTCAAGCTTCTCCTCCTTTGCTGCAAGTCTCTCCATTCACTTGCTCCACATCATCTGTCCGACCTCCTCCATGTTGGCACAGCGCCCCCTGTGGGGGGTAAAGCAGTAGATGATGGATGGTTAGGGTAAGGAGATATACACAGTGAAAAACAAGGTACACACTTACAGAATGTTGCTTTCACTTCTGCAGTATTGCCAGAGAAGTACCATTTGATGGTCACCTGCTGCACATATGCCTTTTAAAATTTAAACAAGAAAATGAATGTTCCTTCCACTGTACATCGTATGTGTATGTTTACAATTTGACCAGGTGATTTCACTTTTTATTCAAGCAAATATTCAGTCGACATGTTATTATTGTGTGTGGACAATTATTGTTCATTTTCGTCTCTGTAAAAAAAAGAATTGTACCTTTTCAGTGTGTACATTACTGTACCATAGTATTGTGAAGGTACATACTTTATGTTTCTGAATTATACTTAAACTGGCACAGTTTCATAAGGTATTACTTAATGAGTACAACACTGTCTATCAGCAACAACCATGTGTACTCTGTACCTCTTCTTTTGAGTGTGTGGAGGTCATTATGTCTACGAGTGTCCTCACAGCTCAGTGTTTGTCTCAGTGAGATAATGTGACACTCAACTCAAAAGGAATATATCTCAGACAGTAACAACAATCCAAATACAATAATATAAGTAACAATGAGGATTGCTGTAATAACAACAACAACAACAACAACAACAATAATAATATTCTACAACATCTATACATATCAACAGAACCCTAACACAATCTGCCCTTTATCTACTGAGACAGTTTGACAAATCTAATGTAAATCCAAGTGATTAAAGGAACATACAGATGCAAAGGAGTTAGCTGAACGTAACAGGCACAGAACTCAAAGTAAGATTAAGATTTCAATCTTGAAGTTGATCAATATAGTTTTACAAAGATATAGGCCAACAATTCGGGACCCACAGATGGGTCCCCCCACAACAAATTTGCAGAATCCGACCATTTATTTAAGATTTGTGTGAATTGTATAAATATGATTACTGAATTAATTGTCAACTATTTTGATTATTTATTAATTACTGTTTTTTTTTTTTTTTTTTTTTAATAATTAAAACAAATTCTCAGACTTTTCAGATTCTTACATTTGAATATTATCTTGTTTCTTTGCTCCACAAAAACAAAACAGAATGATTTTTGTTTGTGGACAAAAGACATCAAAAGACAGAACATCATCATTTCAGGGTTTTAATCAAGTTAATTATTCATCGAAAAAATTATCGTCAGATAATCAAATTCTGGTTTAATTATATAGCACCAATTCAAAACATACATTATCTCAAGGCACTTAACATGGTAATGTCATGTTGCAGCCAATATAACATGTTTAAAATGACATTTGAATTAATTTACCAAACATCTTTCAGAAATGATTTGTTTACCAATTCAAAACTGGGTGTTACGGATATAGCTGTTACATTATGCACAGATTTGCTTTAATGGTAGTTTCTTCAAAATTTGGATTACCATATACAGTGTAATATAATATAATATAATATAATACAATACAATACAATACAATACAATATAATATAATATAATATAATGTAATATAATATAATATAATATAATATAATATAATATCATATAATACAATACAATATAATATAATATAATATAATATAATACAATATAATATAATACAATATAATATACTAATTATTATTAGTAATAATAATATAATTATCATCACAATAGGTGCTGCTGGCAAAGCTGCCACTATTATTTATAACACAATGAAAGTATCATATTATTATTACTAATGTAAAAAATAGTTGTTTTCTTCTTTTAAATGTCTTCAAAGAGTTTGGAGTGTTCCACTCGTGTTTCCTGATGTGGATCTTTCTCAACTAACTAACTTCCCATAAACAGCGTCGCCACAACCCAAAAACACACAGACCCTTGTGTGTGGACCCATGTCCCGCCTTCCACGCGTCCTCCTCTCCTATTGGACAGTCGACGGAACGTCGCCTCACCTGGTTGGCTAGTCACTTGTCACTCAAACGCAACAAGGAAAAGCTACGAAGAGGCGGCAGACGGACAAAAACAAGTGTTAGCAGCGACACTGTGGGATTCAGAGCACATTTCTAAATGTTTGGTTTGGTTTACATGGCCGGACAATCTTCCGGTACCTGCGACAACCTCTACAAGATGTCGCGTGTGATGAAATAACGCAGAAAGGCCTGCTTCAGTGTCCCGGAGCTTCAGGTAACTAGCCTACGCCCCTGCGTCAACAGTGGCTCAGCAGGTCTTTGTCACGGAGAGAGCTCGTGTCCTGCACTTCCTCAGTGTCGCTAGTGAAAATACACACTCGTGTTCAGGTTTCTTTCACTTCTCGTGTCAGGCTAACACTCGTCAAGTCACTCCTCGCTCTTTCGTTCTCCTTTTTTTTTAAAAAAAAGGCCCATAATTACTGTCAATTCATAGGTATTTCAATGAAATATTCGTATATTTACCATCGCAATATGAGAGCTGCTCCTCTTTTATTTATCTAAGTATGTATCTAGTGTGAGACCAATGCAGTTTGACTTCTTAAAACTTCTTAATTAACACATTCTTGATAACTTTAGAGATATATCTGAGGCAAAACTTTCATATATGTTCAACCTTTTTAATAATAATATTGAGTAGACTTCTTATTATTACATATTGTTACTGGGTTATTGCACATCCCTATTCGAGATGTTTTAATCTTGCAAATGTGTTTCATTGTTGCTGTGAAAGTACGTGACAGTACAATAAGAGTGAGTGAGGTGTGTGTGTGTGTGTGTGTAAACTAAAGTACTACAGTGGGCAGGACTGTTGGATCATAGTTTAAAGGTCATGTGCAGGTTGGATCATGGCTGTCATCAGATTTTCATACTTTCACAACCATGTTATCAAATTATTATTTTTTTGGCCCCAAACCATGTATTTATGTATAGATGGCTTTCACAGAGGAGTAATGATCTGAATGATCTGAATGATCTGAAATCAGAAAACAAAAAACTATGGACATAGTAAAGTCTATGAAGTAGGATGGAGGTAGGATTTGACCACTGGGGGTGACGCTTTGCTGGTGCTAAAACTACTCAGTTTGGATGGAAGTCTATAGGAAAATGAGCTTCTAATTCTCACTACAGTAACATAAATGTTCTCATACAAACCTTCTCTCTAAATAAACACAATATTATTCCAGGAAACGTTTTCATCCATATGCCCCCCCCCCCCCCCTTTATTCCACTAAGTATACATTACAATATTCACTGCCTAGTGTCCACTTAAAAAACAGGGTCACACACTGTAATATTTTGTTGAAGCGCCTTTAGCTTTGATTACTCACTCATTCACTGTGGCATTGTTTCAGTTAGCTTCTGCAATGTCACAGGATTTATTTGCGTCCAGTGTTGCATTCATTTTTCACCAAGATCTTGTGCTGATGATGGGAGAGTCGGATCACTGCACAAAGCCTTCTCCAGCACATCCCAGAGATTCTCAGTGGGGTTCAGGTCTGGACTCTGTGGTGAAAATGATGTCTCATGCTCCCTGAAACAGCCCAATCGATCCTGGCATTGTCATCATGGAATATGCCCGTGCCATCGGGGAAGGAATAATCCATTGATGGAATAATCTGCTCCTTCACGTGGTCAGCTGACCTCATTCATTGGGCACAGAATGTTGCTGAACCTGGACCTGACCAACTGTTTTGGTCCAGACCGTGTATATAATCACAGAAACAGAGACATAATGAACCACTAACCGCATAAAGTGAAAGTGATCATAAAGCAAAACGCTGCACAATCTCCAAACACAAGGAGAAGCAACAAATGCAAACACAACAAAGACACGGGGGTCTGGCATCGTTCACTTCTCAAAGTAGCAGATGCTGGTTTTACACAAAATGCAAAATGTGGGGTTTTGAGATTTTATCACTTTAGGACTCATTTTCAAAAGAATGTTGTGTTCAAGCAGCGTTTGGCCATATTTATATGACACGTAAATATTAAAATACGAAATGAAAGTAATATTTACAGTGTATTATCCCGCTCCACTGAAAAGCACTAACATCATCAAATGTTTCATGAGCCCAGAGGAACAGCCTGTGTGCAGCTTTGTACCTTGATCATGATATCATATATAGATATTATTTATAAGCCGTATCACCCAGCTTTACAGAAATATTGATTTGATTAATATCGTGATATATATCAATACATGTATATATCATTCTGTGATGTGGAACCTGTAAAATAACACCCGCTAATGTCTCACTTTTTCCCAGAAGAATGTCGACGAAGGAGGGTGGAGAAGGTAAAAATGGTCCATTTTTGGCCTTGTCACCTGAAAGAATGGCCACAGACAAAAACAGAGACAACCAGTGTCCGTCCAGAGTCGAAGCGACATGTGACGCCACAGACACCAGCACTGCAGCCAAAAACCTGGCTATCCTCAAAGCTCACTCTCTGGATGTGAAGTTTGATGTGGGCGAAGAGTATGATGTCATAGAAACCATCGGCACTGGGGCTTACGGTGTTGTCTCCTCTGCTAGGAGACGTGACAATGGTAGGCACGGAACACACACACACACACACACACACACACACACCTCATGCTTTCACACAAGGGAGTAGGTTTGGTTACAAGACTGATGGGAACACTCATTCCTTGTTTTGCCATATGTGAACTATGATCTCCAGAGAGCGTCCAGATCTTTCGTGCATGCTGTCTGAATAATATTCATATTTTACAGGCCAGCAGGTGGCGATAAAAAAGATCTCCAATGCTTTCGAAGTGGTGACGAATGCTAAGCGAACTTTGCGAGAACTGAAGATTCTGAAGCACTTCAAGCATGACAACATCATCGCCATCAAAGACATCCTGCAGCCCAACCTTCCTCACTCGGCCTTTAAGTCTGTGTATGTGACTTTTGTTTTCCACACACGTTTAATGAATAGGAGTTTCTATAGTTTCTATAGTTTATAAAGTCAATCTGAAACTATGATGGAAGTTTAACTGAAATCAGTTGGTCCTTGTGTCTCCACTAGCAGCCGTGTTTTCAGTCATTTCTCATGGTGATTCTTGTCACAGGTGACAGTACCGTAGACCAGTGGTTCCCAACCTTTTTTCCTTAAAGCCCCCCTTGCTTGTGTCCAGGACAAACCAGGAGCCGCCCGACCCAAACCCCAGTCCAGGGCACGCACACATAAAAATAGGTTTTTGTTCCTATTCTCACAGTGTATATGGATAAAAACTGTCCTGTTCTTCCGTTAAATCAAAACCAAGGTATTGCCTTGTTTTCTTTTTTTGATCCCGGTGAGTCTTTGGTACTTTTACGTTTCTCACACAACAGGAACGTGATCGGGACAAATAGGTGAATAAACTGAAAGGTGGACCAAACAAGTGATAGTTTTCATTTGGGTGATACTGACTTGTGATTTTCCAGTAGAGTGTCTGATTGGGATGCACAAATATAGTTATATTAACCTCACAAACTCAAGAGCAGTCAAAGCTCTGTGCCCCCCCATATGATCTCTGGCGCCCCCCTAAGGGGGGCTTGGACCCCAGGTTGGGAACCATGGCCTTAGACAACCACACTTCAAATTCATTTAATGGCGCATTACCACCGGCTCTACTCGCCACGTCACGGCATGGTTTAAGTAGTGTTTCCTCTAGCATAGTCACCTGGTACCTGGAACTATTTTTAGTACCAGGCGAGGTTCCAAAAGCGTGCTGAGTAGGTAACTATGTGATGATTGGTCAGACTGCCGTCACAGGAAGAGACGTCCCACACACAAATCAAGCCAAACAGCACGAACTGTACATGAGTTAAAACTACTTAACAATCCTAAAAACAACTACCAGGGAAACCTCTATATTTAACAGAGGAGTCTCTTACAGTGGAGTGGCGGGTTTAGGGACAGCGCTGGCGATCACACACTGTAGTCTGTGGAGTAGGAGTCTGTGCTCTAGAGACGTGTTGACAGAAATCAAGCCGAACTGTAGAGTAGAGAACTGTAGTGATGACTCCACCCACGTTTAGTAGGTACTTTGATTTTGTGGTGGAGAAGCAACCTAATCGTGCCGTGCCGTGCCGTGCCGAGGCGAGTAGAGCTGTGGAAATACGTCATAAGGTGCCTTGGTACTTTGTGTTTTGACATTTAGAGTCAGTTTTTCTGAGGGAACTTCTTGTGGTTTTGGTGAATTTGTATGTTGTACAATTTCCTGCTGCACATGTTGCACGATGTCTCGATTCACTGTTTCCTTCCCTCGTTTGCAGGTACGTGGTACTGGACCTCATGGAGAGCGACTTGCACCAGATCATACACTCTGCCCAGACGCTCACACCAGAACACACGCGCTACTTTCTGTACCAGCTCCTCCGTGGCCTTAAGTATGTGCACTCTGCCAACGTCATCCACCGTGACCTCAAACCCTCCAACCTGTTAGTGAACGAGAACTGCGAGCTGAAGATCGGTGACTTTGGCATGGCTCGGGGTCTCAGCTCGCACCCCGAGGAGTCTCATTCCTTTATGACTGAATATGTTGCGACGCGATGGTACCGTGCTCCTGAACTGCTGCTGTCTCTCAATCACTATAGCTTGGCCATTGACTTGTGGTCTGTGGGCTGCATCTTTGCTGAAATGTTGGGGCGGAAACAGCTTTTTCCTGGAAAACACTACGTCCATCAGCTCCAGTTGATCTTGTCTGTGTTAGGAACTCCTCCTGAGGGCTTGATTGGTGCTATCAGAGCTGACAGAGTGCGCTCCTACATTCAGAGTCTTCCGTCACGCTCAGCTGTGCCTTTAGCCAAACTCTACCCACAGGCTGAAGCGGAGGCTTTGGACCTGCTCAGGGCCATGTTGCACTTTGACCCCCGTGAACGAATCAGTGTGACACAAGCGCTGGAACACCCGTACCTGTCCAAGTACCATGACCCAGATGATGAGCCAGTCTGTGTGCCAGCTTTTGACTTTGAGTTTGATAATCTGTCCATGAACAAAGAGCAAATTAAAGAGGCAATTCTAATGGAGATCCAGGACTTTCATAGAAACAAGAAGATCACTCATCAGAGACTGCAGTTCAGGCCTTTGGCGCGGGGGAATGGCAGAGCGGCAGCACAAAGTACGAACCAACGTAAAGCCCAGGACTCCCTGGCCAAAACCACACTGGTTCCCATGGCACAACACCCCCAAGCAGCACAGTTACAACAACAGCAGCGGCAGATGAGAGAAATGGAATCTCAACAAGACCACAGACCACCGAAAGGGAACTATGCATTTACTAAAGTACTGCAAACCTTCAATAAGCCCCCATCACTTCTACAGGCTACCCTGCCTCATCATTTGCCTCTTCTCTCCAAAAATGAAAGTGGCCCAGTCGACGTAGACATGCCCAGTGCCAATTCAGACAGCGACCAGCCAGAGACCATAGATTTAACAACACCAGTGTCCACTCAAGAAGCACCCTCACAAACCATAGGAAACAGTGAGGCACAGCCACAGCCCACCAGCAGGCCAGCCCCTCTTTCTCAGCACAACCACAACCAGAGCCAGTCCAGGACCCAGGTCCACACCAGTGTCCCTGCGACGCCAGCACAGATCATTACACCTCTACCCACTACTGTGCCTTCCCTGTCTCTGTCTGTGGCACAAGCCAAATCACTGTCTCACTCGCTCTCACAGTCTCTGTCCAAGAATGCCAGGCCTCCTCCAGCTCAAGGAGAAGCGACAAGAAAAGAAGGAGCCATTTCAGAGGACACTAAAGCTGCACTCAAAGCAGCTTTATTAAATAAATCCAGGGGTGGTAAGTCTTCCATATCAAGATATATATATATATATATATATATATGTATGTATCTACATATATATGTATATATGTATATATATATATATATATATATATATACTGTATATATGTACATATATGTGTATATATGTATATATATATATATATGTATATGTATATATATGTAGATATATATATATATATATAAATATATATCTTTGAAATATTTCATGTCGTTGACAAAATTGAATGAAAGTGATATTTAAGGTGTTTTGTGTGCTCTGAGGTACAGAGTGAATCATGCTCCTGAGACACAGAGGCTCACGTGGCTGCAGCAAATAAAAACAGACACATTCTACTACATTCTATGACACTTTAAGTTAACAATACATTCAGAATCTGTTAAGCACTTAATCTCGCTGTTAGACGCCTTTTCTGCTACAAAAGGAGCTGCTGGTCTACTGCTGCCTACTTTGGTAAATTTGTCAGAGTCAAATCCAAACTCGGGATCACAAACACCAAAATCACTGATGGAGGCAGCAGTGGATCAATAACCTCTGTGCTGTGAGCATTGAAATAGACTGTGGTGCAAGTCTCTTTAATGTAACGTCTCGATTGCAGATGGAGGAGTGTCTGCACTGGGCATGGATCCCGCTGGTGGAGGAGGAGGAATGCTGTCCTCCCTGTCGTCTTTTCAGGACTCTCGCCGGCCCGTCACGGCCCAAGAGCGTCAACGAGAGAGAGAGGAGAAGAGACGGAAGAGGCAGGAGCGAGCGAGAGAGAGGGAGAGGAAGATGAAGGAGAAGGAGAGGAGGGAGGGGAAGCAGGGGGACTCGCTGGGCGGCGTCCTCCTGAGTGACAATGACAAAAGTCTTTTGCAGAGGTGGACAAAGATGATGGACAGCCGCACTGAGAGGAGCGTTGACAAGGACTGCAATGTAAAGTGGGCTGTAGCAAGTAGTGATGGCACTCAAGCAACTCTGAATAATAACACTGATAAAGACGTGAAGAAGGTTCAGCCACATGAACAGAAACCCGTCCAGACAAGCTTGTTTCCGCCGCCCAGCGCTCCATCACTGCTGTTCTCCATGAGCCAGAGGAAACCAGCAGATGCAGTTGTTACTGTAGGTGGAGGGATCGATGCAGCGACCAGTGACTTTGTTAAAAACAACATGCTCAAACCTCAGAGCAACGGACAGAGTGCTTTCAGCTGTCTAGGGAACTGGAGCGGCCAACAGTTGGAGGCAAGGCAACACATGAAGCAGCAGCAGCAGCAGCAGCAGCAGCAGCAGCCTCTGCCGTCGAGCTTCCTCCAGCCGCAGCTCCAAACTCAACCTCATCCCCACACTCAGTCGCAGCTGCTTCCACTGGAGACTTTTTTGACCAAAGTCCCATCATTAACCAGCCAAGAGACAAATGGTAATGTAGACATCAGAGCTCACAATAACCTCAACAACCACCCAATGACAAGGGCCGGGCCCCTAGATAAGCTGTGTCCCACAGCGGCAGAGAAATCAGGGCCACAGGCTGCAAACCCTCTTCGTGGGGCTTTAGGAGTCCCCACTCAGCTTCAGCCCAGTGTGGGTTTCACAGACACGGGACAACAGGGGTCCACCAGCACCGCTGACATCCACACAGTAACACTACAGCTCTCAAAGTCCCAGGTTGGTCTGCTTTTTGTCTTTCCTGTTGTGTTGTGATGACTACATGTAAGATAAGTGACCAGGTATGGCTTCTATATTAATATAAACACACAAGCTTTAAATACCACAATCCACTACTGGCCTTAAACTGATCTAAAGGACACAGAGTTCCTTTTTACCACATGTTTTCTCCCGATCAGGTGGAGGATATTTTACCTCCGGTGTTCTCAGTCACCCCTAAAGGCAGTGGTGCTGGATACGGTGTGGGCTTCGACCTGGACGACCTTCTCAACCAGTCTCTCACAGACCTGCAGCACTGTGACCGAGACAGGTGAGGGCAACACACCCTGTTATCTGTGGGTCTAAATCATCAGTGATGTTTTCACATCGCCACAGGTCGTCACAGTACATTAGATGGCATTTTATGCATTTTTCATTCTTACAACAAATAAATGAAATACACATCCGTATGCGTTGAGAGTAAGGGGACTAAAATAAAACAAAATAGAATTATAAGAAAAATAAATGTATAGATAAAATAAAAAATATATATACATATAAACACACATTATAAAAAATAAGATGGCATTTGTTAATCACACATACACATTGTCTTAATATCATACTTAGATTGTACAGGCCACTGTCATTTTCCTTCTTTTACATTATGGTTATAAAGACATCATCATTTAAGTTTCATTTAAAGGCGACATAGAATGCTTGTATCACACATATATGTTAATTATGGAGGTCTACTTACATATATTAACTTGTTTTCATGGTCACGTATATGTTAGTTATGGAGGTATACTTACATATATTAACTTGTTTTCATGGTCACGTATATGTTAGTTATGGAGGTCTACTTACATATATTAACTTGTTTTCATGGTCACACATATATGTTAATTATGGAGGTCTACTTACATATATTAACTTGTTTTCATGGTCACATATATGTTAGTTATGGAGGTCTACTTACATATATTAACTTGTTTTCATGGTCACGTATATGTTAGTTATGGAGGTCTACTTACATATATTAACTTGTTTTCATGGTCACACATATATGTTAGTTATGGAGGTCTACTTACATATATTAACTTGTTTTCATGGTCACGTATATGTTAGTCATGGAGGTCTACTTACATATATTAACTTGTTTTCATGGTCACGTATATGTTAGTCATGGAGGTCTACTTACATATATTAACTTGTTTTCATGGTCACGTATATGTTAGTTATGGAGGTCTACTTACATATATTAACTTGTTTTCATGGTCACATATATGTTAGTTATGGAGGTCTACTTACATATATTAACTTGTTTTCATGGTCACGTATATGTTAGTTATGGAGGTCTACTTACATATATTAACTTGTTTTCATGGTCACATATATGTTAGTTATGGAGGTCTACTTACATATATTAACTTGTCTTCATGGTCACATATATGTTAGTTATGGAGGTCTACTTACATATATTAACTTGTTTTCATGGTCACACATATATGTTAATTATGGAGGTCTACTTACATATATTAACTTGTTTTCATGGTCACATATATGTTAGTTATGGAGGTCTACTTACATATATTAACTTGTTTTCATGGTCACGTATATGTTAGTTATGGAGGTCTACTTACATATATTAACTTGTTTTCATGGTCACGTATATGTTAGTCATGGAGGTCTACTTACATATATTAACTTGTTTTCATGGTCACGTATATGTTAGTTATGGAGGTCTACTTACATATATTAACTTGTTTTCATGGTCACGTATATGTTAGTTATGGAGGTCTACTTACATATATTAACTTGTTTTCATGGTCACGTATATGTTAGTTATGGAGGTCTACTTACATATATTAACTTGTTTTCATGGTCACATATATGTTAGTTATGGAGGTCTACTTACATATATTAACTTGTTTTCATGGTCACATATATGTTAGTTATGGAGGTCTACTTACATATATTAACTTGTTTTCATGGTCACATATATGTTAGTTATGGAGGTCTACTTACATATATTAACTTGTTTTCATGGTCACATATATATGTTAGTTATGGAGGTCTACTTACATATATTAACTTGTTTTCATGGTCACATATATGTTAGTTATGGAGGTCTACTTACATATATTAACTTGTTTTCATGGTCACGTATATGTTAGTCATGGAGGTCTACTTACATATATTAACTTGTTTTCATGGTCACGTATATGTTAGTTATGGAGGTCTACTTACATATATTAACTTGTTTTCATGGTCACATATATGTTAGTTATGGAGGTCTACTTACATATATTAACTTGTTTTCACGGTCACATATATGTTAGTTATGGAGGTCTACTTACATATATTAACTTGTTTTCATGGACACATATATGTTAGTTATGGAGGTCTACTTACATATATTAACTTGTTTTCACGGTCACATATATGTTAGTTATGGAGGTCTACTTACATATATTAACTTGTTTTCATGGACACATATATGTTAGTTATGGAGGTCTACTTACATATATTAACTTGTTTTCATGGACACATATATGTTAGTTATGGAGGTCTACTTACATATATTAACTTGTTTTCACGGTCACATATATGTTAGTTATGGAGGTCTACTTACATATATTAACTTGTTTTCATGGTCACATATATGTTAGTTATGGAGGTCTACTTACATATATTAACTTGTTTTCATGGTCACATATATGTTAGTTATGGAGGTCTACTTACATATATTAACTTGTCTTCATGGTCACATATATGTTAGTTATGGAGGTCTACTTACATATATTAACTTGTTTTCATGGTCACGTATATGTTAGTTATGGAGGTCTACTTACATATATTAACTTGTTTTCATGGTCACATATATGTCAGTTATGGAGGTCTACTTACATATATTAACTTGTTTTCATGGTCACATATATGTTAGTTATGGAGGTCTACTTACATATATTAACTTGTTTTCATGGTCACACATATATGTTAGTTATGGAGGTCTACTTACATATATTAACTTGTTTTCATGGTCACATATATGTTAGTTATGGAGGTCTACTTACATATATTAACTTGTTTTCATGGTCACATATATGTTAGTTATGGAGGTCTACTTACATATATTAACTTGTTTTCATGGTCACATATATGTTAGTTATGGAGGTCTACTTACATATAGTAACTTGTTTTCATGGTTAAAAACCTCCTAATCGCTGCAAACGAGCCGATCAAAATATCTCCTCACTGACGCTCTCGTCAGCCGCGCTGTTTCAGACCAAAACCACACCCCCAGAACCAGGACTGTGTTGTGATTGGCCAGCCAACGAGAGCTTTCCTACTGTCCTGTGATTGGCCAGGTACCTGGAAGTGACGTAATAGATAGGCCAGCGCTCAGATACACAGCTCCCCCTCTGGCACGGTGGATGCTCTGCATCTCAGCAGCTACAACGAGACTAGTTCTTCTTCTTCTTCTGCGGTTGAATGTACGCAACCGGATGTGCCCGGACTAGTGCCCGCACCGGGAGGCGCTACGGTGGTGAGGATTTCTGATGACGACATCAAATTAAGGAAGTGTCGATCCGCTTCGCAGAGCCCAGGAAAACAATACAACACTATTTTCTCAGCAGTGGCTGAACTGTTTGTTCTGAAACTTTAGGGTTTCATAAACGAGGTAATGATGCAGATACACACACAAACGCAGCGTTAATTGGAGCTTCCGGTCTATGTCACCTTCAAGTGTGTTTGTATGAGGAAATCACGCATGTGGCACATTTCCACGAGCTTGACTCGTTCCCACTAGCACAGTTACCTGTTACATTTTTTTAGTACCTGCTCTGGCGAGGTTCCAAGCGAGCTGTCGGCCACCGATTTGGTCAGAGTGTCGTCACAAGAATCAAGCCCAACTGTAGATGAGTTAAAAAGACTTAACAATCCTAAAAATGAGGGTTCATCTCCAACAATTACCAGGAAAATGTCTACAATCTCCATATCTAACAGAGGAGTCGCGGCAGGGTTTCCATCTGTGCTCCGCTCATGGAGGAAGAACTCACTCTAATGATTCAGTTACACTGAAAACAACCAGTCACTCGTTTGTGTTTGAGTGTGTGTGTGTGTGTGTGTGTGTGTGTGTGTGTGTGTGTGTCACGGCAGTTTCATGCAGCCGTGCACCGATGACTCCGCCCACGTTGAGTAGGTACTATTGTGTAGTGGCGAGGCGAGCTGGGACCACAGGTGGAACAGGGGCTATAGTTAGCCCTGTAGCCTGTAGCACGCTCACGCTCACTCAAACATGGCGGCCAGAAAGGACATCAGAAAAAACAGCTCATAAAGTCTTAGTTGGTCTGCTGAAGTCCAAGATAACTCCTCAGTCTTTCACACACTTTAATTGTATTTTCTATATCGTGCCAGATCACAACACAAGTCATTTAACACGTCTATCTATACCTTGTCCTTTTATCAAACTAACCGAAATAGCCTTGATGTTATTTATCTTATTTACACGACGGCATGTTCTCTGCTCTCTGCGGTGTACATACACACACACACACACACACACACGATATATATCTGGATAATGTTTCCCCCAAAACATTATAGCATATTAGATCAAATGTTTTCCAGAGGCAAACCCTTTAAAAATAAACAAACAGTCTGTTATACATTCAAGCCACATGCCAAAGGTCAGAGGTCACTAAAAAACACACACACACACGCATGCATGCGTGCGTGTGTGTGTGTGTGTGTGCGTGCGTGCGTGCGTGCGTGCGTGCGTGCGTGTGCGTGCGTGCGTGCGTGCGTGCGTGCGTGCGTGTGTGTGTGTGTAGGGACACAGGGAGAGGGAGAGGGGAAATAGGTGTGTGTGCATGTCTTAAGCGGTGGTGAACATAACAACACTGGCTCTAGTTCTTCTGCTCCAGGTTCAAGTGTAGAAAAGTGCTTTTCTCGTACACACACACACACACACACACACACACCCTCAGAGACAGCAGTGTTTGTATGTTGGCAGCCATGAGGTTCCTTCAGCCATAAAAATAGGCCATAACGTGGCCTAATAGCGACGCCAGCGACCACAGTCAAGTGTTTTCCCGGGGCCAGAGCGGGCGACATAGAATCTTATCTGAAACTGCTGGCTACAGATAAACGTACATTCAGTAAAGTTATTATTCACGTCGGCAGTAATGACACCCGATTACGCCAATCGGAGGTCACGAAAGTTAATGTTAAGTCTGTGTGTAGGTACGCACAATCTATGTCGGACAACGTAATTTTCTCTGGTCCTTTGCCCAATGTAACCAGTGATGACATGTATAGCCGCATGTCATCATTCAATCGCTGGCTGTCGAGGTGGTGTCCAGAAAACAACATTGGGTTTTTAGATAACTGGCAAAACTTCTGGGGGAAACCTGGTCTCATGAAGAGAGACGGCGTCCATCCTACTTTGGATGGAGCAGCTCTCTTATCTAGCAGCTTAGAGCATTTTATTAGAAACCCATGACAAACCAGAGTTGAGACCAGGACACAGAGTTGCAGTCTTTCATGCTTCTCTGTGCTTCTTTACGAGCAGTCACCAATTAAAAACCCCATAGAGACTGTGTCTGTCCCTCGACCTACTAAAGTAAAAACTAAAGTAAATAAAGTAAATAAAGTAAATAAATCAATAACAAACAGAAGAGGAGTTAGACATTCTAACTTAATAAAGATTAATACTAACAATAAAATAGAGTCAAATAATACCACTTTTAAATGTGGACTATTAAATATTAGGTCTCTCTCCTCAAAATCTGTTTTAATAAATGATCTCATTTCTGACAACTGTATTGATTTATTCTGTGTAACTGAAACTTGGTTACATGAAGAAGATTACGTTAGTCTAAATGAGTCAACTCCACCCACTCATGCTAATACCCATATTCCTAGAAGCTCAGGCCGAGGAGGAGGTGTAGCAGCCATTTTTAATACTAGATTATTAATCAATCCCAAACCCAAACTAGGATATTCATCGTTTGAAAGCCTTATTCTTAATCTAGCTCATCCTAGTTGGAAATCACAAAAACCAGTTATGATAGTCACAGTTTATCGTCCACCTGCTCCTTATTCAGAGTTCCTATCAGAGTTCTCTGAGTTCTTATCTGAGTTGGTGCTTAAGACGGATAAAATCATAATTGTAGGGGATTTCAACATCCATGTAGATGTTGACCGTGATAGTCTTAGCTGCGCATTTAACTCGCTGTTGGAATCAATAGGTTTTATTCAACACGTTAATAAACCAACTCATTACCTTAATCACACCCTCGACCTTGTTTTAACTTATGGTATTGATATTGATAACTTAAACATAGTTCCTCAAAACCCTCTCCTTACTGATCATTATTTACTCACATTTAATTGTACAATAATGAACTACAATAACATAAATAAGAAATACAGCTACAGCCGGTGCCTGTCTGATAATAATATTAATACATTCAAAGAGACAGTGCAACCTTTATTTAACTCGGTGCCATATGTCAGTACATCTGAAGGTACCGTTTGTGATTTTACTCCCGCCCTCATAGATAACCTTGTTGATAGTACAGCGGCCTCACTGCGTACTACATTAGATTGTGTTGCCCCTCTGAAAAAGAAGGTGGTGAATCAGATGAGACGAGCACCATGGTTTAACTCCAATACTCGTGCTCTTAAACAGGGGTTACGTAGATTAGAAAGAAAATGGCGTTCCAATAACCTAGAGGAATTTTATATAGCCTGGAAAGATGGTTTTGTAGCTTACAAAAAAGCCCTACACAAAGCTAGAGCTGCCTATTATTCTTCTCTAATTGAAGAAAATAAGAATAATCATAGATTTCTTTTCAGCACTGTAGCCAGGCTGACACAGAGCCACAGCTCCACTGAACCATCTATTCCTTTAACACTGAGCAGTGATGACTTTATGAACTTTTTTGTGAATAAAATAACATCAATTAGAATAAATATTGATCATCTCCTCCCTCATATTGGGACTGACTCATCTTTTAGCACAAGAGCTTTAGAAGCACCAGGTGCACATTTAGACAGTTTCTCCCCTATAGATCTCCCTGAATTAACATCATTAGTTTCATCATCTAAGCCATCAACCTGTCAGTTAGATCCTATCCCCACCAAACTGTTTAAAGATGTCTTTCCTTTAATTAACAGCTCTATATTAACTCAAATTAATCTATCCTTATTAACTGGATATGTGCCCCAAACGTTTAAAATAGCAGTTATTAAACCCCTTCTCAAAAAAGCGACCCTTGACCCAGACATTTTAGCTAACTACCGACCTATATCTAATCTTCCCTTTGTTTCTAAAATCTTAGAAAAAGTAGTTGCTAATCAACTATGTGAATATTTGCGCATTAATGGCCTGTTTGAAGATTTTCAGTCAGGTTTTAGATTAAACCATAGCACAGAAACAGCACTAGTTAAAGTTAGTAATGATCTTCTCTTGGCTTCTGATAATGGTCTAGTCTCTTTACTTGTCCTGTTGGATCTTAGTGCTGCATTTGACACCATAGATCATAATATTCTACTGCAGAGACTGGAGCAGACTCTTGGTATCACAGGTGCTGCCCTCTGCTGGTTTAAATCATACTTATCTGATAGATTCCAGTTTGTTCATGTTAATGATAAAGCCTCACTTCAAACTAAAGTTAATTGTGGAGTTCCACAAGGCTCAGTGCTTGGGCCTATACTTTTTACCTTATATATGCTTCCTCTAGGGAACATTATTAGAAAGCACAACATACATTTTCATTGTTATGCAGATGACACACAGCTTTATTTATCAATGAGGCCGGATGAAATAAATCAGGTTGTTCAACTCCAGGAATGTCTCAGAGACATTAAGTCCTGGATGACCTGTAACTTTCTACTTTTAAACTCAGAAAAAACTGAGGTCATTATACTCGGCCCTAAACACCTCAGAGAAAAACTTTCCGATCACATTGTCACTTTAGATGACATCACCCTGGCTTCCAGTTCCACTGTGAGGAACCTTGGAGTTACTTTTGACCAGGAAATGTCATTTGACTCACACATTAAACTAATTTCCAGAACAGCCTTCTTCCACCTGCGGAACATTAAGAAAATTAGAAACATTCTGTCTTTACGGGATGCTGAAAAACTAGTTCATGCTTTTGTTACATCTAGATTAGATTACTGTAACTCCTTATTATCAGGATGTTCCAACAAGTCTGTTAGAACCCTTCAGTTAATTCAAAATGCTGCAGCACGAGTTCTGACAGGAACTAGAAAGAGAGACCATATAACTCCAGTGTTAGCTTCTCTACACTGGCTCCCTGTACAGTTTAGAATTAAATTTAAAATCCTCCTCCTCACGTACAAAGCACTTAATGGTCAGGCCCCTTCATACCTGAAAAACTTAGTCTTACCTTATCGCCCTAATAGACCACTTAGGTCACAAAATACAGGCTTACTTGTGGTTCCTAGAGTCTGCAAGAGCAGAATGGGAGGCAGAGCCTTTAGTTACCAGGCCCCTCTCCTGTGGAACCAGCTCCCAATGATAGTTCGGGGGGCGGACACTCTCTCTGTATTTAAAGTTAAACTTAAAACTTTCCTTTTTGATAAAGCTTATAGTTAGAGCTGGTTCAGGGAAACCTGGACCAGCTCTTAGTTATGCTGCTATAGAACTAGACTGCTGGGGGATTTTTTATCTGTGGTGCACGCACATTCACTCTCTCACACTCAGGATATGATTTTGACTTTTTATATGTCATTAACCTTGTCTCTTTCTCTCCCTAGTTTGTGTATTTCCTTCCTTCCCTCTCTCTCTCTCTCTCTGTATTCTCATCATGCAGGTTGCGGGACCAAGATCCAGTTTTCGAGGCTACCCACATCATCACCATTATTATTGTGCTATAATTAAAAAGTCAATATCATTAATTGTATTAACTTGTAACTTGATACAGTTGTTGTGTATCTGCTCCTGGTCTCTCTCTCTCTTCTGTCTCTACCTCATCTCCCTCTTGTCCTTTCTCTCCCCCCTCCCCTTTCTGTCCTCCACCTCTCCTCTGTCCCCGATTTTCCTTTCACCCCAACCGGTCGAGGCAGATGACTGCACATTTCTGAGCCTGGTTCTGCCAGAGATTTCTTCCTGTTAAGAGGGAGTTTTTTCTCTCCACTGATGCCTAGTGCTTGCTCATTGTGTGAACTGTTGGGGTTCTCTGCTCTCTTTGATGTTGTCTATGTACAGTGCCCTGAGATAATGTATGTTATGATTTGGCGCTATACAAATAAAATTGAATTGAATTGAATTGAATTGAACGTTTTCTATTAAATCTTTTTTGGTATCACATGACAGGTGAAACAGGTGTGTGTGTGTGTGTGTGTGTGTGTGTGTGTGTCGACTGTTGTTCTGAAAGAATCATTCATTCATTCATTTTCTACCACTTTAATCAGTGTTTTCAAAATAAAACATAGATGTGATAGTCAATGAAATGTAAATCAGTGATACCTGGTACCAGTGCTCTAAAGAAGGTGTAAAGAGTTGTTTAGTCAACAATGGCTTCATCAGCTTCCTTGTTGTTGATTCCTGTCAAAGCAGTGAAAACACTGAAAACACTGAAAACACTGAAAAGCACCAGCTGCAGATAAATGTTGTAAATCTTCTGTCTCTCAACACTTCCTGTCTTTTTCTCCTTCCTGCTGCAGTTTTGACTCCGCCCCCCTCTCAGCCTCCCTCTTATCTGATTGGAGTGAGGTTCACCGCATGACTCCCGCTGATCTGGAGTCTCTGCAGCAGGAGCTGCAGCTGGGCTCTCCCATGATCCTCTCTGATAGCATTCCTCCCGACACCTGACTTCCCCTCTCCGGAGGTTTGAAGTTGTGTAGAAGTGCCAAATTAATTTAACTAGATTTATACGATACTATAATTTATAATAGTTTTTTTTTTACTTTAGATTTATACAAGATTTTGTTTAGGTACCGTACAGTCTTTTCTTTTTACCGTTACGACGACACGTCTGTGCACCAGACGTCGTCTTTTCCATATTCAAATGAGTCTGATGATTTTTGATTTCTATGCTCAAACACACAAAATTAAAAGGAGGATATGGAACTTGTGATATTTCTTTTGTCTGACTTTATTTATTGTCTTCTACATGTGTTGATTTGGGTCATTTACAACACAACTGGAACCATTTGCTGATAGAGATTTCCACTAGACCTGCAGCTCATGATTATTTTCATCATCGAATAATCTGTGGATTATTCGATGATGAATCGTTTGGTCCATAAAATATCAGAAAACCCTAAAAAATGTTCAAACCTGGAAATGATGATGTTCTCAAATGTCTTGTTTTGTCCACAAACCAAAATGATGGACTTTTAATGATTTCTTTGTTCTCCAGAGCAAAGAAATGAAGAAAATATTCACATTTAAGAAGCTGAAATAATCGGAAATCTTGTTTTAATCATGACAAAAGCTCAAAATATCAAAATAGTTGTCGCTTCATTTAGTAATTGATTAATAATCGATTCATTGTTTCAGCTCTAATTTCCACATCCAAATAATTATTTTTAAAGTCACTGAAGTTTGAGCAATTTATCAGAATAAAAGTGACTTATTTCAAGAGGAAAATTACAATCCCTGGAATATTCTACTGATTTGTCAGCACTTTCATTGCCAACATTATTCACATGTTGAACTCATTGATTCCAACAGTGAATGAAATGCACGATCACTGTCGACGATGTGGAATCCTCTACAATTCTGATTTGATTTCTCTTTAACTCAGATAAGAACTCTGAATAAGGTGCAGGTGGACGATAAACTGTGACTGTGATCAGAGCTGGTTCTGGACTAAAGACTAAGAATAAGGCTGATACTATATATTATTAAATATCCAGGTTTGGGAATGTCTAGTATTGTAAATGGCTGCTCCATGTGCTCCTCGGCCTGAGCTGGAGTCCAGACTGTCATGGTTTTGTGTTTCTAATAAACTTCTTTTTAATGACAGAGCTTTTCCCACATCCAACGCTTTTATTTTTACCGTAATGTCTATTATAATGCGGAGCGACAACACTTCCGGGTATGAGAACCGTACTCGCCAGCTGCAGCAGAACAACATCCTGCTGTGACGGAAGTTACCTCAGAATTTAGATTGATTTTAACTTTATTTAGACAAATAAACTTACAACAGTAATTACCGTTCAAACAATAAACAATACAAACCTTTATTGTAAAGAGATGACATGTCAGTAACCACATTTTAAGATGTTGAAGTTGTGAGTGCTGCACGCTATGGCTTATATTTACTATTGTATATGAATTAGTTGATGTTTTGCTTCAAACAGCAAAAGTTCCTTCTTTCTTCCTTCATATCGGGCTAGCTACTTTCTAGTTCTTCTTCTTCTTCTTTGACTTTTCTGGCGGAATTCTCTGTTTCGGTGTGTAAACAAAGAGTACTTCCGTCACGCCAGGGTACTTCCGTCACGCCAGGGTTCTCGGGTACTTCCGTCACGCCAGGGTACTTCCGTCACGCCAGGGTGTTGTGTACGGAGAAGTATTGAGAAGCGGCGGTAGACTGGCTCTTTGTGAGCATGTTTGTAAGTGCACCTCCATAACTCACAGTTCTGTCCACATATTAGTGTCATTGTTATCTTATCAGTAATGTTACCCAATCCCTGCTGGATTCTCCAAAATGTATATATTAAACTTAACTCACTAAATACTTACACCGTGATAGTCCATCTTTGGTGGCACTCATGTGGGCAAGTGAAATAATAATAATAATAATAATAACAACAATAAAACAACAACTTTGTTGTCATCCAATTCACTGAGTGACGATGTTGCAAAGAAAATGAAGGGGCCTAAATCTACGGGCCTGAAACTGCTGCCCACAGGCCTGCAGCCTTCATCACAAACACACAGAGAATATAACCACTCACACATGTGGTCAGACCTGAACCCTAACCCATGTGGTCAGACCTGAACCCTAACCCATGTGGTCAGACCTGAGGGGTATTCCAGAAAGCAGGTTCAACACACTCTGAGTCTATCCCTGAACTCTGAGTTGACTTACTCTAGGTCGGGAAACTCTGAGTATCCGGTTCCAGAACAGCTGATCTGAGTTAGTTCAATCAACTCTGAGTATGTTAACCTCGAGGTACGCGCGTGCACAACCACTGAAAAAAGCCATCATCAATGGAGCCCCGATACCACGAGTCACCATGACAACCGAGAAAAAAAAAAGATCAACATATTTCAGTGCGAAGGAGTTGGAGATCCTTATGCTGGGCTACGGAGAATATGAGCACATATTTCGCCGCGAATGCAACACAGCTGCAGCAGCGAAGGAGAGAGAGACCGCATGGGAGAAAATTGCTGCCTGAGTCAACGCGTAAGTTTGAATGTACTATTCCATTGAGGTAACATTTAACCGTAAGATCGTAGCATAGCCTATAGTTATGAATATAAGTAGGAATGAAATCTGAGTTTTTCATTTAGGTGCAATCCAACAGGAGAAAGGAGGACTTGGAAGCAGCTCAAAATGAAACATAAAAACATCATTCAAAAAGGTAAGGCATATTTTGCTAGGCTATGATTGCACCTCACTTTATTTTTTTATTTTTAATTGACTTAGGCTATTAAACGTAACGTAAATATTAATTCAGATTGCAAACATTGAGTTCTGCTCAGCCAACAGAAAGATGGCAGAGGCCCGAAAAACGGGTGGAGGGCCACCTCCACCACCTCTGTCAGAGGCTGAGGAGCTGGCTCTCAGCCAATACAGGGGTCGCCCTGTGGCTGAAGGCATCCCCGGGGGAGGCTCATCTGAGCCTGTCACCCCCCAGGACACAAGTGCCTACATCAGATGCAAGTATACACTTATGTCTTTTTTTTAAATAAAACTTTTATATATATATATATATATATATATATATATATATATATATATATATATATAAATATATATATATAAATATATATATATATATATATATATATATATATATATATATATATATATGCAATCTTTAGGAGACGCTGTCTGCTGCCACAGGGAGAGATCCGGAGGGGCCTACTGAAGTGTGTCTTAATATTATGTATAGCTAGTGGCACTGCTCTACCCATTCATATTCATTTACATTCTTGAGTGGAATTTGGAGTTTGACATGTACACTGAAGTGATGAGCATAGATAATGGACAAACTAGCACATTCTTGTCCTTCAACAGAACATGGTTGGGCATCACCATGAGGAGGGTCCATCAACTTCTAGAGCACAGCTTGACACAGTGAGATTTTGGGTCAATACCATGTTAAATCTGTATGTAGAACTGCAGGAATTAAATTAAACGTCCATATGTTTCCGAGTTGCCGGTAAAAGAGTTGTACAGGGTGCACCTAATGAAAACCATTCAAAAAACCGAGAAAGAAATGGTGTACCTGGACCGGCAAATCAGAAAAACAGACTTGGAAATTCTATTACTTGAACGCCAGTTGAGGTGGGGGCATTGTCATGGTGAAACAGGTGAATATGTGAAATATGTTAATAGTTGGAACTATATTACAAATCCTGACTGTTGCTTTTGTACTTTAAGAGAATAAAGAAGAACCAAATCACATGTGAATTTGTCTTTTATTTTTAATCAAAACGTATAATCTGGGTCGGAAGATTCTCTCACGACGTAATGCATTTCTGATCAATACGGCTTCGATGTCGATTGGATTTCTAATGAATGGGCAATCCATGTCTAACTGCTTTCTTCGTGTGGGAGAAGACAGGTAGAAACTCTGGGTTTCTTATAGTAAACCTGCCAGCGAGCAGGTTATGTTCACAGAGTAAGTTACCGCAGTAACAGACCCAGAGTTTAAGTTACCTCTCTTTCTGGAACGGATAACTCAGAGTTTCCCTCATCTCAGGGTTAACAAACTCAGAGTTCTCACATAACCCGCTTTCTGGAATACCCCTCTGAACCCTAACCCATGTAGTCCAGCTTCAACATGACTTTTCAAGTGTTTCCATTTCTAATATTTGATCTGGGCATAAAATGAAATCATAATATTTTTGCTTCAGGTCAATAAGAAAATGACTGCTTATTAAAGCCTCTGGATATTCACTACAGTACACTTCCACTTTCATTTTAACATTTGAAAACAATGTTCATTAACAGCAGTCTTCTGGTGTTCAGCTACTCACCACCAGGTGGCTCTCCTGCCACATCCTCAGGGTTTGTAGTGAAGTGCTCATGGAGCAGGAAGCACTTCAGAGCTTGAATGCACATGTTCCCCTTAAATTAAACAAGGCATTGGAGCTAATAGCATTGTAATAGAAACCTGTTTTTGTTGTTTCCTGATCACAGATCAATAATAAGAATTACAGTTGATAAAAGACAGGTTCAGTGAGATAATTTTAATAATCACAATAACAATTTATTTCAAATCTAAAACATTTTGATTTGCTTGAATCATTTTCTAGTTAAAAATACAAACCTATCAAAGCTGTTTAGTGCGGCTCCATGTGCACGTCACATGGTTTGTTCATTTCACTCGTCAGACTTAAAGGGATCATTCCGATTTTTCTTTGAGATACTGACTTATATTATCTAAACAAACACACGGCGTTTCCCATTTGAAAAAAGTTTGTGTCACATTTGAAACTCTCGCTCCATCGTCACGTGTGTGTGTGACGCAAACAGCAGTAACTTTCTAACCCTTTAACACAGATATTCACTCATTCACTTTGTGCTTCCCAAACAAACACGTTCCATGTGATTTAATTGTGCAGCCAGACGAGCAGAGTGGACAGACAGGTGACCGCGGCCGCTGCCGTCGTCCCACACCAGCGGCGCTGGGCTCGGCCGTACAGACGGATCTCTGGGACCGTGTTGGTGATGAAGCTGGTGAAGCTGGTGACTCTGGCGTACACGCCGGGCTGGTTACTCTGAGCGCAGCCCAGGCCGAAGCTCACCACTCCTGCCTGCACCCAGGTCCCGTTCACCATCTGGCACATGAGAGGTCCTCCTGAGTCCCCCTGAAACAAGAAGGCTCGTTCAGGCTTCGTACACTCGAGACACGAGAGGGAATTCATCACGTCATCAAACATGTCGTCTCACTTCTTTGTTAACATGGAGCTAAAATTTCACTCATGAAAGTGACGGCCCGTCCGCCCCTGCACTGCTGCTGCATACACAAGGCGCTCCCTCCCTCACTCAGGTCACATCAGACGCCCTGACGTTGGCGACTTGATGGACATGCGTCACTCACTGGACGATCCCAGCTGGGATTTATCGTCTAGTTTTGAAGAATGAATGAATGAATGAATGAATGAGTCGTGGAACATGTTTACTGAGGTTATCAATGACGGAACTAACGATTATTTTCTGGATGAATGGAGTTCTCTGTTGTTCAACAACATATCAGAAAATGTCGACTGAAAATAACGATTTCAATTCAAACCAAAGTGATTCAGTCCCAACGATTTCTTTGTTAAATGAAGCAAAGAAACCAGAAAATATTGACTTTTTAACGGATTCATCGAAATAAATGAGTCATTTAGTAATTGGACAATTAAGGAATCAACTCATTACTAAACCAATTAGCTCATTTTCCCATACCGACATTAGTGGCCGCCTAGTGGCTGTTCCTGGGCATGACTTTTCTAACTGGACGTTCATGTCCATTTATAATCCAGTGTTTTCAGAGACAAAGAAACTTTCATTGTGAAAAACACAATTCAAACAGTTACTTTAATAAACATTAAAAACTTTTTAATGTTTAAGGATAGTTTAAGGATATTTATATGTGTAAGTTACTGTTAAATTGCCTGATAATACATTTAAATTCTGCTTCAGAATTCAAATCTAAAACACAATACTGATACACTGGCCAGCACATGGGATTCCAAGATGGCTGCCACCATACAAACAGTGCTACTGCTACCGTTAGCTTCACTAGCGTTGTTAGTTTGACTAGAAAGAGAGACCATATAACTCCAGAGTTAGCTTCTCTACACTGGCTCCACCCACAGTTTAGAATTCAATTTAAAATCCTCCTCCTCACGTACAAAGCACTTAATGGTCACGCCCCTTCATACCTGAAAGACCTAGTCTTACCTTATCACCCTAACAGACCACTTAGGTCACAAAATACAGGTTTACTTGTGGTTCCCAGAGTCTGTAAGAGCAGAATGGGAGGCAGAGCCTTTAGTTACCAGGCTCCTCCTCTCCTGTGGAACCAGCTTCCAATGACAGTTCGGGAGGCGGAGCCTCTCTCTGTATTTAAAGTTAGACTTCAAACTTTCCTTTTTGATAAAGCTTATAGTTAGAGCTGGTTCAGGGAAACCTGGACCAGCTCTTAGTTATGCTGCTATAGAACTAGACTGCTGGGGGATTTTCCTGTGGTGCACGCACATTCACTCTCTCACACTCAGGGTATGAATATGACTTTTTATATGTCATTAACCTTGTCTCTTTCTCTCCCTAGTTTGTGTCTTTCCTTCCTTCCCTCTCTCTCTCTCTCTCTCTGTATTCTCATCTTGCAGGTTGCAGGATCCAGATCCAGTTTTCGAGGCTATCCATATCATACATATCATCACCATTATTATTGTGCTATAATTAAAAGTCGATATCATTGACTGTATAAACTTGTAACTTGATACAGTTGTTGTGTATCTGCTCCTGGTCTCTCTCTCTCTTCTGTCTCTACCTCATCTCCCTCTTGTCCTTTCTCTCCCCCCCTTTCTGTCCTCCACCTCTCCGCTGTCCCCCATTTTCCTTTCACCCCAACCGGTCGAGGCAGATGCTGCACATGTGTGAGTCTGGTTCTGTCAGAGATTTCTTCTTCTGTTAAGAGGGAGTTTTTTCTCTCCACTGATGCCTAGTGTTTGCTCATTGTGTGAACTGTTGTGTTTCTCTGCTCTCCTTGATGTTGTCTATGTACACACCTGAGATCATGTGTGTTAGGATTTGGTGCTATACAAATAACAGTGAATTGAATTGAATTACAAACGTGTGTTCTGTGTGTGTGTGTGTGTGTGTGTAGAGCAGTGGTCTCATTTCATGTGGCATGCCAAGTCAACTTCTGAGTTTTTCATTCTCGCCCCCTACTGGCCACATGATGTAGAGCTGTGTCATTGACTGCTATTAGCAACAATGCAGCCATGTTGTGTCTGATCATCGAGCTAAGCTTACCTGTGTGTGTGTGTGTGTGTGTGTTCTGTGTGCGTGTGTGTTCTGTGTGCATGTGTGTGTGTGTGTGTGTGTGTGTGTGTTCTGTGTGCGTGTGTGTTCTGTGTGCATGTGTGTGTGTGTGTGTGTGTGTGTGTGTGTGTGTAAACACAGCAGCAGAAACAGCTGATGGGACAGAACCTGGCAGGAGTCCTTGCCGCCCGCCTGGTATCCAGCACAGATCATGTCAGAGAGGATGTCCACCTGCTCGGCCGGGTTCACCTGGTACATGCTCTGACACGAGGCCTGGGAGATGATTGGCACCTGCACTTCCTGCAGAGTCCCGACTCCTGACAGAGGGACTGACGACACACACACACGACACACACGACACACACGCGACACACACGCGACACACGGACGACACACACACGACACACAGACGACACACGGACGACACACACATGACACACACGCGACACACGGACGACACACGGACGACACACAGACGACACACAGACGACACACACGCGACACACACGCGACACACACACACGACACACACACACGACACACACGACACACACGCGACACACACACACGACACACACACACGACACACACGACACACACGCGACACACACGCGACACACGGACGACACACACACGACACACAGACGACACACAGACGACACACAGACGACACACACATGACACACGGACGACACACACACGACACACACATGACACACGGACGACACACACACGACACACACATGACACACACATGACACACAGACCACACACACACGACACACGGAAGACACACGGACGACACACGGACGACACACGGACGACACACGGACGACACACACATGACACACGGACGACACACACACGACACACACATGACACACGGACGACACACACACGACACACACATGACACACAGACCACACACACACGACACACACACGACACACGGAAGACACACGGACGACACACGGACGACACACGGACGACACACGGACGACACACGTGATCACGTGTCAGTATCCACTCTGGTACTTTTTCTATCCACTGTAAATGATATATCATATCAAATAAACACAGTTTATACTCAGATGACTTCACTAATACAGGAAGTGCAAAGAAATGTTGACGCTTGTATAATTTGCTGTTTTTACATTTCCATCAGGAGCTGGGTCACCTCTACCATGGCTGCCGTGTGTGTGTGTGTGTGTGTGTGTGTGTGTATATACATATACATATATAAATAAATAAATATATATATGCATGTATATATTACATCACATCACATGTCATTTAGCAGACGCTTTTATCCAAAGGTATTGAGTACAATCAGCCAGGGGTGGAGTCGAACTTGCGACTGCCACTGCGACCATGATGTCCTTTGCAGACAGGGTGCCCGTCTTAACCACTGAGCCGTTTTACAGTTATTATCACAAGGTGTTAAGTGTGTGGACTTCACATGTGTTTGCATCTTCAAGCTCCCACAGAAGTTTTAGAATTTACCAGGGTCTTTGAATGCACCTCACTGTCACTCGCTCTCATGTACTGGCACTTACATGAATATTCAACAAAATAAATATCACTTTTGCACGTTTGCCCAGTCTCATATGTGATTATATAAAAATGGAATGATAATATAAATACAACACAATAC